>NC_134572.1:137281604-137604104 GCF_050947875.1 Dermacentor variabilis
ATTGCCTTGAAATAATAAGGCTGTTATTTTACGGATGTAATTTAATGCCGCGTCCCCTTCCAGTTTGTTCCCACCTTCGTCTAGGATATAACCTTGTATTGTTCAGATTTCCAGCCTAATGAGTTAATTTGGTCCGAAAGTACTCTAGATGCAGCCTTCTTTTCCTCGCGTATTTCTGACGACCAGCGCCCACTTTCACCTTTAATCTTTGCTTGAACCAGTATTTCAATCATAGATTTTGTTCTCCCGGTATATTTCCAATTTGCTGTCTACTTTATCTTGCGGCAACTGTGCTTTTTGTGCTTACCTACGCTCTTGTGATGCTGTCTGCCGTTCATCGATCGCTTCCAATTTCCTCCGCGCGAGCACGACGTAGCAAACGCGGTAAGGTATTAAAGCTCGCCACATTTAACCTGGTACCACAACAGCACTTGGTGACACGAGAAACTTGAAATGGTGCGCAACAGGCTGAGCGTCATTCATTCCACGTCGACCCACACGGCTCACTTCGAAAGGATACTCAAGCGACTAAATAGATTCAACGTCCCTTTGTGGTGGCGTCCACGAAAACTTAATCGTTCCGCATTGGAATGTGCTGACACGCCTGCGTGTGACTCCTGCGGGACCGAAGAAACCACTGAACGCGTCGTGTGCTTTTGTTCTCAGTGCGACGTGCAGCGCTACCCTCTGCGAACATCATTAAACCGGCTGGACTCAAAATAGTTTTAGAAACCAAGATGATTGAACTATGACCGTGCGCATCGCTTGTGCAGAAAGCAACCAGGGAGTTGTTATTGTACTTGAATTCAACATGTATCTGAAGTCATTTATAACTTGGGGCACACTTTCGAGTGTGCGCGCTCCTAGTGCCCTTTCATTCGCTTCCCCCCTCTCTCTCTTTTCACCCCTTTGTTCCTTCTTACCAAGTGCAAGGTAGCGAAAAAGACGCGAGTCTATTTGACCTCCCTGCATTTCTGTTGCTTCTTTTTCTCACTCTTTCTGTAATGCACACTTAAGAATATCTTATTCCCGGCTTCCGCGGCACTCTTCGTTGTGTGACATAATAGAAATATCTAATCTCCTGCCGTTAAATAACGCACTTACACAATTGGCACATCGCGCGAAAAGGGAGAGTCAATAACGAAATCCATTTCATCGTGTGTTCTTTTCTAGAGTGAGGAGTTTCATCTATTGCTGGGCATCGTGATGGTCCTTTCTTTATGGCTTTGTTTTAGAGCACAAAGATTAGCTGTCACCAGTCTTAATGTAATGTGATCAACAATAGCACATCACGAAACTATACGAACATTGCAGCCAGAAAAAGAAGTGGAGCAGCCTGCCACGATTAATCATTCCTTAGCAACTTTTTTTTTTATCGATAGTTGTAACTGCGGCTCACGGTGTACCGTATTTGCTGGATTTTAAGGCCCACTTTGCTTCCGGTAAGATTTGAAATATGACATACGCATTACAATCGAGTGCGAAATGAAAACTGCAGTGGGTGGTGTTGGGATCACCTATCTCGAATCTTACATGTCGATATTGAAGGCCGTGTTTCGTCGTATCGCAGCTTTGAGAAGAAGCTCCTGCTATCGCCGGTAGTTTGTCATCATTGGATACTACCTATAGCTGGCGCCCGACGTATGATTCAAGGTCCGCTGTGGCTCTTACGCAATAATATATTTTTGTTTACAAGCGATAAAAACATCGATATTTCTCTTTTTTTTACAATGAAAATCTAAAGGAAACAATCAAGGGTAGTGCATTTCGCACTTCTTTCGAAGTTTCAAATTCCTCCTCTCTATATTTTAAGTAATTTCAAGTGAGGAATTCATAGTCAGGATCAATGGAAATCGGGTTGTGCGGAACAATCAAAGGCGTGTTATAATGGAGCAAATGCGGTATATTTTCTACTCCTTCTTTGTTTGATTTCACCACTCTTACGAATTACTGAGACACATTTCTCTTCCGCGTTATTGAGTTTCCCCTCTGCGCCACTTCCTAGTGCGTGTTTCCCTTATCTGGGCGCCTTGCTAGCAGTTTATTCCTCGCCCTTTCCATCGCACAATACGTCCGCTTTTCTTTTTTTTTACGCACTGCTGAACATAACTTGATGTTTTTCCCTCATTGTCTGCAGACGTAAATAATGCTGCCCGAAATTGCCCGTGACCGTGCTCTCGGTATCGCGCTGTGAAATTTGATTTTAGTTCATTTTAAGATATATCTGTGTATATGACAAGATGGATGCACAAGCGGGGAAGCTTTTTGTAGTTTCAGCTAAACAACGTTCTTTATGAAAGACTAATGGTCACTGCCGCATAATTTCGCGCTACTGTTTTTATTTACACCCAGGGACAGAAGTGGAGCGCAATTTTCTGCCAATCGAAGTTATTGCTTTTCGATATCCTATTTATTCCTTCCGGTAAAACGTTATCTGCAGAAGTGCAGTGAAAGTAACCGCCGCACAGGGGCCTCTTGCGAGTAGGAGCAACTAGAATGAAAGAAGGAACAAACTAATGAATGATTTATATTCGATAAACATGTACCGCGTTTTCTTTTTACGTCGAACGCAAGAAGATAGGCTGTGACAAGTAGCGAGATCCTGCCTCACCATCTGGATTACTTGAAGAGGTGGGCATAAGTTGTACGAAAAATCGAAATGTTCTCTTTGTCAATTACCGAGGTTGCATGAATGGTGTTTTCATTAGTTATTTTATGGCTTGCGCAGCAATTCTGACATTGAATTCCGACCGCATTAAAGTCATGTCCATTCAGCATAAATTTTACGGCCGAACTGTATATGACTAGTTTCTGGAAAAGATTGCGCGCATCTATCGAGTCGTGTAGATCCAGAATTTCTCCCCATACTTGGGCCAATACCGAAGATAGTGCAATACCGGGCTTACCCGCAACGGAGGTGTAGCAGGTTTTGAGCACTCCGCCAACTTGCAAAAATAAGTTTAATATCTTAGGCCCCAATACAACCCGTATGAGATATTAAGCTGATGAAAAACAGATACTACACTTTGAGCCACGTCGGCCATGTCTAAATCCGCACCACCCTCTCATTGTCGGCGTTCGAAGCGCTTTGCGCGTCTGCTTTCCTTTCCTTTCGCTCCCCTGTGATAGCGGTCCCGTAGGCGTGCTGCCGGCCAGGGCTGCGAGGCGGAAAGAAATGCGAACTGTTCATGTGGCCCCGATCCTGTAAACTTAAAATGTTCCACCGGAGGAACGGCCAGGTTTCAGAGGGAGTCTGTGGGGAACCAACTATGTGTGGCCTGTGCTGTGTGTAACCGCTTGTGCTTTTCGAGTGACCTCACAACCATTGCTGCAATGCGAGACGCCGACCAACGCACGATCGCTTTGGCTGCGGTGAAGATATGTGTGCCCTCGGAGTGCGGTGAGGAGCGTGTCTGTTCTACGTGCAGGTATTCGTTCCTAAAAGGTGTCGTGCCGCGTTTTGCAACAATACATGGGCATGTATACCCCACGGTGCCTCGTCATCCTCCAAGGCTCAGCATTGTGGAGGAGCGACTAGTCGCGCCTCGCCTTCCATTTATGTGCATACGGCGTTTGAAGCACGGAAATGGACGGTTCGACATTAAGGGGCTCACCTACACAGCTTCGCTGGGCATCCACCCTCACAGAGTGGAATGACACTGATTTTTTTTATTGACACCAGTTTGGGATATGCGCCTAAAGGGAGACGAAAGCAGAATGTCGCATTAGTTGGTAATTTTACTCAAGCTTTGATTCTGCAATGCAGCACAAAGACAAAAATAACCAATGGCGAGCAAATTTTGGAGATGAATATCGCTAAGCGCGAGATCGCGAAGTGTATATATATATATATATATATATATATATATATATATATATATATATATATATATATATATATATATATATATATATATATATATATTTATTTAATCCCGATAGTCTGTAGCTGTAAAAGAGGCCATGGTCGAAGATATGGCCTGTTGCCAGCTAGCCAACGCGATGCGTCGACATGTTAATAAGTCCATGTTACATTGGTAGCACTGAAGGCAAAGCTCCCCGCTCAGATTAGAACAAATAAAATCACACAAATTTCACATCCCTGAACTAATGGATGGGTAAGCTGCAAGTCTCTCGGCTAGCGATCGTTTTACCGTAGTTTGACGCCCGCTCCACTAGATGTCTCCCAATTGACTCGCAAATGTAAGTTTGAGAGGGCGATGTTCTTTCTCTACGTTGTCAGGAAGACCACATCGTCCTGCCATCACCACTCCTAAGCTGCGATAGACGCCCACAATTGTTATTCAGATCTTCAGTGCATGCAGTCGAACCATTAGGCTATACACGTGTGGCGTTTTCGATTGCATTCATTCTCAGTTGAAATTTGTTTACTTAATTCTGGCCATCTAAGCACCTGCGCCCGAATTTCGAAAAACGTAATCACCCTAGAATTATTTATGAGAACTAATGCCAGCCAATCGTGATCAAGGTCGTACTGTTACACGAATGTGGTCGGCCAGTGGCAAGGAGCACTTATAAGAAACAGATCTATGTGTATTCGGCTCCTTGGGCGTGGTACCTGAGTGCCAAGGAGCAAGAAAGGATTGATCAACTGGATATAAACACATTTAAGATGTGTTGGATATGCGAGACTACCTCAATGCCTGACAAGGCTCGAACTCGTTCGCGAAACAATGAAATCACGGGCCTATGTTATAGTTGCTCCATGCCAGCATTCATGCATCCATGCCATTAGGCCGGAAACCTCTTGAACCTCATAAGCAAACATAATATGTTGAATCCTCGAATTTTAAATATTAGCGTGGAAGGCGATTCGGCCTGTAGTCTGGCGGCTACAGCTATAGGCTGCTTGGAATCAAATGTCATGTGCTGAGTAATGAACTCGACGAGGATCGAGTTTTGATCATTGCATAGGTCGCGATAAAATCAATCTTTCAATTCACTTATGTCGTTTTTCGACATCAATCAGGAAGTCGGCAGGCACCATGTTGCTATCTCAATTTCTTTTGTCCAGTTGTTAAGGTTGTTGATGAAATGCAATAACACAGCGGCAATACCTAAGCAGAAAGATGTCAAGTCATGAGATTCATATTTCCGAAATGCTGTAATACTGAATACTGGAAAAATTCATTAGAAAGAAATATTTCGAAAGGTTTCATTTTGCCAATAAAGTTGCGATTAGCGTATTTGCGAAGGTCTCGTTTGAAGCAAACAAACGTTAATTCAAATACAGCCGTGCTCGCTAAGGCGTCTCTGAACTGTCACTGAGTAGCTGTTCGACAATAGTAAAGCACACGCCGTTTTAATGGACGTACAATTTACGAGAAATTCAAGTGCAACTAAGTCTACAGCACTATTCTGTGAGACGATGCTATAACGAAGCGCTCGACAGATAAAGATCATAAGAACAAAAATTTTGATTCTCGGGCCGTGCTTCACCAGAACGATGGGCACCGTCACCACCGCATTAGATATTTGTGATTCGGAATACTTGCTTGTGAAATCAGCAAAATCAGGAAAATTAAAAAGAAAATTGCCTGACACAGAGTGTGCGGCATTGATAATCTTATCACGAATGGTTTGGTACGCACGCACGCACGCACGCACGCACACACACACACTCTCTCTCTCTCGCGCACATACACAAAGAAGACAAAGTAACCGCCGAGGACTTTTTCAGGCGAGAAAGAGTTTGCAGTATCAATTTAATATTCTGATGGGAGACTGCAGTGCGACGACTCTGTCTCTTAAGTTCATTTCTAACTCTCTCGTCGCCGTGGTGCTGTCGTAGGAGACAGTTCTCTCGTGAAAGATAGCGCTTAATATGCTTATTCCCCAGAAGGGAAGCAGAAGAAAAATACTTCTGCTGAGTAAAATGCTCCTCGGAGCTTCACGACACTCGGCAGAACGGTGGAGACAACCAGCCATGACAACCAGTTCCCGCTCTTCTTTTGACCGAGTCAATTGTTACGTTTTCCGCATTCGAAAAACGTATTTTTTTTTACTTTTTGGTGTAAAACATAAAAAAAATAATCTGATTTTCTTCAGTCGCGTACGCGTGGTCCGAAACGCTTGCCGCTTACCCTGAACTAGCGTGAAGAATAAGAAAGAGGAAATATTTCCATCCTGATGGGCCGTGATTCAGTCCTATGCTATTCAGTTTTTTGCTAAATGTTTAAGAGGAAGACGGGAAGAGCACTCCAAAAGTTTGAGCGTCATTCCAGGGAATTACCCCTTGTGTTCCGAGGAGGGCAACGCATTACGGCAGCGTCATTTATCGCATTTTCGTATGCGGCTGCGGTCGTTGCAATTGCAGGCCTGCATCAGTGTCTCCGTGATGCGTACTTGCTTTTCTGCCCAAGTGTATGGTGAATATACTGCACGAGGAAAGACGAGAATTTTCGAGCAAGAAAAAGAAAGAAACAACGGAAAAGCTAATTACAGAACCAGTATTCACTCTTGCGAAAAGGAGTTGCCGTCACTGCCTCTGTTCCCAAGGCGACACTGAAAAGGAGCGCTAAATTGGTTTAGACTAATAAAGTGTTCTTTAAAGACTCTACTTCTTTATTAATTTTGGAATAATGAGTTGATTATGCGAAGATAAAGTGAGGGCCAAAGTTCCATGCATTGAAATTCGTACCGGAACCCTAACGCCAGTGCGTCAGTGTGCGGTCTTGAATTTCAGTGTATTTTCCCACATTTGGGTTACTGTGGCCGTACAGTGTCATACAATTACTACAGGGAACTTTGGCTCTAGTGTCTACGAGAGCTGCAAGAAGGGTGGTTCAGCCAGCATGGCAATGATGGGTGGTACATGTATTTGCCTAAACTCCGGGTTTGAAATGGCATCGTGACTTTGTAAACTGACCAGTTTCGAGAAGGTATTACGTTTTGAGTAACAAAATAAATATTATTACAATCGTCCGACGGCAGAAATTTTGAACGCAGGAGCTCTAGCGCAGAATCCCAATATTGAAACCATCACGCCACGACCTCTCGGACAAGCCGAACCACTGCAATCAGCAGTGATTATGCGTGAACGCAGTCTTATTGCATACTTCATTTAAAGTATAGATGGCTTAGAAATTTGCGAGAATAAAAGCAGGTAAAGCAAAGCAAACAAAGCCACAAGAATGTCTGGAGCCACAAGCACGAAGATCAGGTAAATCCATGTACTAACGATCATTCGCTGATGGCTGAATGGGTCGCAGCGCCAGAGTTCCGTACAGTTATTATTGCAGGAAACTCTTTGATTGTGGCTCGGTAAAAGTTCTCGAAACTTGCCACGTTCCCTCTGTGGCTCTTTTATGACACAACGCAGTCAATTTATATGGATCAATAATCCAACAGAATGCCGTCAGAATCTGTGACGTCACGGCGAGATAGTGCGCGAACTTTAAGGCGGCGTCGCCACTAGCCTTTTGTTTCTTGCTCTTTTCTGGCTTAACGAGCGTCGTCTTACGATAAGAATGGTTTTTGCTTGTTGTTTATTGTAGAGAGGGTAGTTTACTAATTATTTTCGAATATCCGCTCTCTTTAGATCTCCTTTAGAGTGTGTGCAGTGTGCTGGTGCTTGTTTGTGTCTCGAAGCAGTCGCTAAGCATGCCTAGGAGGGACTTTCAAGCCCAGTAGGTCGATATTCAGATATGTACCTTCATCTGTTCGTTGAACTTTGTCTCTTGTCCCGCCTCCTTCCGGTCTCTCTCGCTATTTTGTACACACTTCGTGGCACTAGGATTTCGTTCCCGGGTGTACCGGTTTCTAAATGGCCGCATATTAAAAAAAAAGCAAACAAACAATAACGGCAATCGGCAACTGACAGGAAGTTCTATGCGTGCCCACCACCAGGTTGAAGAAGCCTGAAAGACCGGCGCGCTTAGATCACTGGTGATTTTTTTTTATTATTATCGACTTAGGGTGTTGTTTCCGCGGGATACGTTATGTAGATTTTTTTAGGCCGTGCCTTTTACGTGACTGCTGGCGACCCTCTCAAAGTGATTAATATCCCGCCGTGCCGCTCCTCGTAGCACGCGCGTGTTCTCTTGCTTCTGCGCCTCGCATGTTTGCTGAAAACGTAGCCCGCTGCTATTTGTCATGCGAAAAGGACCGGTAGCGCGTGTACGTATTGAAATTTGGTGCTTAAAGAAATAAAGGCAAAACTAGGCGCTTGCTTGAATCGAGCGTGCGCTGTACACCTCGATGTTTGCTCAGTTTTTTTTGTTTTATAGCGTGGAATTAATTAAGGGTCAGCATACTGGACCACCTTCCATTGTGATTTGACGTGATTCTAACACAGCGGTCTCGTCAATAGCAGCCATACTGTCGCATTTAATAAACAACAACAACAACAACAACAACAACAACAACAACAACAACAACAACAACAACAACAACAACAACAACAACAACAACAACAACAACAACAACAACAACAACAACAACAACAACAACAACAACAACAACAACGACGACGACGATGACGACGACGACGACGACGATGACGACAACAACAACAACAACAAAATAGTCGCGAAGTGATCATCTCATGTCAAGACATAACAAGGTGGCCACACACCCCTTGTCGTACAGGGGCTATTATTAAAGAGCTTTAGTTTGTCGGCAAACGCATTGTGTTTACAGAGTAAGTAATTGTGGAGAACGACTGCAAGTTGGGCTAGTCGGGACATATTCATTATAGACGATGAGAAAGAGAACATGGACACGTCCTTGGGAACGTGAGTGTGGCTGTGTCGTTCTTTGCTTGTGTTTACGATCTTTTGAGCACCGTTTACGATGATAATAATGGGAACAGTGAACGCTAGTATCTATACGCTGGTTACGACATCTTGTGAGGTTTTGTTGGATCACAACGTGTTAGAAATAAGTTTGTGACATGATTATTCTTTGTGACCGAAAAAAAAAAGACAGACTGCGTGTTAACCATTGCGTCGCCGCCGTTTTTTAAAACAGCAGTTAACTGGAATGCGCTTGGTCACTGTAACAATAACTTCCATCTGTGGTCAAAATCTGTGCCACAAGATGGCTCCACCCACGCGGCCACTCATGCAAACACCTCCGGTAACCAAGTATACATAAACTGCAATACGTTCACGGTAAGGTCACCAGACGTCCGAGACACGCGTCGCTTTTACTGTCGTGGTCTCAGTGTTTTACGAAGCACATATGGGTCGGTGCTTTGTCTCGATTTGGGCTTTCTGGAACCAGAATTATACCGAAATGCCTGCCACGTGGTGCCCAATCGGCGTTTCAGTTTCTGGGTTGTGGTGGTGCCTCCTTCAAAGAGACTGGAGAGGCATAGCGGCAAAGCAAAACAATGTCGGAAATGAGGCAGCGTCACCTGGACCTGGAGCGCAACCGGCGATCTTCGTTCGACACGCGTTCTGTTCGGTTGCTGCAACTTCACAAAGTGGCAGCATGAAAAATTTGGGATAACGGGGCGGAGAGATCATCCAATCGGCAAGTGGGGAACCCCCTGGAAGTTTACATCCCTCATTCATCGTCTGCTTGCAGACAGTATACTAGAAAACAAAATGCTTCTCGTCTTTCAAAGAATAAAGTCTGTATCTAAAAATGTATTTTTTTCTTCTCAAGCTTAAACACGTTTTCAAATAGTAATGCGTGTGACTACTACAATATATACCTGCTAGTTTCTCTGCGTCGTACCTAGGTGGTGTAGCTCACAGCGAAGAAAAAAAAAGAATAAAGAAATGACGGGAACAGTGGCGCATTTTTCAAGAGACAACAACGTTCCAGTAGCTTGCTGGCACGCGATGATTGGGTCAAGTTCGCCGCACAACCAACAGTCTATTTGTTTCGAGGAACGAAAGGGACGCCGGAATTCACTTTCTGCCATTTCTTCAAACGCGTTTCGCACCTCCGCTGCTCTCGTTCCTTCTCAAGCAACGCCAATGCAACAACCGAAGTTCCGATCGCAAGCGCCATTTTTCCGAATTAAACAATGGATTCGATGCGAACGTGCCATTCCGCGGCCTAAGCAGACAGACGTACTCTGCGTAGCCGGTCTCTTAACGAGCGTATGATCGTTCCAAACTTCCCAACTCCCACCGTGTTCGGCGGATAGCAGACGACGTGCTTGGTTGCAAGATGATTGACGGGAGAGTGTCGTCATTTTGACGTCACCAAAAATTGGGCCGCGCTCCGCGGTTGGCGACGTCGGAGCGGAGTAGGCTAATCGCGCGCGCCGGTAACCTTACGAACGCGCCGAACAACGATCTCCAATCGCACCCCAGGGGTGCGATCGGAGATCGTTGGCCTCCTAAAACGTATGACCACTTGCGACTTGCACATTTTGGAGCGCAGCTCTTAGGCGCCCGTTCCTGCGTTGAACATCGGCGTGCCTCGGCGTCGTACCTCGTAACCGAGCGAACGAGCACAGCGAAAGATGAAAGCGAACGCGGAGCGCAGCGGGGAGGCGAAAGAAGAGAGCACGAGAAGGAAAATGGAGGATGAGCGGAGCGGTAACGGCGTGCGCATGCGCATGCGCTGAGCTGTCGGCGGCCAAGGCATCCGCAGACTCCGGGGCGATGTCATCGGCGCTTCCGAAGGGGGCCAAGGTGGTGTGGGGTAAGGAGGGCCACTCTTGTCCGCGGCCTCTGCTGCTGAGGTCAATCCGCGATGCCAGCGTGTGTCGGGTATCACTGTTCCTGCAAGGGGCGATGGTGAGCGGCTACGAGTAAGGCTCGATGTAACGAGCCCTTGGGTTTGTCGCCGCTGACACCGGTGGCACGATTTCCCCGCGACGAAGGGCCACTCTCGTCGTCGGTGGAACGAAAGCGTGAGAAGAAAAGCGTAGTTCCACGCAAAAGGGACTGTGCGGCGAGGATAGCTACGATGTGGCGCCAGATTAGCGCACGTCGACTTTACGGAAACAAAGCGCTGCATTGTCGGAGGTCTGTCTGCGGTGGCTGCTGTGAATCGCACCCACGCGTCACCCACGCGTCACCCACGCGCTACCTCTCGTGATAATCCTGATCGCGAGGCAGTCGCGCCACACTTTGCAATGTGCCGTACGAGACAGATTGTCCGCGCCAGCGGCGCTACTCACAGCGTTCTCCTCCTGATATAAACCATTTACCTATGTAATCATAGTACAAAATAATGACAAGTGAAATGAAAACAGGTACAGAGCTGCCCTTAAATTTCGCATTAGGGAGTATCGTAATCCTTGGTGAACTTTTTTTTCCGTACGGATTGAGTTCTGAATGTATGGGCATAGAGAAGGTATAGTTTTAACTGGCGACACTGAAAACAGTGCTCATGTAAAGAGTAAATGTGCGCATGACGTGCTAGGAGGAGTTCTTCGCGTATATTAGAAAAAATAAAAACGTGGCAAATAGGATACAGTCAGCTGTGCAATATTCCCAGGCAGTTATATGTGCACTCTACTGCAAGAACGCGGCCCATGCTCTATATGAAATGAACAAAACTAGGAATAAATTTTCAATAGAGTTTCTATTTCCGACAACCCCCCCACTCCTGCCGTCCCGTTTTGGCGTCTGAAGGATCTGGTCACATTAGTTTACGGACAAGGCTAAAACTCTCCATTCGCATGGCTTTTTACCCTGAGGCATGCGGAGCGAGGACCAAGATGCGAATACAGGAAGCTGAGCCGGCGTAGCGATCGCTGCCCGCCGAAAGCTGACGGCCACTCCGAACACAAACGCAACAAAAGCCACCGAGGGAGCGGATATTGAATGGGCTTCGGGCGCGGGCAGGGCGGAGGCGCGACCGCGGTGTCGTGCCGGGTTGTTTGTCTTTCGTTGTCGCGCTTTCGTCGAAAAGGGTGGCGAATATTGGGCCCGACCTCGCAGGAAAAAAAGAAAAAAAGAGAAGAGGAGAAAGAAAGAAAGAAAGAAAGAAAGGAAGAAACGAAGAGAGACAATGTATGGCTCCACGCCTTACGCGTGGGTGCCGAGAGCCTACCTTCACGTGTTGTTGTCGGAATCGCTCGTGGCCTCTCTGAGTTGTTCCCAGAATCCCGGCTACAGGCCCTTGAGAAAGACAATCGTAAGCCTGAAAAAAAGGAGAGATAGAGATAGAAATAAAGACAGCATTTTAAAGCTGGTAAATTGCTGCGCAGTCAAAATTAGATGCGGATGTAGACTAAAAGACAAAAACACACTACTTGCAGTAAAGTGCTTTGTTCTACTGATATTAGCTTTTGTGGTGATTTGAGGACGTTTACGGAGTTCAGATGTGCCGTAAAAGATTACCCATCCCTTACAATTCAGTTCAATCAATCAATCAATCAATCAATCAATCAATCAATCAATCAATCAATCAATCAATCAATCAATCAATCAATCAATCAATCAATCAATCAATCAATCAATCAATCAATCAATGAAACAGGTGTATATTGCATGGCCTGCTGTGCTAAAACCGCTATTGCAGCTTGACCCAGCGAAGAAGTCAATTATATGGTCTTCGGGATCAGTCAGACAAAGCACGTAGGTGCACATAAGAACTAGAGCACTGGGTCATTTCCAGGCCTTGGAAACTAAAACGAACTTGCGTTAATAACTTGAAATGACATTTTTCTAGTGCCAAAGTAAGATGCCAACTGAACGCCAACCGCTTCTTCTTAGGACGCGCTTAGCTGAGGAACGATTTTTCAAAACAAAGAAACTGTCTTTGGGAAACAATGTGCAATTATTCGGTGCCATCATGTAAGCGTGCAGGAAAACGATCTGAGTATTATTTTCACATTGCTTGCAAGATTCAACAGGCGTTGTGCCCCTTCCGGTGGCAGTTGCCAGCCTCGCTTTCCCTTTCCAGTCAAACTTATAGACGCTTTCAAAACAAATAATAATAAATTCAACACTACTCACCAGTCTATTTCCAGGTGTAAGCTTAAGAAAAGCAACAGTGCAATTCTAGTACATTTCCCTTCTGCTCTGTGTCCTTAACAATCTGAGAATAAAAACATGAAATATTACGCAAAATTAAGGCGCCGGTTCTGTAAATACGAACACGAGTGGCGACCATTGCTTGGCACAAATATAGTTGTTAAGTGAAGGGAATTCAATATACTGCAGGCTGGCGGCCGCTTGCAGTTATATTGCTCCAACAATGCGCGGACCGAAGCGGCATAGCACGAAATTTCCTACGTTACCACGTATCTGATTCATTTTTATAATAAAAGCTACAGTTAACGCTATTCATGCGTGCAAAGTCCACTTTCATGTTCTCTCATTTCCTGGCTTACACACGATAGGAATACACTTGTCGCTATGTCCCCCTCTTCACGCGACAACCACCTGACTCTTCCGTGATAGGAGGATCTAGTTTTTCATTCTATAAAACGAACGTCTCAAACCAGGCGTTGTCGTGAATAAAGTTTTTAGTTTAGAAGTAGTTTTTTCCTAGATGTCTCCCGCCGGCTTCTGTTTGACGGAAACAACGTCTTCACCAGACGTGGCTCAAGTTGAGTTGAGTGGCTGTAGGCTACTGGTGGGATTGGCCTTGTAGTTGCTGCGGGCAATTGCTCCACCGTAGCGACACTAAACTCAAGGCAGCACACATACGAGTTGACGCAAAAACTTATACAGCCGTCTGTACTACCGCTAATAGACGCGCCCGGTCACGAGCTGTGTTCTCTACAAAGTGGCGCAATGAAACGACAAACGCTGCCCAAATACCGACACTTCTACAGAAATACACTTCCTCTTTGTAGTCAACAGGGCTGCACATTGAAAAGAAAAATCAATTTCATTTATTTATTTTTTTTTAAATCTTTCCGGGACCATGCGCAGGCTTCTGCTGTGCCGTGACCATCCGACGCCTGCTGGTGCCGCGCTGGGTGCAGAACGGAACCGAGACGCCCGCGGTGCTGGACTGCGAGTACGTGTACAACGAGAACGACTTGAAGCTGGTGGTCAAGTGGTTCTTCAATGACGGACCCGAGCCCGTGTACCAGTGGATACCCGAGATGAGGCTCCGGGAGGCGTTCGGTGTGCTGCAGGGTCGCCTGGACGAAGCGTTCTCCGTGAACTCGCGCGACGTCTACTCCCAGTATCGCGCCATCCGCATCCTCAGGCCCACGTGGGAGCTCAGCGGCAAGTACACCTGCATGGTCACTTCGCTGGCCGGCCAGGACGTCCGACATCAGGACATGACCATATTCGGTGAGCGGCGTCCCTGCCATGCCCGCTACGGGGCCAAGCGTCGTCCCACGAACGAGTTGCGTGGGTAGGCTAGATGCTCGTCGCGGTTCACTAAATACAGGGAAATAGACAGAATGAACGAGGAACGTGTTACTGCCATTTACACTTTATTGGCATCGGAGCCTTCTAGTGCGCGTTCCGGGTGAAACCTGGCCTGCAGCGATGGTCCACAAATAATATCTCAAACCGGCTTCTCTTGCATATTGAGCATTGTTCTTCGTTGTTCTTCATTTGCTACAAAAATTCTGAGCGCATGAACTGTAGCACCGTTAGGAAGGGTGCAAGGCGAGCCACATACCTCAAGGGAAGAGGAAGCTTGACAAACATATGGAAAACAGGTTGTTCACATAAGTAGAAATGCGTAACGCGCATGGGTGAGCTAGCCGCAATAGAAGGCCCAGATTTTCACTGGAGCCTGGAAGTAACTTCTACCTAAATAAAAACAGCGTTAACAACTAAAAAGTTTTTAAACTTTGGGGTTTTATGCACCTAAACAAGTAATTGGACGCACGGTGCGTAGTGGGGGACTACGGATTAACTTTTACCACCTGCGATTTTTTACTGCGCGCCAATGCGCGGCACACGAAAGAGGAAAAGGTTTATACTGGCTTTCGGTGGGGCTCTTTTCCCCAAAGTATCAGAAGTGACTTTCTGTACTTGTTCAGTTCTGTGAAAATTTCTGTACAATACCGTCAATCATGGCAATGCTATTGAGATATTCGCTACGTACTGCACGCATTTGTCTATTCATCTATTCACTGACCCGCGCCTGTTGACCGGCGTGCTTGTCGTAATGACGTGGCACTGCACGGCCAAGCACATTTCAACTGTGCTTTTAACCTAATGGTATTGGTAGAACTTGCTGAACTTGGCCTAAGTTTGAGAATGACGTCAGGCAGTTTTTGTTTGTGTGTGCGTTCAGTAGTGATTCCGGTAATTTAGCCGAGCTCACGCAACACTCGCCCAATATACACCCGCCACGCTAACAGGGCAGGAAGGCGTGCTTTAGTTTAATGGCTCGCGAAGGGTGCCGCAAGAGGGATAAACATGAGTACTTCACTATAATTCGTCAGGGTGTCTTCCGGAGTCTGTAGATACTTAGGTGAATCATTCCTTTCGGCTTCGCAGTGAGGGCGGCATGCCAAGAATAAATACAATACAAGTACTCATGAAGTAAATCGTGATAACAGTAGCCGCGTTATAATGAAAATATTTAATTTTCTTATACATTTCCTGGTTTTAGGAATTTCGTACTTTCTTTTGAAGCGATATTTTAGTGGCACGTCTTTATGCGAACTGGGGCAACAGAGATCTGTTCATCGCGTACTTCAAAGCTACATACAGCAGGTTCGTACAACAGCAATGATTAATTACTATATTGCCGAGACACATCATTTTAAAATAATTATTGCGTAAGGATACAGCAAGCAAAAAAATGTTCTTTTCTCTCTGCATGGTCCCTTCGCCCTTGGCCTCTGTACCACAATCCGCAGTGCCCACCAAGTCGTTTTCCTTCAACTACAGCAGCTCGACTCCAGGCTCTGCTCACCAGTCCCGGTCGCATTCTGCGGAGAACGCCTTAAGACTGCTCTGCGTGGCACGGGGCACCTACCCGAGGCCCGAGCTGAGCCTGTTTCTGATCAAGGGAGCCAAGAGGAGGTCGGCCGACGAAGCGGGGTTTCGAACTTTTACGACAACCACAGTCGAGGAGGGCCTTTTCGACGTGGTCCTGCATGCCGACATGCCAGACAGCCAGGTTTCCTCGCTGGCCGATCTCTTTGAGTGCATACTGGAAATTCCGCACAGCAACTACGCGCTGACACGCAGGATGAGCATCGCGCATGGTGAGAGCCTCCGTAAAATCTTTAGTGCACTGTATTAGACCAATATTCAAGCCATTAGAGTGGAAAGACTTAGGAGTGAGGATCGATGGCGAATATCTCAGCAACCTTCGGTTTGAAGATGGCATTGCCTTGTTCAGCATCACTGTGGACGAATTACAACGACTGAATGAGGACCTTCACTGAGAAAGTGTAAGAGTGGGCTTGAAGGTTTATATGCAGAAGACAAAGCTAATCATCAATAGCCTGGCGAGGGAAGAATAATTCAGGATGGCCAGTCAGCCTCGAAAGTCTGTACATAGGTGTTTTATCTGGGAAAATGACTTATAGGGGACCTTGATCGTGAGCGGGAAATTTACACAAGAATAAAAATGCGTTAAATTAAAATTAAATTATGGCGATTTACGTGCCGAAATCACGATCTGATTATGATGCACGCTGTAGGGGGGGGGGGGGAGTCCCCGAAAATTCGGACCACTTGGGGTTCCTGAACGTGCGCCCGTGGCCTAAACCTGAGTACACAGGAGCTTTGGAGTGCATACGACAAGCATTACCAAATCCTGGCTGAGAGCTTACCATTCTATTCTCGTTGAAAAGAAAAGTGTGCAATCATTGCCTTCTAACGGTGCTTACATATGGGGTAGAAACTTGGAGGTTGAAATAAAAGCTCGACAACAAGTTAGGGACCGCGCAAAGTGCGATGGAACGAAATATGTTAAGCCTAACATTAAGAGACCGGAAGAGATTTTCGAGCACTAATATATCACTATAGCTTGCCTTAACATTTGCCTTTAGTGTCCCTTTAAGGGAAGTGAATTTTTATGCTGGTATACGCACCTGCTGGGTAATCTACGTTCAGACTTTCTTAGGCTTCATTTAAAACACCTCAAATCTAAGTACACGGGTGATTTGGAGTGCATACGGCAGGCATACCGAATCCTGACTGACAGCTTACCACTCTCGTTGAAAAGAAACGTGTACCATCATTGCATTCTACCGGGGCTGACATGCCCTAACTATGACTTGTATTCTTTACACTGTCCCTATATGGGCTTGTGGGTGTTGATTAAAGAAAATGAATTTTTAAGCTTGTATGCGTACCAGCTGGGTAAACAACGTTCACACTTTCTTAGGATTCATTTATAGCATTTACAGACCATCAAAACCACCTTAAATATTCCTTTCAAAGTTTGGCAACACTTTCGCGGACAGCTGGAAACAACAGATTCTGTCTTCAGTGCTGCTGGAAAATCTTTAAAACCGAATCGGCGAAGTAATTATTTGTAGAGGCTATGTCCTGACAGAACATGAAATAATTATATTCCATTCATACAGCATATGTGAGTGCAGTATAATTATATAACAGCAATACAGCAATAATAATAACTTGTACGTTATTCTTTCTAGGTGTAGCAATGTTGCGTTCTTTATTTTCACGATTCAGAATAATACACATGGGCCCAATTATGCTTCGCAGAATTTATACACAAATAGAATAAAACGTGTATACATTCTTGGCTTTAAGATAAGGCCCCGAATTCAGCGTCGATAATAAAGTTCACTCTACCAAGAAAAGTGCTGTGGACTTCAGCCCACTGATATGGCCAGTTTCATATAGTTCTACCGTAGCAGGGCAAAACGCCGCATGATATGCCGATTCCGCGGCGGCCAAGCGAATTAGCCGTCGCCGAATCGCCGTCTGATTATCTCACCGGTCTCTCTTTTGCGTGGCGGACGCCTGAACGCCGGTTAATTGGGAAGACCTTTTACTTAAGTGAAGTTTTGTGAATACGCAGTCGGCTGTTAGGCGAGATTCAATGCTGAAGTAATACTTGAATATAATGCTTGCACATGTAAAACATTGCTCTGTGGTGTTCGTGATTTTTCAGTATCACTGCGGATTTCATAATTCTGTTTTATTTATGGAGGAGAAAGGAAAATGACAATGTTCGGCAAAACATTCTGCCATGGAGCAATATATTTGTACTAAACGTCAAAATAATCCTCTATATTCCTGTGTGAATAAATTCTAATCTCGTGAATGCTCTTGAAGGCTTGCCGACTGCTTGAGGCGCTGAAGAGGTTGCAGACTTTCCACCACTTTCTTGTTTCCTAGCGTATGCTGACCCTCTGTGTGCTTACAGGAATAATTGATAAAATATTTTGTTGATTTCACTGCAAACAGCACATGTTTGTTGCCATGCCACAGTTGTCTCACACTCCTTCTGTCATTTACAGAACTCACGTGGGGAGCTTACGGTGAGTCGCAATTTTTATGCTTCTGTAGTGTTGTATACGACTTCATCGCTTGCAAGCATAGTGGGTAAACAACTTGGACATCCAGTTTTCGGCGAACAACGTCCGTGTTAAGATGTCCCCACACAAGTGGCGTTCCTCGGGACTAAGGAATTGAAGAGTGTGATGTTTCCGCTTTGTTTTTATTGACATTAGAGAATCTGTTTGCTACTTGAAGTATTTGAAGTTGTGCTCCCCCATAACTTGAGAACAAAAGAAGCGCAGACATTGGTCCCTGTTCTAAGACAAGTTCTGCTGAGCTCACTGTGCCAGCTGGGAAGACGAGTGTACTAACGCCAGCCTATGGCCACCAGAATGCTTAGGAAGTATAAATAAATCGTACTCCGCAAAGCGAAACCTTCAAAATTCACAGGATTTTAAACTTTGCAACCTTCTTTCTTGTGCGCTGCCTCTGCAGTGTTTATACGAAGAAAAAATAATAATAAACAGCCAATGACTGTAGTCAACCGTTCGACGGAAATCCGTCTGGCCAGGAAACATGTTGGACAGAATAAAATGCAGTCAGTGACCATGTAAAAAAATGCACAAAATGACGTTTGGGAACCGGGCACCGGGTTCGGGTTCCGGCGTAGTTTTTCTGCGCGGTCATGCTTGACAGCATGCGATGCCTGCTTAGCATTTCTGGTATACCAGAACACCCGCCATGGAGTCCCGCTATGGAACAATCGTGGGTTTATGGAGTCTCAACAAGTTTCACGGAGCCGCTGCTGTGCTTAGCTATGCGGCAACAGTCCGTAGAGTGCCGTGGCAAGCAGATGTCTGGCTTTGCCAGTGGCATCTAAAATTTTAATTTTGAAGGAAGCGATGAGTCGCGACCTTAGCTCGGTGGATGCTTCCTACTCTTATGTCCTAAAGTGCGCGAAAGGATAATAATAAGATGCAATTAATTAAAGCAAGTACAACCGAATAGTTGCTTTCCAGCGCCCGCAGAAGACTGCAGCTAGCAGGTATCACAATCTTAAGAATTACCCCCCTCCCCCTTCTTGAAATAGGTATACATTCATTGCGACGAAAATGACATGAATTCACTTCGGTATCTCCTCGAGTGCGTTTTGCTAATTCTATGCTATGATACCGGAAACAAGCGACTATGTAAAAAATTATTTTATCCTTCGCTCTCCCCATAGTCCGTCACTTTTCCTTTCCCTCTGTTGAATGCTATCCGTACAGGTGACAGCGCACATTGCGCTGTCGACTTCCGTGATTTGTGCCGTGCGCGAGAGCTTGCGTTTGTGCTTGATTTTCAATGTTCTCAGTCAATTGTTTCTATTTTGTCCACCATAACTGCGCCAAAACAACCCCGAGGCATCACATACCGCAGTCCCACATTACCTTGTTTGATTAATGTTTCATACTCTCGCAACAAACCTGGCACGCAGCCTCACACTGACCGAGTGGAACTCGCCAAACTTACGACTTACACGACTGCATCGACTAAACTCCTACCTGCAACTCCGGCCTCCACTCGGACTTCCTCGACGTGAAGCTACGCTTCTCGGTCGCCTTTGGTTAGGAGTTGCCTTCACAAAGGCATACTCAACATTAATTGGAGTGACTGACAGTGCAGCATGCGAGGTCTGTGGCACCGAAGAAAACATCGACCACCTGCTGTGCCACTGTCCACGATACACCCCAGATAGTAAAGAACTTGCCAAAGCTTTCCGAAAACTGGACAATCGGCCGCTTTCTGTGCAAGTGCTGCTGGAACACAGCCCCCATAGCCTATCGGCCCATAAAGCGGTGAAAGCGCTTTTGTGCTTCTTAAGGACGACGGGCTTGTGCGACCATCTGTGACTATTAATGCAATTTCTGTAAGGCCACACATGTCAGCGAACTCACCGCAATTTTCTTCTTTCCTTCCCTCCTCTCTCTCCCTGTTATCTTTGTTTTCCCCCTTTTCCATTCCCCCGGTGTAGGGTAGTCAACTGGACGTTATTCTGGTTAACCTCCCTGCCTTCTACTTATCTCTTTCCCTCCTCCCCTCCCTCTCGGAACAATGAACGTTCGTGTGTAGCGCGAACTGAATCACTCTGAAAACCAAATCAGTTTGGTTGTGGTGAAAAATTCTGTCACCCGGCTACTGCTGGGAAGATGGCTATCGCTATCGCTATCCCGCTGGAGAGCATTGCGTGCCTGACACTTGACGTAGAGGGACCTATGGACATTCTTAAAGTATTTATGGTTGTAGTCTCTAGAATGGTGTGTGACAATGGGATTGCAATGTGTGCAGGTTCTTCTGGAGCGTCTTGCGTGCCCATACTGTCCCTATACTTCGTTGCCTTGACCTTAAGCATCTATATTGTTTCCACGCCACATAGAAACGGTGAGCGCTAACCTTGATCGATGTGCCTATTATGTGTCTACAGCCATTGTGTGTCTTCTCGTTTCTAATAATATAAAGTCTTCAGTTCTGCTGTAAACTAAAATTTGTTATATTTGTAACTAATTCTTTTGTTGTGTCTTACTGGGTAGCAAACTTGCATCCTGAGTGATGGCCTTTGCTAGGGCCGTTGCAGTAGCCGTAGGATGAAATGACTGGTAATATCAAATATTTATTAAGCAGTTCCATAAGTAAAAATCAGTGCAGTAAATCATCGATTTCGGCTTTCCTATTGTTATCAAAGAACGAAGGGTGGTAATTTTATTACTGCGTTATTACTTCCCATTAATTATAGAAGTACGAAGAAGCGCTGATATTTTTAAGATTTAGTAGGGA
The DNA here is from genome assembly GCF_050947875.1 of Dermacentor variabilis. Lineage (NCBI taxonomy): Eukaryota > Metazoa > Arthropoda > Arachnida > Ixodida > Ixodidae > Dermacentor > Dermacentor variabilis. Next base: position 137,302,706 of record NC_134572.1, read on the forward strand.
GTATGGTGCATATTATAACACAGGGCATCTAATAAAGACATGGCTTGGTCAGCATTTGCCTTAACAAGGTCGCATGCGGGAGCATATCCGAAAGGGAAATACTAACTTCGTGTTGCGGTACAAAGGTGGTGGCTGAAACTAGCAATGGTATATATGGCTCGGCCGTTAGCAAATGGGCACAGCCGTTCAGCTCGGCGCCTGTATCATACGGCTACCTCGGCGACCAGGTACACTTTCAAGTGGCGTAATTGACTGATCGCGCTTTGTTCCATCATTGGATAAAAAGCGAATAAAACGTACAACACGATGGAATGAAGTTTTATTAAGTCTACCACATCTTATGGTTTACCGTGTGCATGGTTTGTGGGCTGATGGACAACGTACTTCCGCTTTTTTTACGTCTTGCCTTTTTTACATGGTGACGCGCATATCTAACTTTCTTTTCTTATTCGGTTGGTCCTTCGGTCAGTCACCCAAAGTATACTCTTGCTTGTGGTCGATGCCGCATTCCTTCCTGTGCATTTCTTTTGTTTCCGTATCCCTGCCCCCCCCCCCCCCCCCCAAATATAAATAAAGTAAGCTTACTGTTGCAGGGCAAGGAGGTGTTGTCAAGTGGTCAAATTACGATTTTGTTACATTTCTTTCTTTTGCGGCAGTTCAACCTCACCCTCCCTGGGTGTATCTTTTCGGCGTATTTGCGGTATGGAAGCCCAGCGTATAGGAACACGTAACAGTCTTGCAAACTACAACAAAATAATAATAAAGAAAGAAGAAGAATGCATACCATGCTGCAAGAACCAAAGATTTGTGTACATTTTTCAGTAAAAACATTAGATATGAAGATTTTACCGGTATAGTACTTCTTTTCTCTTTGGCATTAGCAATCCTCTCCTTTCATTTATTCAGTGATAGGGGCCTTTATGACTGATGTCGGCTGTTGGTTCTAGAGGAGTCGCTGCTTGTTGACTGTTATTATTACGTTAAATATTTCGTAAGGATTATTTAACTTTTTTTCTTTAAATAATGCATGGCCCTTCAACACTTTTCTTGGTTCTTCTTATTGGCCCTGTTAAGGCTTGAGTTCTCTGCGAGGTGCATTTTTACAGATTTTTTGCCTTCCTCGAACAAACGAGTATTTAGACACAGCCGTAGAAGTTCAAGTTAAACCGAAAGTTCGTCTGAGCCAACGTCTCGAATGTGTGAAAGAATTAAAACTTCATCTTTTTGGATATTTTACAGGTGGCAATGACGAGAAGCATCACATCACCGAGGACTTCCTAAGCAAAGAAGACGACACGTAGTGAGAGTTATTGCAACTTGTGACAGTCCGTAATTACGTGTTTGTCAGGCATAGTGGAAGCAAGGTTCGAGGACAAGGTGCCCGTTTGAGATGAGCGAAATCACCGCCAACATGGCGTGAACGTGCACAGGTACCCCGCAGCGCCAAGTACACACCATTGTGGGGGACATTTGACAGAGCGGTGCCAACGAGGTGTCAACGTTTCAAGTGACTGCGTGTGACCCTGGTAGCAGTCTTCACACTCGTCCAGTGTTGACTGCCCGCTCATCATTTTGTCTGTCGGATGAAGCAGACAAAGGCGTGGCAAGACGTGCTTCGACACTTTTCGAGAAAGTGTTTCCTTGTTCTACAAGTTCATGCGTAAGCTTGTCGTAATGTGGTGCGGTTTTGCTAACGCTTAAATGACCTCGGAGAAGTTCGCACTGCGGAGGATGTATTGTGGGGCATTACTTACAGAAAGTTAGACAGGATACGGCGCTCGTAAGAATCATCGTCGGAATGTGTCACTTGCGTCGTGATCCAGCTACGGTGGACATTGCGTGCTTGTTTCTGTCGAAATAAAAGTAAAGATTTCAAAGCTGCTTTCAAAACACATTCATTTTGCAAGAGAAAAATAGTTTTAAGCTCACTCAAATATTGCGATCTAGAGCGTTTTTTGAACTGTTGACAGAGGCCAACACAGCCGGAACGAAGCCGTGTCCTAGGATAGTTTAGACAAGTGAGGTAAAGGTGAGTTTCATTGGCTGTGTACAGTGAAACTGTCAGCTTGGAGAGAACGTTTCGACAAGGGGACTTGCCTCCCTTAGAGACACTGTTGCTTTTTTTGGCAAGGTCCACGTATGATGATCGCTCTCCAACCACAGATGAGGAGGTCTTGAAACTTCCCTCTGCTTGTGAACCATTTGGCTTCAACAAGAGGCGAACTTGCATTTTACATATTATAGTGACACGCCAATGACATTCGCAATCCTTTTCGGTGGTCGCCTTGAAGCTTACGTAAGAAATTTAATTCTGAAGGCCCATTGCCTGAAATAGCAAATGAAAAGCTTCGCTAAGTGATGACGTTTTGGAAGGTGTATTTGCAGCCGAAAAAATGTGGAAGCGATTGCTTCTCGCCTGCACGGTTTCGTGGATTTCCTGAATCTGCGCAACCTCCAGTGTGTTGCACTGGTGTTAGCGGCGAAGCGCTTTCGTAGAAGAACTGGCTGCCGCTTGTGGGTGAACAGGACAAAATTTGGATGAAAAACAATACTAAAAATCGTGTCGTCAAGCATAAGTGTTGCAGCGTGAAGCTCAGGCCCAGTGAGCAACAATAATGTTCCGAGGAGCTCACGCCAGAATGGGAATAGCTGGCGGCGGAACCCCGTATTCTACAGCCCAGTAGTTATTTTGAAGGTGGCGACTAAAGATGAACGTGCCAGATTGTGTCACCGGACAAAAAAAAAAATGCAGGTGTGAGTTCGGGCTAACGATGAAACTTAGTATTCCGGTTAAATAAAATAAATTGCTGACTGAGCGCCGAAAAATACTGTGGAAGCTAATGATGATAACTGGTTGTGAAGGAAAGTCAGATTCAGCCAATATCTCCGAAGACAGGAAATAATTCATGTTTTCAACAGTTTGCATAATGCATGTTTTCCAAACAGTTTGAGCCGCAAGACGGCTTAATCATTTATCGTCTGTAATAATTTATCGTCTGAAATTATATTTATCGTCTGAAATAAAAAAAAATGAAAACGTTGCTTCCCTCGAATGAGCACATTTGTAGCGTCCGCATTATAACTATACACCGCCTGCCATGACCTCAAGCGCAACCTTGACAGTCTTTGTTATTACACCGCGCAATTCAGACTGACGCTCTTCTCATTATTTGCGCTTGCTCCCCCTTCGGCTGTTTCCTGTTGTATGCTTTTACCTTCGGTTGAGGCTTAAAGTATAGCAGTGACTCTGGAAGTTTGTCGTCAGCTACTCAAAACTACAAAGTTTGCCCTCGCACACCGCACTCCCCACTACTTCACGTATTTCCTCAAGTGGACTGTCAGTTTCGTTATTTCTTGAGCCCGATATTGCTTTTGCTTCTAATTCCGAAATTATAAGCCATGAAGGGACAAAAAAAGAGAAGAAAATAAACAAGGAAAGAAAGTAAAAGAAACGAAAACAAAATTGCAGTTGCTGCGCAATTCTACTCCGTCCTCATTTAATGCTGCTTTGCAGCTCGTTGAAACCTTCGAAGGGGTACAACATAATTTTTTGTTTCTTTATATACTTGAGCTGGCTTTGGCATTAAGTCTAAAGCTGGCCGAGTAGCCAAGCATTGATGACAGATACGAGGACGGCAGCAGAAAGAGAGCAGACAACGGGGTCGGCGCGGCTTGAATGGTATCGCGAAAAGAGCTCTTTCAAATCCACTCACCGTGCGCAGAGAGAGACTTTATTCTCTGAAAAGAACTACGCGCAGAATCGGCTCAGACACCGCCTCACTCGCTGCTTGTTGCGAAGCGACGCCGAGTGTGTAGCCGTACTTTCATTGCCTCCCAGATCTTCGCGCTTGCTTCTACGTAATTTATTTGAAGTCGGCCCGGCTGTTCGGAGCGACGGGCGTATCGCATGGTCGGCTGCTAGAACTGGCTTTGCCTTCCAAGGAATGGAACACTCCACGGCGCGTTGATCCATTAAGCTGCTTTTTAGACGTCGCCTCACCTCGGCTCTGAGGGCTATGACCTCACTGTGTGTCTTACGCGACGTCGCAAAGCAAATCTCCTCTCATTTTTTTTCTCCAAACCTCTCGTATCTCCTTTAGGTATACCTCGCGCGCGGTGTCGCATTCGCGTGAGAGACCCATGAGTTACTCAGCGGTGGTGAGATCCTCAGTCGGAACGTAAAAACAGGCTTGCTCTTTTCGACTGCAAAAGAAAAGAGAATGCATTTCAAAGCAAGCGATTTGTTCTTAGGAAACGTCTTATTGAGTGCTTCCTGCATTTGGGGGAGTTCCTGGTGCGGAAATTTGATGATGGCACCACGAAATGTAGGTACAGAGGTGGTATGAAAAGGAGCCAAGTATTGCGCAATTTATTATACTCTAAGCACGATTTCTTAGGACAAGATAGACGGCATCGCCAGACTGAGGTGAAACACGTTGACTTACGCAGACAAAGCTCGCACAGGAGAAAAAAAAAACATGCACGTAATTGCATTCTACCGTAAACTATTATGCTCGATCAGTATACTGCCAATATTTCGTTAACAACTGTTGCATGAAGGAGAAGCAATCTCTCGGTGCTCTTTATTGAGAGTAGATAATGCTTGCATGGTGAAAGGCGATAAAGAAGCGTGCTTATAAATTGCTGGGGAATACTAAGGGACTGAATCAGCTTTCCGCCTCTGCAGTCCTCTCCAGAAGGTGCCGCTGTCGACTACCCTTGCGTTTTTGGTAATATCCTCGCAGTAACTATTGCGAAGCGTTAACCTAGCTCTCAGTATACTTAATCATTTGAGTATGTACGTATCTGCCGATGCGACCTTGATTCCTCTCAAGCTATTGGTGCTTTTCGGCCGCGAGCGGTTGCCTCCAACGGGTACTACTAACGGTTTTCGTAAAAACGTGTTGTGGGAATCTCAGGAGTTCCTTCTTATCGTTTGAATTTCTTTTCATTAATCACCGTCACTTGGCAGCCCATGTACCCTGCGCGGACTAACCATGAGAATCATCCCAACGCTTTTCAATTCAATGCCTTGCGTAGAATTGTCCCTGCAGGTACTTTCTTGCACCCAATGACCCAATGATCTCATAACATTGCAAATATATCCTCCTAATTAAATACGCGCAGCGCGGCTGGACGAGGAAAGAGAAAGGAAGGGACACACACACACACATAGCTATATCTCTGTTCTCGTAAAATAGCGCTGCCCTTATTTAATCATGAATCCGAAGCAACGTGTTCGTCAGCATGTATTAGCAAAATACATCCTCCTCTTCTTATGTATGCGTGACTATTCACAAATGGTACTATTTTTTGCATGTACACGGGTAGGTGTGATCACCTGTAACGATATTAAAATTGTACACTGTAGATGCTGTACATTCGTGATGCGGCAAAAAGCAACTCCATATTTGTGCTGATGACTCAGTCGACCAGAACAGCCAGGCCATAGCTTCGTGGCGACTACCACTGCCACTAAGTTACATATGTCCTACCTGATGATATCGTAAGCAGCTAAATTTGCAGCTCTTGATGTTGTGCTTTGCAGCATCTCTGTAGGAGCTCTGTACCTGTTTTCACCGAATTCCCCTGAGGCGAGGGCCTTACAAAATAAATGTGCGCGATGATAGAAAGACCCTAACACCTTGCCTACGCCATAATTCATGCCGCTTGGTAGCAGTGGCTTCCGGGCAATGCCAGTTGTAATCAACACGACGGCAAACCTGTTTGGCCAGCTGCCGAACGATGGCACACGCGAGCGCTTCTTGCTGTTGCCGGCAGATCCGGCAGCAGTAATACTCGCAGTTAACCTGCTCGTTAAAAAAAAGGAAACTTAAATTTAATTACGGGGTTTATGCACAGGACTACGATCTGATTATGAGGCAGGCTGTAGCCGGACACTGCAAATTTATTTTGACCATCTGAGGTTCTTCAACGCGCACCCTAACCTAAGTTCACGAGCGTTTTTAGTAGACAGGACAAGCGCTGTCCTGTCTACTTCCTTTCTGTGTCGCCTTCTTAGGTGCGCTTCAATACAAATCAAATATGAACGTCGGAGAACTAGCCCAACTTGCCAACTTGTAGCGTTTTTACATTTCCCCTCCATCGAAATGTGTCCGTCGCGGCCGGATGGTTCGCCTGTGACCGGCATGATGTTGTCAATGTAGAACACGCAAGGGCTTCGGACAAACGACTTCCATATGGTCAACCCTTCTTACCCTTCCCACACCTATATCCAAATAAAGGATCGCTACTTTCGAGATATGGGTTGGAGTGACTTTGCATTCGCCGAAGACTCACCAGGATGAGACAATTTCTGAAACTATGCCCTTCTCGATGCATTGAATCGAACTCAAGTCTTGTACGAAACCCATCTGTATGTCAAGGAAGTGCCTTCGACACTTACAATACCCGCTGAAGGAAGATTTCTAGTCTTCATTTGTAATCAAAATGCAAATTAGCCACGTTGGCACAAGTAAAAGCGAATTAAAGATTCGGGCATTCGTGAGGTTGATACAGGCTTACGCAAAAAGCCAGAAAACATTACTGAATATACACTTACACCGGAGGTAAAGCTCACTGGATGACTCGTGGATGCAGGTTAACCTTAAGGTAAGTCAAAAGCAAATGCCTAGAGACAAGGCCGGTTTCGGGCAGAAAATTGCGCCAATGCATTCGCAGAAAAAGCTCAACAGACGCTTTGTTGTGCTGCACATAATAGCACAGACCCCAAGACACAATTTCACGTCTGCACGCTCCGGCTCCGGAAGTAATCTGCGCTGCTGCAGAAAATTTGCAGACGAAGGGCCCATAAAAACAACAGAGAAAGTGAAAGAATGAGAAACTGTGGCGCTAATGAGCGGAGACGAGCGCAATTAATTAAGCAATCCGCCCTTCTCTTTTCTGCGGGAGAATTTGAAGAGGACGGAAGACGGCTTTCTTAATGAAAAGCTCATTCGGGACGAGGAAAAGAAAGGGATCAAAGTACATAAGGGAAGAAGGAAGAGCAGTGAGCGAAACTTCCTCAAGGAGATATCTGCGTGAACTTGCGTGCTAATGAAAAGGACAGACGGCACTGTAAGAGGACCGCACACAGAACTTCTGCGCTTGCTATCAAATTCGGTTTGTATAGTTTCGAAGCGACAGCTAGCCGAGTTGGGAGCAGCCAGCATCTCAGTTCTTTTTTATCAAGGTGAACCGTGCGCTTCGATGCTCTTGGAACAATACTGAGACCAAGAAGAGAGATGTCATTACCTTGAAAAAGAAGCTTTCTTCCTTATACTTATAAGGCAGGGCTGCAAATTTGAAACACACACAGGGACGAATAGAGCACAGTTCTGCGCTCTCTTCGTCCTTGTGTGTGCTTCAACGTTGCAGCGCTGCTTTATAAATATAAGTATGATATTGCCTCTAGCCCCAACGTTTATTAAGCTTTCTTTACTATGATTTTGCTTGCGTAACGTACATACCAGAAAGTTCCTTGCCTACAGTTAATGAGTATTTTAGATGAAACAGCAATGAAATTCCCCGCGTTTCACCACCTCCCATTTGCCTTCTTTCTTTTTTATGCGATTGATTGGCCACAGGGCATATGTAGTAAAAAGCGAACAAAAGGAGCATCAAGTAAACGCATGCAGCCCTGCGTGGTAGGTACTGCCGCAATCAGCGCATTTCTTGACCGTTGTCCAACGAGTCTAGTTCTCTGAAACATTCGTCTTCAATTTGTCCTCCCTGAGTATATTCTGCCTAGTATCTTGAGTGCTAGGGCACAGCTTTAAAATGTGATGAATGTCTGTCTCACGAGGGACGAAGCCCGTGGCATGGCGCCGATTGCAAACAAACACCTTCCCACACCTTAGTCTTTACCACGCCATAGACCCAACACTGCACTCATATGCATGCGTACACTGTGAAAAATACGCATCGCTCTATTATACCCCCTAGAAAGTTCCCCGCACAACAACCCTTACACCCACCTTGCACCCCACTACAGCATAACAGTGGGAGGCCGTGTTGTCCAGCTTGGACCCGCGTTACGAGCGACGGCTGGTGTGCCGGACCCGTTAGGCAGTCAAAGCCGCACGAGTACTAGACTGCGGGCCCATTGAACACCTATCTCTATTGTCACCTCTGGCTCCCGAGATCCTCGTATGAACGATTCTTTCTCCATCAAAGAAATGGCACCCACACTCAGTGGGTGCAGGTGTTCTCCGTCACCAGGACCAGACGGTATCACATACTCTGCGCTTCCAAACCTTGGTCAAGAGGTCAGAGATTCACACCTTGGTGTATAGAACGGATCATAGTGTGAGAGCTTGCTTCTTACCCCGTGCAAATTCAGTCGCTTTGTCTCAAGTGTGCCAAATATCTCTTGGAATTGTCATCTTACCATTCAGCAGCACTGGCCGGCTGCGTCGGCAAGGTAATGGAGAGAGTAATCCTGACAGGGTTAGAACAGTACTTGACATTTCACAGCGTGTATCGAAAGGTAATGGTTGGCTTTTCACGCGGACACTCATCAATGGACAGCGTTATTGAGCTCGTAAAATCTTTACAGCACCAGAAACACCTGGAACCAATCCCTGCGGCTTTATTCGTTGATGTTAAAGACGGCTACGACGATGCCGCTCATCACGCAATTCTTGATGCGTTAGAAGCTATCGAGATTTGTGGACACGCCTTTCGATGGATGTACAGCGATTTGAATGAAATATATTTATTTATTTTGACTGAAAGCATACCAACGCCACCTAGATATACCTGTCGTGGTATACCGCAAGGCGGAGTACTTATAGGCCTACACTTTTCAACATGGTGCTCGTTGGCCTCGCCGATTCATTGGTGAAAGCCGTACAACTCTCCATATATATGAACGAGATTTGCATATGGGCTTCAGGGGGGACACCTGTGCACGTTCGCACACTACTTCAGGAGGCTTCCGCAGCGATGTCAACATACCTGAGTGGGCAAACACCGGAGCTTTCGCCAGACAAGCATGCGCTCGTTCCTTTTGCTCGCAAAATGGTGGCCCCGGGCTCTTTCTGGATCGATGGCTAAATTGTACCAAAGAGACGAGCGCACCAATTTCCGGGCGCCATCATCGATACAGACTTGCCTTGGAGCCATCACGTCTCGTACATGACAAAGTGTCTGGCTGCTTTTGTGGACAAAGCGTTCTGTGGACCTGGTATTTCTCGGCTGCAATTACGGGGTGTTACAGTACCATCAATCTTGAAATTATATGACCCATCACAATTTATGCTCCCTCTGCTACCAGCTTACCTGTACTAGGAAATACTTGCACGACAAATATTCGCAGATTTCAGTGTGTGCGAGCCCAAGCACTCGGAACACGTTTGGTCCTCCCCCCCCCCCCCCTAAAAAAAAATACATCATCAATCGTGACAGTGGCCAGTGCAAGGGATTACCCTATTACAGTATTCGATCGCTAAAGATATTGTTACGGGAAGGAAGAAGCGTTCGTCTATTTACAGGTAGCTTTTAATGGCTGAGCCAACAAGCGTAGAGCATCGATCTTGCTAAAACACTTCTTCGTCGTCTCCAGGACCACCATCAGCGTCGTCTTCTTTCCACATTACCGACTGTGACATCACCCCCGTCGGAAAAAGCACCTGATTGGTGCGGCTCATCGGTCGAAGAAAGGTAAGGTTTGAGACGGCTGACGTGGATGATGTCAGAGAGGGGTGAAGGCACCGTGGCATTCAGCGGAGACACTTCATATGTGACAGGGGTCACCTGGCGAAGGATGCGGTAAGGGCCATAGTATCGCGAGAGTAATTTCTCGGAAAGACCAACATGCCGAGCTGGATACCATACTAGCACAAGAGCGCCTGGTTCGTAGTTCACGTCGTGATGGCGCTTGTCGTAACGGTACTTCTGGCGTGTCTGGGAAGCAGACAGACGAATGCGGGCAATCTGGCGTGCTTGGGTCGCTGTGGCTATTACATCCCGAGTGTACTCTGTCGGCGAGTCGAGCGTGGTCGAGAGGAGTGTCTCGAAAGGCAAAGTCGGCTCACGGCCGAAGAGGAGATAGAAGGGTGAATAGCCAGCTGTGTCGTGGCGCGAGGAATTGTAGGCGAACGTGACAAATGGTAGAGCAATGTCCCAGTCGCGGTGATCGGAGGAAACATACATTGCGAGCATGTCCGTTAATGTGCGGTTCAGGCGTTCGGTAAGACCGTTAGTTTGAGGATGGTAAGCGGTAGTAAGTTTATGTTTAGTAGCACATGATCGAAGTAGGTCGTCTATGACTTTGGCAAGAAAGTATCTGCCACGATCGGTGAGAAGTTGACGAGGTGCACCGTGTTGCAAGATAACGTCGTGAAGCAAGAAATCAGCGACGTCTGTAGCGCAGCTGGTCGGTAGGGCTCTAGTAATGGCATAGCGAGTTGTATAGTCCGTAGCGACGGCAATCCACCTATTTCCGGCCTCGGATATAGGGAATGGTCCAAGGAGATCAAGGCCAACGCGAAAAAAAGGGTCGGCCGGTATATCCAAAGGCTGCAGCAGTCCGGCAGGAGGCACAGCTGGTCTTTTTCGGCGTTGACACGACTCACACGCGGCAACATAGCGCCGGACGGAGCGGGTGAGACGCGGCCAGAAAAACCGTCGCCGAATTCGGTCATAGGTCCGCGTGACGCCAAGGTGTCCAGCGGTGGGAACGTCGTGCAGTTGCTGCAGTACAATCGTTTGCAGATGAGACGGAATGACGGTTAGGAGCTCGGGCCCATCGGGGTGCATGTTGCGGCGATACAGGATGCCATTTTGTAGTACGAACATGTGAAGGGTTGGGTCAGACGGAGCAGAGAGCAGGCGTTCGATAATGGGGCGTAACGACTCGTCGCGTCGTTGTTCAGCGCCAATGTCTTGCAAGGCTGAGAGGGAAAGAACGCAGATCGGTGCGACATCCACTAAACCGTCCGGTACATCGACGGGATGACGAGACAGGCAGTCGGCGTCCTGATGTAGACGACCCGACTTGTAGACCACAGTGTAGGTGTATTCTTGCAGCCGTAGTGCCCAGCGACCGAGGCGGCCGGTGGGATCCTTGGGGGAGGAAAGCCAACAAAGGGCGTGGTGGTCGGTTGTAACTGTAAATGGTCGTCCATATATGTAGGGTCGGAACTTGCCCACCGCCCAAATGAGGGCGAGGCACTCGCGCTCAGTAATCGAGTAATTGCGCTCGGCGGGAGAGAGGAGGCGACTGGCGTAGGCGATAACGCGGTCGTGCCCACATTGGCGTTGAGCTAAAACTGCACCGATTCCGTAGCCACTGGCGTCAGTGCGGATTTCTGTCGGAGCGGAGGGGTCAAAATGGGCGAGAACAGGAGGTGTAGTAAGCAGCGTGATGAGCTGCGAGAAAGCAGACGCTTGTTCAGAGCCCCAATAGAAAGGAACATCTTTCCTCAGGAGGTCTGTCAAGGGACGGGCAACATGGGCGAAATTTTCCACAAACCTGCGGAAGTAAGAGCAAAGGCCCATAAAGCTGCGAACATCTTTGGCACAAGTTGGTACAGGGAAATTCTGCACAGCATGAACTTTAGCGGGGTCGGGGCGAATGCCTGACGAATCGACAAGGTGTCCGAGCATAGTTATTTGGCGGTGACCGAAGTGGCACTTGGACGAGTTGAGCTGTAAGCCAGCGGTGCGAAAAACAGAAAGAACAGATGAAAGTCTTGCAAGATGTGTTGCAAAAGTTGAAGAGAAGACGATGACGTCATCCAAGTAGCACAAACAGATGGACCATTTCAAACCACGCAAGAGCATGTCCATCATCCGTTCAAAGGTCGCCGGGGCATTGCACAAGCCAAATGGCATTACTCGGAACTGATATAGGCCGTCTGGTGTGACGAATGCGGTCTTTTCACGGTCCATGTCATCCACGGCAATTTGCCAATATCCAGAGCGAAGGTCTATAGATGAAAAATAAGTGGCACCGTGGAGACAATCCAGAGCATCGTCAATGCGGGGAAGTGGATACACATCTTTCTTGGTGATCGTGTTTAGATGACGATAGTCAACGCAGAATCGCCAGCTGTTATCCTTCTTTTTGACGAGAACAACAGGGGACGCCCACGGACTGGAAGAGTGTTCAATAATCCCTTTGGCAAGCATCTTGTCAACCTCGCTCTGGATAACTTGTCGTTCAGAGGGCGACACCCGGTATGGGCGTCTGCGAACAGGTGCTGCATCGCCGGTATTTATCCGATGCGTCACGACCGTAGTTTGACGCAAAGGGCGATCGTTCAGATCGAAAATGTCGGAGTAGGACTGGAGGAGGCCACGGAGCTGTGCAGCTTGTTGGGTGGAGAGGTCCGGTGCAATCATCTTTGTGAAGTCATCGGTCGGGGCTGATGCAGAAGGCGCAGAATGAGCAGTGGTCCAAGACGGCGCAACAGATAGAGCAGAAATGTGGCACTCGTGCGTTGGTGACAACGTGGCAAGAGACATGCCTCGAGGAACTACTTGCGGGCACTGTCCGAAATTTAGGATCGGAAGACATGTCTGATTGTCCGCAACAGAAACGATGGTGTGTGGGAAGGACATTGTGAGAAAGCAGGACTGACGTCGCGGGAGTGAGGACATAGTCTCCATCAGGTACAGGTGGGCTGGCTAAAACAGGGATGAAGGTTGCTGCAAGAGATGGCAGGCGTATAAAATCCGCGGAACAAAGCTGAGCTGGAGCTTGAGCAGGAAGGTCAATGGGAACAGGTAGGGGTAAGTCAAGTTGTACGACACCGGCGGAACAGTCAATCAGAGCAGAATGGGCGGACGAAAAGTCGAGTCCGAGGATCACATTGTGAGGGCAAAGTTCAAGCACACTAAACAAAACGGACGTGTGGCGACCGGCGACACTGACACGAGCAGTACACATTCCAAGCACAGCCGGAGTTCCACCATCGGCGACCTGGAGCAGTCGAGTCGGAGCAGGGGTAAGTACCTTTTTCAAGCGCGTTCGAAGCTCCGCACTCATGATGGAAATTTGGGCTCCAGTGTCGATGAGTGCTGTAACGGGCAAACCATCCACGTCCACGTCCAGAAGGTTCCGATTAGTAGGCAGGGTCAGCAGAGGAATTTCAGGCCGGTGTTCTAGAGCAGCGTCACCTCCAGGAGCTGCCCCAGTTAGTTTCCCGTCGGAGAGCGGCGACGGTAAGCTGGGGATGGAGAGCGACGCAGCTGGGGCGAACGGGAGCGGCGACTATGTGGTGATGGCGATCGGCTGGTCGCGGTGGCTCGAGCGTTGTCAGGTGCGTCTTCAACCTCGGTGGAGAGTGATGGCGGGCGAGGATTCAGTGGGGAGCGGCGGTAGGCGGGAAAGCTTGGTCGTGAGTGGGCTGGCCAGGAACTTCGACAGTGGCGAGAGATGTGGCCCACACTTCCACAGTAAAAACAGATGGGTCTATCGTCATGGGTGCGCCATTCGGCCGGGTTGCGATAGCTCGGATACGGACCGTATTGGCTCCGGTGAACAGGGGCAGAGGCAGCAGACGAAGCAAAGTCAGGACGGCTGGCGGAGCAGATGGATGGAAGACCTACATTCGCAAGTTCTTGGCGAATGACCGACTGAATGAGTGACACAAGCGGCCGGGAATCGTCAAAGCACTGCGTCACAGGCGTGGCAGGAGACGCTGCTTCGATTTCTCGCCGAACGATACGGACGACGTTCTCGGAGGAGGTGGGCTCACGCGGTGGACAAATGTCTTCGCACGTCGACGAAGCTGCGGTATTAGGTAGGCGCGTAAACTGTTGAACTATGCGGCGACTCTTCGCGTCTTCAAAGCGGCGACATTCGTTAATGATCTCATTGACCGTTGTGATGTTCTTATAAACAAGTTAAACGCGTCGTCCGCGATGCCATTTAAGACGTGGCTGACCTTGTCTGCCTCTGCCATATTGTTATCTACTTTGCGGCAAAGAGCGAGGACGTCCTGGATATAGGCCACGTACGATACAGTGGACGTCTGTACACGGGTCCCAAGGTCCTTCTTTGCAGCACGTTGGCGGCCGACGGGTTTGCCGAACAAATCCCTAAGCTTCTGTTTGCACTGGTCCCAACTCGTAATCTCTTCTTCATGTGTTTCGAACCAGACCCGTGCTGTTTGCTTGAGGTAGAATATTACATTAGCCAGCATAAGCGTGTTATCCCACCGGTTGTATGCGCTGACCCGTTCATAATTCTGTAACCAGTCATCGACGTCAACGTTGTCAATCCCGGAAAACATACCAGGGTCGCGAGGCTGGGCCAGGATGACTGTCGGGGGCGACGACGGGGCCGCGGTTGAACTGTCTCCTTCGGAAGACATGGCGGCCAGGTTACGTCCGCTGCGGAGCTCCGTCTTGCTCGATTACCCCGCACCTCCACCAATGATGTTACGGGAAGGAAGAAGCGTTCGTCTATTTACAGGTAGCTTTTAATGGCTGAGCCAACAAGCGTAGAGCATCGATCTTGCTAAAACACTTCTTCGTCGTCTCCAGGACCACCATCAGCGTCGTCTTCTTTCCACATTACCGACTGTGACAATATCATGAGAAAACACATTTGGCACCTGAGCTCACACCATCTTGCTTGCCTGAGAGCAAGGAGGACACATTAAATATTTGCCAAAACTATTGTAAGAAATCAATCCTATCTGCCAACACAGCTCACGCCTGCTTCACGATAGTCAGCACCATTTTGGTGTCTGAACCGACTGCAAGTACAGTTGACGATTCCGGAAATTAAAAAAAAGAAATAGAAAAGAAAGCTGGAGCGCCGTAGCAAACTTTAACGCGTATATACGTGCTTGTCGTCTAGCCTCCGTCCGTATCTTTCTTGCGCTACCACCTTTTCAGTTAAAGCAAGCAACCTTGCAAGAAGTTTACAACGTGCACCGAACCCGGCAACGTGCCTACACAGATTGATGGATGGATGAATAAGTTTATTGAGGTCCCTCGGTGCACGCGATTAGCGCGCAGCGGGCCACTCCCACGTCGGGACAGAGAGGCCATGCCCCTCCGCCGCGTCGCAGGCGCGATGGACACAGAGGGCTCGGTGAAACTCGACAGCTTTGCTGCTGGAGCAAAATTTCAAGAAATATAGTTAAAAAACTTCATGTGCGACCACATCGACGGGCGCAGAGTTTGAGACACTCCGTGCTGCACTTGATATCATTAATCAGGATCCACCACAACAATGGACAGTTTTCTGTGATTGCAAGGCAACCCTTCACCGCATAAAAAAACCCGATGCGCCACGGACCAAATGAACGACATTCCTCAGAAATTCGAAAGACCTTTAATCGCAGTAATGTTAAGGGACATGATATAATCTTTCAGTACCTTCTTGGAACCTACGATATCAGCGGGAATGATCACGCAGATTATGCCGCCCGATCTGCACATAAACGCGGCCAATGTGTTTTGTTTCCACTTTACCCGCATTGACGTTGCAGCTGGGCTGCGATTGATGTCCGCTGAGTGCAAGTTGCCCTTGTGGGGCACAAACGTCTTCATCATGTGTGGTTTACGTTCGGTGTTTCCAGATACACCTACCGCCTCGGTTACCGCGACGTCAACAGACTATTTTGTACCGTTTGTGGCTAGGCATCGCATTTACAAACCCTTATGCATTCCTTATTGGGGTGACCAAGAGTCCCACATGCACCACATGCAGGTACGATCTGACGCCCACACTTATTGTATGCACCCGCTCTGTAGGGCCGAGAGACAAGTGATACACACGATGCTGAACCAACCAGACCATCGCCCAGTATCAAAACAAAAATGGCTAGGCCAGTGCTGCCAAAGAAGCTCAGGGCAGAAGGTTTTATTCGCGCTGCTCAGGTTCCTGCGGTCTACGGACCTTCATGATAAACTTGCCGCTACCGCTCTATTAGCTTCGAGATCTTTGACTGACGCCCTCTCGCATGTGACGTAAGAGGGGTGACTCCGCTGCCGCGCCGCGCGCTCGCTAGGTGAAGGCAACTTGGCGCTGTCGGCCGACCTGCTCTGCTGGAGTTCATGAAATGTGAGTCTGTAAGTTTGTAGAAGAGTTTATACGGAATGTTCGAGGACAATATTTCCTCCGAAATATCGAGCGTAGTCGCCGTCGTCATCACACTTAGTCTGGATGGCGTTTCACGTCGGGAATTGCGGGGCGTTCGAGCATTATCAATGTCGCATTTATATAGCGGATTATTTTCTAGGCTTCCTGCGCTACAGCTTACCTATACTAGGAAATACTTACCTGCACGGAAAATATTCGCATACTTCATTGCGTGCGAGCGCAAACACTCAGCGTGTTTTAGTCCCCGAAGAAGTACATCATTAATCGCGACAGTGGCAGTTGCCAGGGGTTATCTTATTACAGCACACATTGCCTATAGAGGCCATGAAAGCGTACGTTTGGTATCTGACCATTTACATGTCACGTATGTAAGCATGCATGTATCGTCATCAGCACGCTTAGCACGAAAGCGCCGCAGCGTGGCCGGGACCGGCTTGGACTGACGTCACCGACGCGAAGAGTTGGGCGCTGCTGCTGAGATAATAGACGTTTTTAGTACTGATCCATGACGATACGTACGCAGCACGCAAGTTCTTTGCGGAAAGTAGGAGCGCTGTAGTACTGCGATATGCCTACGTACTTAAGCGGGCGAGTTTTAGACGCCGGGCGCGTCGGAGCGCATTGGACGCGTCCGCCAGTACTTCGAACCGTTGGTCGATCTAGACGCTGTTGGCCTCGCTAACGTGAAGTAACGCGTGGGCGCGTTTCCGCTTCGTCAAACTATATTCAGGCCTTTAAGAGACTCTACATTTAATACGGATGAAATACACGAATCATATCGAGAAAAATAAAAACCGAGTACTTGCTTTCTGAGTCTGGCACGGTCATTTGCGACGAACTTCGCCAACAGCAGGTCGAGCCTTTCGCGCAAACAGCACACTGTGAACACTTTCTCAAAAACAAGGTTCCTATTTTTGCTATGTATTCCCATTGTGCAGGATCCAGGAATGGCTTCTGTCCGTTCACTTCACGCAGCGAAGCCAAATCGTAGGCCATTGAAAACTACAGCCTTCCGCTGGTCCCTTTTAACGCTGCCACGTTGGGAAACTCTTTCGTCTCGCGCTCTCCCGAACAAACGAGAACCACAAGAGCAGCATGCAAGGCTCCCCACGTACGCACGCAAGAATCGTATGCGCGCGTACGCAGCGGCTGCGTACGCACCACGTACCGTTTGTGTTGCGTTTTGCACATGCGCACTTTGCAGAACTTAGCGATCTTACGTACGCAACGCCGTTGCGTACGCTACGTACTCAGTACTAAAACTGTAAATGTTTCCAGCGGCTGACGATAGCTAGAGCACAGCTCGATCTGATTGGTCGACTTGCCTTTCGCTTGTGTCTGACCGGTGGTGAGAGTGCGCTCACTTGACAGGTCCGTTTCGCGAAGTATCGCTCGTGACTGCGGTCTCATGAACAACCTGAAAAGACGTTGCGGTTTCTTTATCTCGGCAAAGCGAAATGGCGTGCGACAGCTCAGGCGCCTTTCGAGTTTGGCTTCGAAGCTGGCGCTTGAAAGAAATGATAAATAGAAAAAAGCAAAGCAAAGGCAGGTTCCTGGCGTTTGCAAAGGTTGGACAATAAATAAATATGCAACTCCGGTGGCATAGTCGTTTAGATTGTTCATTTCTCGTATTCTTTGACAGCACGCGTCGGAATGCGCTCGCAGGTCAGTGCCTGGCTTCCTGTTTAGTCCACCTTGCACTTGAGATCCAGTGTCGGGGCTTAAGAGCTGCTCGTGTGCTGAGCGAGAGAAATGGGTGAATGTGATTCAAACTTTCTCATGTCTGGTTATTGATGGAAAGTGCTAAGTGGCATGCTCTCAGATATGAAACTGTCTTTTTTAGGAACCTAGAAAGACTCTGGCCATAGATGCAATGTATCGAAAGGTACATTAGATAACTCGACGTCCCCGTCGCATCCGGGTGACTTAAGCACCAGGTTTCCGATCTTATTCACAGCGGCATTCTTGAGACTTGAACATAACCTTAAAGGCGACAACATGAAGATAATTTTGCAATGCGCGTTTTTATATGGCTTCTCTCGTGAGTTTTTAAAAAAGGCTAACTGCAATTAATATTTTGAATGGCCGTATTTTCCGATGGAAAAACATTCGAGAGAAACACTCAAGGATGCTTACGTGTCCGAATGCGGAAGCATGTCATGTAGCGAAGGCATAGACGTTTGGTTGTTGTTTGGGAATTGAGTTTATTTCAGGCAGTCACTCTTTCTTTTTTTGAAGTTTAGGCACCACGAACACACACAGACACGCGCATATGACACCACCCGGAACGCTGTACGGCGAACGGTTGGATCACAATTTTTGGTACGAATGTCGCCACATGTCGGTTGGCCAGTGGCGGCTGTATATAGAAGAGCGACATCTATAGGCGTGTCATAAGTGGCAGTGCTTGACTTGGCGTGTGCGTCCTACGGCCGCTTGACGACGTCACCCTTTTTCGCTGGCCACCTTTTCTGTACCATATGCGAGGACACACACACACACGCCGTCGGAGTTTCTCGTAATGGGACTTGTACTAGTACGAGTAAAAAAAAAAAAAACTGTTCGTCACGCGCTCTATTCCGCGTTTGAAGCTGCAAATGGACCAAGATAAGCGAGTGGAGCCGCAGCTCTCCATCAGTGGTTACGGTGCTCGTCGGCTGACCCGAAAGACGCGGGTTCGATCATAGCCGCGGCAGTCGCATTTCTATGGAGGCGAAATGCTAGAGGACCGTGTTCTGTGCGAATGTGTAGTGACATATCTGCACCCGCTGTGGTTGCTTAGTGGCTTTGGTATTGTGCTGATAAACACGAGGTCGCGGGATCAAATCCCGGCCACGGTGGCCGCATTTCGATGGGGGCGAAATGCGGCCACACACACACACACACCCACAGGCACACACGCACACACGCATGCACGTACACGTGTACTTGGATTTAGGTGCCCATTAAAGAACCCCAGGTGGTCCAAATTATTCCGGAGTCTCCCAGTAGAGCGTGCCTCATAATCAGATCGCGGTTTTGGCACGTGGAATCCCGTAATTTAATATTTTAAGATCATGTCTACATAGAAGAATTTCTAGGTCTAGCACCACTTTACACATATTCCTTCTCAGCATGTGCTAAAGAATGCGTTGGCGGTACGGTTAATTACACGCCTATTTGCTTGGCGAACGCTTTTTGAGAAACTGTTAGCCATAACAACCATACCTATTTGGTAGCACCCTATAAGGTCGCATTTCTCGAAAGGGGTGCTAGAGTTCGATTTCTGCTAATCAAAGATGAATACACTACTACTCAGCCCCAATTTCGCATTTAAGACACGGGATGTAAATTCAACAATTGAAAACGCTTTTGGCGAATATTTTCAATTACCTATTTGTACAGTGTGATTTGTCTCGCAAGTAAAGTCCACCTCTCCTATAAATGCCCCTAAGTAGGCCGCACGACACTATCATGTCACAGGCGGTTAAAAACAAATCTGTTGAGAAAACAAGACACAGATTTCGTTAAGGCAGTAACGTAAAAGACAAAACAATTGAAAGGCTACAGAAGAGTACGCACTTGGGCTGGTTGCTTCATGATTACAAGCAGTAAACAGCGCTATACAACAGGACGAAGAGAGGGACACAGACCACAGCGCTGAGTAACAACCAAGTGTCTTTATTATTTCAGTCAGCATATACCTGTATATACTCTACCGCTGTCTCAAAGCACAAAAGCAAGAGAATTCAGCATGCACAGGAGCAATAAATTGCAATCAATTGGATAGGCAGGCTAGCTCCTTCGGAAGGAGAGAAATGGAGGGGAGGAGTACACATGCTTCGCCGCTTCCTCTTTCATGCAAGCGTTTCTTTATTGGTCAAACGGGGTGGTGCATCAATGACCACATGCGCTAACACTCAAACAAGGTTCAAAAGCAAGCTAGAGGTTGTCAATTATCACTGTATTGCAATGACTTCGGCTGGAAGCTGTCTTTTAAAGATGTGACCTACTTGTCAAAATACCGCGATGACCGCGCGCGTCTTATTTCCGAAGCTTTTCACATTCATAATAGCGGTGAAGCATTTGTAATCCTCCCCTCCATTTCTCTCCTTCCGAAGGAGATATCGCCTTCCTATCTCATTGATAGCAATTTATTACCACTGCGCATGCTAAATTATGTAGCTTTTGTGCTTTGAGATAGCGGTATAGAGTGTATATATGCTGTCTGAAAGAATAAAGACACTTGGTCGTTAGTCAGCGCTGCGGTCTGTGTCCCTCAATTACGGTTTGTGCTCGTAATTGAAAGGCCGCGCTTCACTGTCTTTCTCTCGTGTTTCTCTCTCTCTCTCTCTCTCTCTCTCCCTTTTACTCGCTTTGAAAGCGCGCATTACGTTGCACGAACAGGCCCAAACTCGACGCTCCGAAGGCCCATCATCACCTTTATTAATTTATAATACTTATATTGAGGATTTCATTTGGTTTTTAAAAAGTCGTTTTGCTGAAGCTTATGGCATAGACTCGCGTTATCCTTTGTCAGGTAAAAGCTTATCACAACATCCTTCGAAAAACAGCGCGTGCTTCTCTTCATCTTTTTTTTTTTTAAAACAAGGAGCATGAATGTAATGGAGCCGTTAACTCGCTGAAATGTTGCGTGCCATAAAAAGAAGAAAGGCGCACAGCCTACTTTAGCTACTGAACATTTTCAATCTGACCCTTAAAGCCATCGTTCAAGAGGTGAAGGCAAGACATTTGTAAAACAGACATTAAGGTATAACTCACTTTAGCTCCTCGTATGCTTCCAAGGAAACCTATATACTAGAACAGCAAACTGTATTTCTCCCATTTTGCGAATGGCTTACCTTTAGCGCAACGAACGAGAGGCAACAATTTAGCCGCGACGAACAGCGCTGCTCGACTCGCACTGTAATCGCCCTCGGCCCTCGGTGTCACACTCGCCGGAAAGCGCGTGGAAACGAGTCGCTCATAAACCCGAACCAAACTGAAGAAGGCGGCTAATGGCCGCTTCGGAAACTCCCTTCTGCTCACCGCGGAGGCTCGCAGGAACGCGCACACTGGAAGCCACGCTCATAACTCTCTCAGGACTGCGGTCGATCGTGTAGCGCAAACTTTCGGGCAACCAGTTCACACGTTGTTTTGTTGTTTCTCCCTCCTTGTGGGAGCGTGCCGACTGAACACCCATCATCCTTCACACGCACGTCCACGACACACAACGCGTTCCCAGCTACGCGCGTGTGGCGTGCGCGTGTCGCCAAGGAATGTGTCTTCGCCGCCTTCAGGTGCAACCGGAGCACCCGCTGCTCCAGCAGCTCGGAGGAGTTTTAACTTCACGCTTTTTGCTTGTCTCTGTAGTCCTTGCCTCGTTGTTTGTTTACGGGGTTATCATCGCGTTTATTGCGGCTTTGCGACAAAGACAAATGGTTTGGAAGCGAACCGCCGACGACTTGTCGGGGGGCCGATTACCAGCCCGCGAGCAAGCGAGCGTCAGAAAGAAGGGACGCGTAAAACTGGGATGGCCGAACAGGTGCTCTGCTCCTCGCCGAAACGGCCGGATATGTGCCGGACGTGACGGAAGTGCAAGTGGGCGTGTTGCGATTGCTGCGACGCGGCGCCACGTAAAACAAGGGATGCCCCGCCGCTAAAAAGGAGGCGCAACCATACGAATGGGTTCGTTTTGCTTTTTTTTTCTGTCCACACTTTCGTGGCAGAGATTTATGATAGGCGATATACCTGGATGGTCTGCCGCACCACAGGTGCAGCTGCCTACGAGAGATAGGCAGCGCGAGTGCCGTTGGGCGCTTTGGTTTTCTCAGGGTTTCTTCTGTCCTTCCCTCGTTCGTGCGCGTGGCAGTACTTCACTACAGCCCCGTCTCTTTGTGCAAGGGTTATGGCTCAAGCTTTCTGAAGGGAGGGATGGGGGGGAGGGGAGACTGCCCTTTATATTTATTGACGTTTAGGAAAATTACTTATTACGTGGATACTTAATCCAACAGCAACTAACTGTCTCATTATGTATAATATATGCTTGTTGTGAGAGAGAGACAAGAACCACTTCTCTCTCTCTCTCACACACAAGAAGCATATATTATATATAATGAGACAGTTAGTTGCTGTTGGATTAAGTATCCACGTAATGAACAATTTTCTTTTATTTGGCGTACGATCATTCCAAATGCACCAATCGTTCCTGCACATTTGTAATTCGGTCGAGGAATGGCATTTCCCTTTAAGGAGATATATATCTGCAAAAGGGCTGTAGATTGTTTAAGTAAAAAAAAATAATAAGCTTTCTGGTAGGAAGGAATTTAGGAATAGACTAGGGCGGCGGCGGGAGTTCTCATGGTGGAATTAAGATACAGGCGGGTATAAGCTGGTAATTGCGGCCGGCAGTTGTGTCACTTAAACGTTTTATTTCCATACCGTTAAAACATAAAGCAAGTAGTTCATGAAACCAGAGTTAGAGCGAGAAAATTAATGGTAGGAAATGTGGAAAACTGGTCCGGAGCAGCATGCCTGCTATTCTGCAGTTTGGGCAAGGAGTTAGGGGGATGGGAGGATGTTGAGGTGACGATACAATTCAGTGAGCGTTAGCTGCCAGCTATTAGTGTGGCACACACACGTAGTGGGTAAAGTTCTCGCATTTGCACTACACGCGCAGGACTGCGCGCTCTGTAGTTGGCTACAAAGTTATACAGCACACGCATGTCTACACGCAGGCGTCGCATATCTGCGTAAAAGCTCGCAGATCAGGAGACGAGAAACTTATTTGTGAGCTGTAATGGCTTCTATACGCCCGAATACAGCCTGTACGTATATCTGAATTATAGGCTACTTACCTTAGATTCTGCAATATTCAGTCTTTCCGGCCTCCTATCTTCCCAAAACTGCGAAAATCTACACGTAGGGAGAATCGACAGGCTTATCTCACTCGCCTCAGGAATCAACTGTGCCATTTAAAAGAGCACATAATTGATGTGACTTAGGATAGGTGGGCACATTTTTTTGCGTCGACGGGCTTGTGGTTTTTGAAAACGCAAGACCAATTGATGTATACCGTTCTGGCGCGCTGATTGTTTTCTTGCACCAATAATTCTGCAAGTAAAGTTCCGATAGCTTTTCATGACGTTCTTGTAGGCGGTATTTCAATGTATCTCAGCCTCAAGTCTTCTTTCCATGGCGTGACCTTGATGCAATATTAATATAAGGTGGCGCCTCTCTTTAGTTTTAGTGTTTGGTATGCGCTTCAATGTACAAATAATTTGAGAGATAGCATGGTTGTTCTTGCAATCTGTTCGCGTCAATGTGAGTTTATCCAGCAAACACGAATAGCAAATAAATATATATAAGTGAGCTTGTGGTACAACCAAAAACCGGACAATGAATGAAGCGGCTTTCGCACTTCTTTACTGCATGTCATCCAAAGATGGAAGTTCTAGAAATATTGATAGGCTTTGTTTATTTACAATTGCCCGATATACTTCTTTCGGATTTCTACCACTCTGAAGCAGTACATTAAGTGCTTGCACCTAGCAAGCAACCAGGTCTAATAATTGTATATGTTCGCATTATTGGTGCATTCGCGAGGTCGCCCCCACGCTCCCTGCGTTGTCCTCTCTAAACCGGGTGGTCACCCAGCTATTTGCTCCACAGTCGAGCGAAGTATTATTCGTTTTACTGCGTACATTCAATCGTTCCGTCCCACTGTCGGATTTTGCTGTCATCACTTGAAATGTATTAAGCCCCTATTAAGAAAACCATCGGCCTAATGGTTAGGTTGCTGGCCATGTCCGGACAACTGCGCTCAGCCTTCATAACATAGGCAGGTGTCATGATACTTTCATTCTGCCTTTTGTTGAGCAAGAAATAGAACCTATGCTGCAAGGTTTATTGACGGTTAGCGGGAAGCCCAGTCACGTTGGGTTCAGCGCAGCGCGAGGAACGCAGCAACACCGATCCTTGGTCTTTTGTCTTCATCACTTCAGGAGCCGCGGCCGCAGCGATGCTTGGGCTCGCTGCTTTATTACAACGGCCCTACGACAGAAGAGTAGCCATCCTGGCGGCTCATGGTGACGACACGACAATGGCATCATAATACGGTTTCAACCGGCTGATGTGCGTGGCCTCGCAACGTCATCGTCACAGGTTGTCGGACGGCGTCAGAGATTCGATGACATAATTTACAGCAGATGTAGAGGTGACGATCCGGTAAGGTCGATGGTATTGAACGAGAAGCTTAGACGAAAGGCCGTGAACGCGGGACGGAATCCACAGCCAAACGAGGGAGCCGACACGGAATGAGTTAGTGGTCAGATTGTTGCCATGTCTATTTCGCTGCAGTGAGCTTGACCTTTTGTGAAGGTATGGGCAAGTTAGCGACATTCTTCAGCACACTTCGCTACATCTGTTACGGGCCGGCATTCAAAGGAGTCGGGTTGGTATGGCAGCACTGTAAGAGTGCACGAAGCTTCTCGTCTATACATAAAAATTAATGACAAGAAAACTGTGGCTACAAAGGGAGAACCATGTCCCAGTTAGAATGGCCCGACGCGACGTGTGTGGTGAGCATCTCGCCATGATCGCGATTGAAGCGTTCAGTTAATCCGTTGGTTTGAGAATGGTACACGATGGATTTGCGGTGGATGATGGGGCACTCAGCAAGCAGGGCATCAAGCACTTGGAATAAAAACACACGTCCTCTGTCACTGAGGAACGCCATGTCGAAGCTCGAAATTGCGCAGGATGAAGAAAGTAACTTCGCGTGCTGTAGCGGCATGAAGGGCAGCTGTGTCATCATATCGGGTGACATGGTCAGCACCAACGATTATCCATTGGCTTAAAGACGTAGTGCGCGAAAGTAGGCCGTAAAGGTCGATACCGATGCGATCGAAAGGACGCGCAGGCCGAAGAGTACCAGTCGAGCGTTCCGAACGGACCTCGCGCTGTTGGCATGCTTCTAAAGCATGGATGTCATTATACTTAGAAAAAATTGTGCCTGGGCTTGTTGGTAATCCATCTTGAACAACTTAGGGACATTTTCAATAAATTAGGAGCAAAGAAAAAAAAACGCTCACGTACATACGCGGACTCACACGCCTAAAGAGCCACTTTCGAAGGTCGGAGTTTTTGGTCTGCTGAGCAGTATGAACAGACTAGACCAGCAAAATGTGCTTCTGGGCAAATGACCTCAACGTTCTCGACGTCACCTCAAACGTGAATCAGATATACTTTGCTCAAATTCAACCTCATTGACTAAAGTTGCGAGGCTTTCAGGAGACCTCAAACAAAATATCAGCGCCCGCCATTTACATTACCTCAACCAAACTTCAACCTCACTATTGAGGTTGAGGTTCAATCTTAAACCTCAGTGTGGGTCCACTATATCGAAGCCAGGTTCTTTATGTCAATTTTACTCATTTGCGTTTCCAGCGCGTGAAACTGCCGAAACATTTCCGGTACCCGTTATACAGGTTCCTCAAAGCCATGAATGGTAGTTCCTCAAAGGTTCCTCAAAGCCGTGAATAAAAGCACTTTTTCAGCAGGAAGCTTCAAAAGCCGAAAAGTATATTATGTTAGCAGGTGTTATGGCTTAGGTAAACAATGCCTCAATGTAAACATCTTTCTTAATATGTAATACTCTGCATCGAAAGAAAGTCGAAGGCTTAGTTCAATATAAGACCAGAAACACTTTCAGCAGGCCGGCAATTGACAGCCGTATAAAGCGCTGCAACAAACACGTAGTTTATTCCTCCAGTCACTACTCCACATTACCGCTACCATGCTATTTCTTTCAGCAACCACGTTTCTGTGGACATTTTTAGGACATCCTCGATGGTGTCAATTCTTATTCGCCCTCGCCTATTGCTTTCAAGTGCACCATATGGCGAAAACATTCTTTCCACATGGCCCGATGATGCGGGTAAGGAGAGAAACTTCATGAACACCTTGGATAGTGGATACATCTTGAATATTTCTCCTCCAGTATATTCCCCCTATAAATAGTCCCATAAGGCTATGCCACAAACAAGTAGACTCCAAGACTACGGTGTTTTATGTCTCCTTTGTGGGACCAGTGCAGCAGTACTGGTAGGAAATATCTTTTTCTGTTGAGAGGAACGAATTTGGCCACTCCATTATTAAGGGTGAGTATGACGCAGAAGGATGCAGTGGTCTCATTAGTACAGAGAGAAAAAGTTTAAGAGAAGGTGAGTCTAGCTACGCGACTGGCCAGCACATTTTTCCTCTCCCTCTGCCTCTCGCTCCCGATTTCGAAGGCCAACATGTAAAATTGTCTGCAGAATGCCACTGTTAGGGTTAGTTACCGGTAGTAGTTCGCCGCGTTATGCTTAAAGTAACATTGAACCACGCCCCCCCCCCCCCCAAAGAATAATAGATGCAATTTCCAATGTTTAGGTAATGTGGCAGTGAGCATTCGAGCCAGATGTTTGGCTGCATGTAGAAGGACAGTGACACTCTTGCGTGGCAAATACCTTGGTCTTTCCTGCGTTTTTCGAGCCACTGAGCGATCGTTGGCCTATTGTTGCTGGCGAGGAAAAGCTTTCGCTAGGTCACAAATACTTGCTTTCCTAGATTTTCTAGGAAACGTGGAAGAGGAGGTTGTTAACGTGCTACTCGTCCTCTCACTGTTTCCTTGTTGCTGTCGGAAGTGTTTTGCAAGACGTCAAACTTGAAGAATTACGATTAACACGCAGCTGAATGAAGAAAAATAGCGGCCGTAGGAAAAGCATTGCTATCGGCACCACCCTAGCCCGAAGCAGGGATGAGTTGAACGGGGACGATGAAAGTAAACGTCGCATTCATATTTCATTCTATTAGGTTGTTCTGAAAAACAAGAAAAGTTTTAATGGATATATTCATTGAAACGCGCCACGTAATGCTCAGCTATGAAATAAAGCAAATGGTGTTCCAGGGTACTTTGACAAATGTGAAAATATAACAAATGAGAAAACTGAACACATATTTCCAAGAATATGATTGCAATGTACAAAAAAAACAATGATTAAAACTATGGTAGCTCAATAGAAGGTAGTGGACAACTTGCGCTAAATTTATGCTGTCTGTTTTGTGTTTGTCTTTGTCCACCACCTTGCACTAAGCTATAGTTGGAGTGCAAAAGCAACTAGCCCCACAGTCAGTTTAAATAAACTGCGTGAGCAAGAGAGCAATGAGAGATCTGGGAGGAAGCGATAAAGTGACTTCGGCGGATGCGAAAACTGGAGAGTGAAGTTTTAGAGGGGTGGTCAAGGAAAACGAAATGAGGAAGCAATTACGTGCAGGGCAAGCTGTTAGATAAAAGCCCGAGTAATTTCAGGAGCGCCAAAGGCTCCGAAATGTTGCAGTAAGTGTTTCGGTACTAATCTGTTTTATGGACGGCCCACGTTTCCGCCCAGTTTTTGACACCACTTGTGGCACGAGAGAGCACAGCTTGCCACGTACTGAGCACAATATTGCTGTTTCTTTTTCATTCCTTCAAGTTGCGATGATGCTGCATTGCAACAGGTATAGAAAAATTTCGACCTCATAAGTGGACCCCTTGACGAAAATTGGACCTCACCCAACCTCGAATCCACGCATGAGGTTGAGTTCAGAACCTTTAACCTCCCTCACGGTTTTTTTAGGACTACCCAACTTCTCCTCTACCTCACCTAACTTTGTGAGGTTGAGCTTAAATTGAGGCTGAGTTCGACGCCGTCAGTTCAGAACCTCGGGAGGTTGCCCACGTTTGGCCTCTTTTAAGCACTTGTGGGGGTGCTTGCGTGAGCGATTTCTTAGGCGTGGGTGCGCGAGCGTGTGAGTGTATGTGAGCGTGCTTTTCTTGCGATCCGAAGTTGTTATCATGAGAAGCATGAGTATTTCTTAACTACCATAATTTCCTGCTTTCTTTCTCAGAACTAAGTAGGCGTGATTGACATAGCGCATCTCTAGATCATATACGCGCTAATGCTTGTATCATTTGCGGCAAAAGTGGTTCAGGATTCTTATTAGAATGCTGGTTAGTTGCATTGCAAAATAGCCCATATCGACTGTTGCTCCATGGTAGGAAGGTTACGGCGTAATTATAGGATCAGAATAGAAGCTTCCTGAGTGAAAAATGATGGCGCAGTAGTTGCTGCATTTATTTCAACCGTCAATGTTTACTAAACTGTAATTGCGCGTATAGATGCGCAAATCACTACTAACTTCAATACCAACGCACCTGTGTTTGCGCATAAGGCCACACGTAGGTAGAACACTTGGTTTCAATATTTGCAATCAAATAAATGGGAAATACCGACGAGAATTTATGCCAAGATGCCAAAGCTATCTCAATGTTTAATTCTCGCGTGTATTATGAATGAATGAATGAATGAATGAATGAATGAATGAATGAATGAATATTTATTTTGACAGAAAAATACAAAGAATCTCTGCCAATGAGGCTGACAAAAAGGCACGAATGCCTGACTAAGTGTCAGTCCCCTTCCCCGACCCGTTCCGAGTGCACAAAATCCTCAATCAGACAGGGTAAGCATGGTAAACAAAGTGAATACATACACAAAAAATGGAAAGCACATTAAATACCTAATAGAAATATTAAATGCGATTTGCATACAAAAGAATGAACAGTCACACATGAAGCGACAACAAATACATGTTCACTTACATTTTAAAATGCTTAGGGACGGTGATTCATTTATCATAGCGAGTAGACCAGGGTGATGATTCATAAAATCAGCAACTATGAATGCTTCATTTTGCATGCCGTATTTTGTTCGGATCTTTCCCTTGTTGTGTGTTATGTGCCTTGTGTTGTATTTATGTTCATTCGGAAAGTATGCTCCTAAAAAGGCGCTTTCATTGAGTCTTACCTCTTTAAATACTGCAGCGGCTATCTTTTTGTTATTAAGGTTTTCTATAGTTAAAATAAATTCTTAAAAAGCGCAGCGGAGTGGCTTTTATAGGACGCATATCAATTAAACGAATCATGCGTTTCTGCAAGTTTAGTAAACTATGGATGTTGGCTTTCCGTCGTGGTTCATAATACTCCGAATGTTATAAGCAGCAGCCGGCGTTCAGGTGCCTCACGAAACAGAATCCGCATTTTCTAACGTTTCCTTTTATTTTCCGCTCTGGCGTACGAATTGGCCAGCTCGAGCGATAACGGTGGTGCGGCGACGTCCGGGCCACGTCGGAGCCAATGACGCAGTGCTTTGAAAGAAAGCAAAATGAATCGAAGGGATGTATAAAAAAATGAAAGTACGCTTCTTAGGGCAGGGGGAGGGGGAGGCGTTATTGGCCGCTAGTCTTACCGGCTTAGACGACAAGCCAAGCCGTGCCAGCCCAGAATGCAGTGCTTATCGCAGATGATCGCAGTTAAGCGCGGGAGGATGTAGGTGCAGGGACGGTGAGGAGACAGCTGGGGGTTTTGTGACTGGCGTGAGCCAGAGTTACATGCGCTTGTTCTGCGGGTGCCGATGTGTGACGTTGGTACCAAGTCACCGCGGAAAGAGTGCCGAAGGAAGCAAGTGCGACAATGGCAGCTGCAACGACGGCGCAAGCAACGAAGGGCCGCGCTTTGTGTGCACTTGGGACGAATGTGCGACCGGCTCCGGGACCCGGTGACAGGCTGATAACCACTCCAGAACATGTAAAGTACAGCGCATGGGAGACGGTGGCACTGAGACAAGATCACCGTCAAGGCGTTTGTCCAGTTACTGTGTGGCGCAGCTGCTGATTTTGTGGGACCATCAAGCATCCAGGTGTAAAAGAGCGGAAACGAAAAGAGTGACTTCTTACGCCAAGGGTGAGTAATGTGTTTGACATTCGCCTGATACTATATATCGCACTGCGTCTGTATAGAGCGACGTTCAGGTGCGGAGGTTCTAAGTCGACGGACTCCGTAAAGAAGCCCTTCAGGTTGTGCTGCGGTCGCTAGAAGTTAAAAGTTCCGAACTTCTGCAGCAATGGAGAGTCTTTTCCGGGCGAAAAATTCAATGTACTTGAGAGCGCAGATTGTAGCACTTGGAACATTGCAACATGTATCAAGAGATAGGCGTTTCATGTGATGCTAGATAGAGTTGCATATACTTGCTTTAGTAAACATGGGCACGCTGCTGTCCGTTGTCATGCTAACGCAATATGTATTGCGGAAGCAGTACTTTAGCTTATCTGCGCAGCATCATAAACATGTGAATTGACGTTGACACGCATGCAGTATAGCAAATTTATCATATTAGTACCTAGAACACCATGTTTCCCATTCAAGAATGGGAAACATTGTGTTCAGATAATGACGCCAACGCTTTGTCGTCTTGTATATGAACTGTCCCCCTTTACGACGGCGCCCGTCGGCAAGGGGGAGAGATTAAGGGGGACATTTCACGAGAAAGTGCTTGCCACGTGCTGTGTCGATGGATCCATCTGTTATGTATTGTTATGGCATGTTATAAATTATGTTATGGCACAGTGCGCCGGCTTCGCCGCAACGTTAATTTGGTAACAGAAGAAATAATGATAGCTCGCACCGTTTTTTTTTTTTTTTTGCTGGCCCTGCGAGATCGTAGAAGCCGAAAAGTAATCCTGTGACGGTTGTCACCTTTGATGAACAGAAAAGCGCGGTGTTATCGCGACCATCTGAGGCCGACCACGCTGTTGCCTAAAGGCCGCGAGTTTTCTCGCAGTTGAATGCGTTTTCAAGCGAATATCTTCTTTGGCCTCTTTCGCCCATTTTCGTGGTTGGCGGTGGTCGGACGTAGGCGGTTGTCAGACTCGCGATACAAAGGCGGCGAGGCAGAATGGCGCACGCTCTCGGGTAAGGGAGTTGCGGGGAGGGGCTGGAGCAGAGGAAAGGGGGGACTGTCGTGCCTGAGCTTTGTGGCATCTGAAGGCTTGCGCTCGGTGAGGACAGCCTTCCTCCTCTTCCGCCGCCCTCCCCCATAGGTCAGCTGCTCAGAGGAAAGTTTACTCGTTCGTTCGCCTTTTAATGCATCAATTCTCTAACAAACCGAATAGTTTTCTAGAATCGTTCGGCCATTCGCTTACATTGAGAATCATCGTCGACGATTTCTGTACATATTCTTCAACTGCTGGCAGCCGACGCGCTGCCTGCTTTCCGGCAATTCGGCACGGGTTTCATTGCGTTAACATTATTTTTTTTTTAAACTTCTCATTGACTCACGACCACGGATGAGTATACACAGGAGCGCTGACTCCCCATAATGTCGCACGTACGGCGTGTTCAACTAATGAATTTCTGTGCATTTATTTCAACAGTGCTCACTTCCACTCTTCGCTCTTTTACTCCTTCGATAAGTTTCTTTCCTACGTTTATCCGTTAATGTTAAAGGGAAGCTCTCTGGGCCTCTTTGCCCCCTCTCCACATCGGTGATTGTTTCTTGCCCAACCGTTTCTAACAGACACCGACCTGTTGCGAACGCAATCCGTTTGCACCAGACATCCTGCACACTTTGTGCACCCTTAACTATCATGAATCTCTACTGAATCCTGGTCAACTGTAGCCTCTGAATAAAGGTAGAAACACACACACAAGGCAGATGTGAAGGATTTTCAGTGATGGTACACCGAGTTATGGTTTTTACTATAACGACCTTTACGATCAGGTGGGAGGCAGACACTCACCACGCTGCTACTTCCCGCCGAGCTGAGCGCTAGAGCAACACGAAGCGTAACCATGCCCAAGTGACGATGACCAGTGATAATATTTAACGTGTTTGACGTCATACGTTATGGCCTATCGAAGGTATTGGTATGTTGTTGCGCAATTCAACTGAAGTACGAATGCTATAGGAGAACGATGAGTTTCGTTATAATAGCCGACACCATAATTACACGCACAGCGGTATGTTTCAGTCGTGCTTCGGTCTATCGTGCAGCAGCTATAGCACTCAGCATCCTTCCGAACTTCATTGCTTTTTTTGCCGAAAGCGTCGGTCCCGGCATAGGCCGATGATAAAGTGGGACGAGAAATGGTGCGCACAAAGGTAATTAGATGCGGATAGGACTAGCGTATATACATAGAGCTCTGTACAGAGGGCGGCCCAGAATCCCATGTTGCACTTCAATCGCAGGCATAGCGCAGCTTCATCTGAAATACATGGAGAGATGGCGCGGGGATGCCGGTGGATCGAGCAGGGGTGAGGTCATTCAGAGACGACCGGGTAATTGACGTCGCTTGAGTGGCGCGCATCCTCGTACGAGGCGCATGGATGTCCACACGCACACGGCGTCGGCGGGCTTGGACGATATTGCTGGAGCAGGGTATAACGGCAGCCGTGTCGCGATGAACTGCTAAGTGCGGACGTAGTTATGAATAAGCTTCTAGGCCTTTAAGCCTAAAGGAGGAAGCCTTCAGGCCATGCGCTTGAGATCCCCACCGCAACTAATACGCCTAAACTTGAAGCTTTCGCCGTAATGCCTACCGTGAAGTGATTTTCTTGGGTTAGACCAGTGAGTTGGTTCAATAGGCAAGTCGCCATATAAGTGACAGACTGACCCACTGGGGTTCAATCAATAAATTCAAGCTCGTCGTTTTGCACAACTGTGGCTGCGAGCGGAAACCCGCTCGGCCACTGAAAAATAATATGTGGGCCTCTGTTGGCGTAGGCATCTACGCGTCCATTTGGGTATATTAGTATGCTTTGAGCAATGCGGCCCAAGACAAAGATTTGGGACCATTGGAGTCGCATAGTAAGAAGAAAGTCGATTAGCTTTGCGTAATATTTACTGCGTTGCTGCTCAAGCGCTATTTCAACCACGATACGTAGTAGGCTCATGTGTAAAATAGGGCTATTTTCAGGCACTCGCGCGATTCAAGACATCGCTTGCACGAAGCAAAGATCACGGTCCCAAAAGTAAGAGCAAGCAGACAGTGCTACTGCAAACGTGAGGTACAATTTGATGCGCACAGTACACTTCCTTGACTACGTTTCCTTTTTTTTTCTTTCAGTCAGTGATCAGATGTTCACCAGTGCTAGATTGAGGTCTAAGGAGGCACGTTCGCGTTCGGAATTTCTTCCCTCGGAAATTAATGAAGAAGGTAATAACAAGACTGAAAAAGGAATCTTTTTTTTTCATTTTTCATTCATGCTTAATCATTGTGTCGGAAACATGCGTGCCTGAACGATGGTTGTATAACGGTTGGGAAAGTTTTTTTCTAAAACCAAGTGACCCAGTAGTTCATACTGTAGGCTTCTATTTATTTATTTATTTATTTATTTATTTATTTATTTATTTATTTATTTATACATTTATACTACTAGCCTTATTTGGAGAGTTGTAGTAGGACCGGGAAGCAAGTGCAACAAGGGCATATAGTTTCAAACACTGTGTGGCCGAAGCATTTCTGCTAATAACAGTACGAAATATTGCGAGCCTTTTAGAGACACAAAACGATTAATGAGGGCGCAAGCACTTTCAAGCAAAACATGAAAACAACATTACTAATTTAAACAAACTCAAACGAACAACAATTCAGAGGCGCGCTATTGTTCTCATATGTACAATCCAGTGTCATCGATAAGGTAGTTAGGAAATACTTGCAAGTCTACAAATAAAAACATCATGTATGTAAAATCTGAAATGCACCTCCTTGAATTGACTTTGTTTAAAGAACGAAGCGGACCCGCCGTGGTTGCTCAGCGGCTATGGTGTTGGGGTGCTGAGCGCGAGGTAGCGGGATCGAATCCCGGCCACGGCGGCCTCATTTCAATGGGAGCGAGATGCGCAAACACCCGTGTACTTAGATTTAGGTGCACGTTAAAGAACCCCAGGCGGCCAAAATTTACAGAGTCCTCCACTACGGCGTGCCTCAGAAAGTGGTTTTGGCACGTAATAAGACCCCATAATTTTAAGAACGAAGGGATTAACATATTCACTAATCCAATGCACTCGCGCGTTACGTCAGAAAAATAGCAATAAAATTGATAACTCAAGGCTCTAGCCAAGGATCTCTTACCTTCCTTTGAGCATATCTATTCTACAGTGTGTCCCAGCTAATTTTAGCCAGAGTTTAAAAAAAAAATTCCGAATGCCACGTAGCTGGACAGAACAAAAGTAATGTTGTTTGCCGCCGCTTGGAGATGCTCAAACTACTTTCTAAAATTCTGCCGAATAGATAATTAGTCTTAATTAATTAATCAACTTCGCAAATATTATGATTAGATGAAAAGTGTCAAAGAGAAAATTGCAGAGCGATATGAAAAACTCCCGATATAGCTTTCTGTTGCTCTATACGTGCTACATAAAAGTGTTTTCCAGCGTGAAAGCCCGCGAATGCACCCAAATTGCCTCGAGCGGCTATATGCGCGGCAATTTCTCATCTAATCATAATGTTTCAGTTGATTAATTAGCTGAGACTAATTATATAGTTAGGCAGGATAAAAAAAAATATTGAGTATCTCCAAGCGCCGCCAAACAACATTACCTTTGTTCTGTCCAGCTGCGTCGCATTTGCGTATTTTTAAACTCTGGTTAAAGTTAGCTGGGACACCCTGTATAAGACTATGCCGTTTCAGGCACCAATATTTCACTAAGGATATCCCCATTTAATTCTTCAATAACGTCACGATGGAGCGAAATGCTTTCGCTCAATTGTAAGAAGGACTGAGGCCGGCTTTCATCATTCCTTCCAGCGCCACAATGCGCAGTCAGCGTATCACGAGCGAGGCACAGGGGGCGAATTTCGAGTTCTTGCAGCGCCCTCCAACTGAACTGGCAGCGGCTAGCCTGTGTGGACGTGCGACAGAAAGTGGTGCGCTGTGTCCGCTCCTCCAGCTGTTCACCGCCCCCTCTCGTCTCGCTTAACTGTCGAGGTGAAACACCCGGTTCTGCAGTGCGCCAGGCTCTCGGCCTGGCATCCACTTTTGGACAGCCGGGTGGCCCTCCTTACGCGAGCTGCGCAACTCGGTGCGTTCCTCCGGCGTCTTCCGGCATCGCTGTCTAAAGTTTCATACCGCTCTCTCTCTCTCTCTCTCTCTCTCTCACTCGACCCTCACGCATTCGCAGCTTCCGAGAGGGATGAAGTGGGGGGAGGGGGAGGAGAAGGCGACCTGGACTGGCATTAATTGCGTACGAGCGGCAGCCGGCGTCGCGGCTCGTTCAAATCTCGGCGACGCTTTGGTTACAACATCTCGGCGCTGTGGTCGTTAGTGCCACCGTACTCGAGCCGTCGCGTCATCGCGCGGGAGTGGATGTTGTAATGCGGGCGCGGTGCTTGTTGCGCGGCTTCAAGTTTCACGCATAATGTAAACGCGCGTCCGTTTGCACTTGCAGGGAAAAAAATATTAAACGATAGCGTTAATGTGCGCAGCGTGTACACGTTGATGACGTACCAAAATCACTCGAACTTAATAATTGAAATGAGGGCAGTTAATCTTAAAACGCGCAAAAGGACGGATGTACCTTAGTTTGGCCGTCATCGCACCATGGGCAAAGCCTTTTCTTTATTGCTCATGTTCACGCTTAGTTCCGCTCAATTCGTTTTTGCAATTGTATACAACAAAGTTCTTTACGGTATTTTTTTCACGGGCAGTTCAACAACAAATGAAGTCTTGACGACGGCGGAATTTCACGCTTCTAAATATCATATAAGCAAAAGTAACTGCTTGTCGCACTGGTTTGTCACAATGCCGAACTTTTCAGTTTATTGTAAGCGGCGATGTTCATCGTATTTAAAGTCTTTGCATTAGAAGACGGCTAGAGTGTCTGCATCGAGGACTGCTCTGGAGGCGCTAACTACATCGTACTATGCGATGATAGTTAGCTATACCTCATGAAACGTTAACAAAACATTACAGACTGCATCTTTGGCTGGCGATCAGTGGATTTCGGGCCGTATCATTATTGAAGAAAATTAGGTGGCCCACAGGTTGAGCTCCTCGGCTCCTTAGTTGGATGCGTCGACCTTTCTTAAATATTCGATATCATTGCATATTGTGACGTCTTCATCAATGGCGCCTACCGGAAAGAGGCATTTTACACTGGTAAAAAACAAAAATGTTTTTTTTTCAGCATATGTGGAGCTGTAGTAATCTGAAGTAACAGTGCTTGCTGTTTTTCAAATTAATGTTTCGTCCATAATTTTTATGTTTCCATCAAAGCATCGTAAACATTTCCAATTTTTTTTCAATGAAGCTGGTTACCTACATATTATACCTTAATATATGTTTTTGAGAACATCTTTGGAAAGTGCGTTTTCTAAGCTATTCAACTATGTGTGCACATATGTATAGTCATATAATAAGACGATAACAATGAAACCAAGGACAGCATAGGGGAAATTACTTTACCTATTGATTGAACCAAAGCAATAAAGAAAGAATAAATTAATGGAAAGGAAAGCGGATGAAACAACAACTGACCGCAGGTGGGATATTAACTCATGTCTTCGCATTACGCGTGCGATGCTCTTATCAAATGAACCACCGCAGCGCCGTTTCCTCATTCACTTTCAGCAGTATTTATGTTTATCTACCAGAACAACCCTGTGAGTGTTAGCCAGTGGCACCACACACAGATCTTGACGGCAGATGTGGAACATCCTATCTACCGCATGGAGGCGTCACCTGTACATGAACTTTCTGGATGAAGGCAACTTTCGCGTCATTTTTGGGGGGTTATAAATGATATAAATACCCAATATAAAGCAATGCAGTCGTATTCGAATCAGATTGAAATATGCTCCAAAGGAATACAAATGCCGCTAAATGTCACCAGAAGTGTCAGCATTGTTTTTCTCTTAATTTGTCCTATCCGGGTATCACTGACGTATGGTGAGGAGACAATTCAATAGCTACACACATTAAAATATCTGGGAATGATTTATACAGAAAAGCCTAATTGGCGGGCGCATATTGAGTATACATGGCATCTAAAGGACCACGTGCTGTTGATTTATTACAAAGAGCCAGGAGCAGTCGTTTTAGAAGACGCAGGAAGACCCCTGCTGATGATTTATGATATGTATGTCGGCCCCATTTTTGAGATTGTTTGCGTGTTATTTTCTGGACGCCCTACTTTTCAATTATGCCCTCTCGTTATTTGAGAATGCGAATCATAACGTCTATGTATTGGCTTCCGAAAATTTGTAGGGATTAATTTTCTTTCCCATGAAACTTGCCTGCTTTCTCTTCAACCTCTATTTCAGACACTGACAGTCTAAACATTACTGAACATTTATGCTTGTTCCCAGAGACGCCCCTACCGTGTGTTCATTCACGAGACAACTGCATTCTTTGAGAATCAATGGTGTAGACTGCATGGTTGCCAAGTAATTTTTGTCCAGAAGCTATTAAAACCATTACAAGTATTTTTCTCGGAAGGTGTTAGCCCAAATTTACCTATTGCGACAGTGAGCTTTGAATTTGATGATATATTAATTGATAACGCTAAGCTTCTGCCTCTTTTATACCTAAAATGTTTGTTCGATGACCACCTTGAGAACCTCCAAATGAATACAGTCAAAGCCACAGAGGATTCTCTCAGTGAAGAGAAGGCAGAAGGGGGCGTTTGTTCGCCATCATTACAGTAGTCTTTCTTTCTTCGACTGCACGACTTCAAACACACAAAAAAAGAAACTCGAGTCGATTGCAGTAAACATGCATCAGGCATCGGTGCTGGCCTGAATGGCGCGCAGCTTTGATAGCTGCTTTCGGTCGGCCTTCCAAGCCTGCGGCGACTCTAACCAGCACTGCTCCGTGGACGTGGTTCGTGATGCACGCCGCCTCGACGCGGCAGTAGTGCCCAGCAGTACCTCGACAGAAAGGTCCGCAGGCTGCCCTCCCGCAGGCTGCCCTCCCGCAGGCTCCGGCTCATCGGGTGCCACCGTCGACTTCACCCTGGACTGGGGAAGTGTACGGCACGTTCCTACTTTGACATGGCCGTGTGCGCCACCCGAGTTTCTGCGACGGAAACGCCGCGAAGCTCGGGAGCAGCACCGTCTCGCCGCTGCCGTTGCAGCCGACAAGATCTGGCACATGGGCTGGCAGCCTGCCCTTCTGTAGACCTCGCTTGCCAGCTACTTTTTCCGCCACGGGTCTCGGACTCTGCTTCGGCGTCCTACAGCGCACCATGAGTGCTACATCACATCTCATTCACCGCATTCGGCGACGCACTTTCCAAGCTCGCCTTTGCTTGGACACGTGGGTGCGTCGGCTCACCGGACGATGAGGTAAGCCCCACGCCAGGCGGTAGACAGCGATCGGCGGACCATCACCCCCGCATTAGCCCACTGTTTCCGGGCTCATTCGCGAGGCTCAGCCCAGAACGACGGGCGCCGAAAATTAAGTTCGATTTCACGAGTCCCGGCTATATTTCCCGCTGGGCATCGCGGACCCGTCATCATCTTCCGGTGCCGTGGTTAAGGATCAATCATCACCTATAGTATTTTGTCGCGCTCCTATGATAGAGCGCTAGCACTCCAGGGCCCCACCAATCTGTCCCCGAATCCCCGTCGGAACCACACCTCCCGACTTCACAGCAGTCATTGGCCGAACGCGGAGATAGTCATACGCTTCTGAGAGACTGCAAGACGCGCGAGGGACTATCAACGTGCAATAGGCACACCATCTCAAAAGACGGCAAGAGGCTACAGGAGGCGCAGAAGAGACCAGACGCACAAGAGGCTATCGGTTTCGTCGCAGACTCAGCTGTCCCCTGCTTCGAGCTTTGAAAAGCTCGCATTAGTGCTTTTCAGAATGCACACCGCAGGGCAATCATCTCCTGCCCATGGCACGGCTTCCGAAGAGGTGAGTTCGGCTGCACGCGACGTTTTGTCAAGACCGGCCAGTTCCAGCACCTCGGAGAGCATTGGACCGACAGCTGCAACGCTGCGAAAGCGCAAGTCGCGTTACGCACAGGCATGCAAACGCGCCCCGTAGTTGTCCCAGACACCTGTTGGTACACCAACACGACGCAATGCGACCGAGCGCAACCAATGTGACCGACCCCGCTTAGTGAGACAGACGGTGGTTCTGTGTCCGAGAACGCGTGCCCCGTTTTCCCAAATGCGACGAGAGAATAGTCGGCGAGGCCCTGGACGAGTGCGCAAGACTCATTTCCGACTTCTAGACAAGGTGGTTGAGCACTGCACGGTCTTAACGACGACTACCCTTATTCTCAAATCTTGTACGCAATGATTTTCCATCACCAGCACGCCTTCACAACCGCCAGAGCTATCTTCAGCAGCGTGGCCGATTGTGATGAAGAGACGCACTTAGGCTCAGGCGCTCGTACTGCGGTCGCGAGCAGAGAAAGAAGAAGCTGAGGTAAACAGGCGTTCTGGCTGATGACCGGTTACCTGTTCCTTTACGATATATATGTTTATAAAGCACGTTTCTATAACTCTAACGGGTGTATGCAATAAAAGAATATTTACTAATGATTTTAAAAAAGTACGGTTTATTTCAGTGCAAAAATATGCACTGGGTAACTGCTGTACATAATAATCATCGTAACATATAAAACACGCCATCACCCTTCATAGGACACTCTGTTAACCGCGTTAACGTAATCAGTGATCTGTAAAGGGTGGATGCGCCGAAAGTTTTTTTTAAAGCTCTTCCCCCACTTTTCGATTTGTATGTTTTTGACCGTTTATCAGAGGAGAGTCTGCTTGGGTCTCTGTATGGGCTGGCTCCCGTCTGACGTAGTAATTGAATTAAATTATGACGTTTCACGTCTCAAACACCACAATACGATTATGAGTCACGTCTTAGTGGGGAACTCCGGGTTAATTTTGATTGCCAGGGCTTCCTTCACCTGCACCCTATGCATGGTACGCGGGCCTTTTTGTACTTCGCCCCCATTGAAGTGCGGCAACCGTGGCTGGGCTTCAATCCCGTGCCGTCAAGTTTCGAAGCGCAAGGCCAAAGCCACTACGCCACCGCGGTGGTTTATTCCACTGCAAGGAAATAGGTAATCCATACTTCTTTTGTAAAAGATTATGGTAGCAGTTGAATATCTGTAAATGTTACCTAAGATACCGAGTAACACATTAAATGTTTGACATGAAGTGGTACTTAAGACAATTTATCAAGGTGACACCCATTGTTAAAAAAGTTACAAAGAAGAAATGAAAAAAAGGCTTGTCCCATGTTTCAGAAGGTTCAGAATAACAGCCCTATATTCAGCGAAGATCTTTTCAAACAGTTGCGATGAGAGTTTTTAGTTGCCTGAAAATCAACCACATGCTTAAAAACGTTGCACACATATAACGCCTTCGATCACGGGTTTAAGAAACCTTTAGCAAGGGTCGTACTTTTGTCGTAACCTTTCTTACTTTTCCTGTAACACATCACTCAACCTGTCGCATATTTTCACGAAAACATAAACAAGGTGTCTCGTTTAGTTCACCAAGGGCGCCACAGACGCATCGTATAGCGCGTGCAGGTAGGGACGAAACGAGTGTGGCACTACTTAGTTGCAGAGCGCATAACTAAGCCAGTGGCGCTAAAGCGTAGTCACACATTGCACATAAGATTCCCCGCGTTTGCATTAAGTAGCAGTGCGAGTAGTAACAAACAGTAGCAGGCACGTAGTAGCAGCCTGGAGATGCTTACTACGCGCTTAGTTTAGCGAATGAAAATAGAAAAATGCCATGTAATTACTAATGTGTTCGCTTTACGAGTGTAACAGTGGAGAAAAGTGTATGTGTGGGAAGTGTGGGAAGCGGGTCACGTGAAAGAGGTAGAAGGGGGATATGAGACCTTAGAAGAGCATGCATGCATGCATGCATGCATACATACATACATACATACATACATACATACATACATACATACATACATACATACATACATACATACATACATACATACATACATACATACATACATACATACATACATACATACATACATACATACATACATACATACATAGTGCACCTGACGGTGGTGAAGAACCCTTTACCATGTGGTGAACGGGGTTTAAGTCATGGATGCGGGACCTCAAAGGGTGCGGCGTAATGCTGACACATTTCTTCCGCATTTACCACTCAATAACTACTGAGTTATTTTCTCAGCACACTGGCAAATATTACGGATCACGACCGTATTGAACACTTGATTACGGAATTTTTGGCAAAGGTCTAACTTTAACCACACATGTTACGTTCGCATGCACAATACTCATAATGTTTTTCCGCCATCACTAAATTCAATCTCGGTGGCAGCTATCCGCTTAGTGCGCCGCCTATAGAGGCGCAACTGATAGCCACCTAGCGGGCGCTTACCAACAGTACGCTCGGGGCAATAGCAGACAACCCTTTGTTGCAAGCATGGCTGAAGTTCGCGGCTGCGATTTCTCCTTTGTTAGGGTGCCGGACTGCTGCTTCTGCGGTGACAGCTGTAGAGAACACGTTGCCCTCTGTGCGATCGGGTATGAACACGATGTTACCAGTGTTTGGGGCCACCTGGTCCACATACTTGCCAGCTGCGTCCCGCAGACAAACACCACGAACCCCAATTACATTAAGTGGAGCTCATGTTAACTAGCCGCTAAATTTTGTTCAGTATTGCGTTGTCTCGATCATTTCTCTTTAATTCTAACCTTGTAATGGTGCTACTATACCTCAATAATAGGCACCCGTCGTTAGTGCAGGCTTATATCGCAAACAAATCTGCACTGTGCTATGTCTGCAAATGCCGTTGTGATGTTTCTGCCGATGAATACATGTGACATCGCCGAATAAGCGCAGTCAAAGTCGCCTCAACAAGAGTAATTGCGAATTTATTGATGGAAACGCGTACACTAGTCAACGAAGTCACCAAACGCACGGGTTAATAAGAGTGCGTGTTAGCGCTGTACCACCGATGCAATTCTGCTACATACACCGATGAACTGTCGTGCCTGCTGCAGTTTTTG
The DNA here is from genome assembly GCF_050947875.1 of Dermacentor variabilis. Classification (NCBI taxonomy): domain Eukaryota; kingdom Metazoa; phylum Arthropoda; class Arachnida; order Ixodida; family Ixodidae; genus Dermacentor; species Dermacentor variabilis. Next base: position 137,344,650 of record NC_134572.1, read on the forward strand.
CCATTTTGAACTCCCCAAGGGAGCTGCTTGGAAACTTACAAAGCTAAAGTCTGACCAACTTTTCAGTACTTTTTTTTAATGTTATAAGAAAGAGGTGCCACATGATATATTTGAAGGCAGAGCAGCGCCAGTCAAAGTAGACGAGCGCTGGCGGCAAGTTCGGGTTTAGTCCTCTGCGGCGTAAGCCTAGTAAGAAAGAATTCCGTTGGGTACGAAATTCACATGCAAAAAGGGACTACATTGTGAAACAGACAAATCACTCGGCATGGTAAGCCTGCTCAGACAGCACCGAGGTGTGATGACTTCCCAAACGTGACGCGAACTTTTAAGCGAAAATGGAACAAAAATAACATATGCAGCAACTATAAGCAATTCTCGGCCTGAACTACCTATATTCATAACACATTTCCCAAAAAGCAACGATAGCCAAGATACCCTCGTGTAAAAAGAATAAAGCTGTTAAAGAAGCACTTGCTTGGTATCATTCCGGGTAAGACACAGTGTGAATTAGACCCTTTAAAAACGAAGCAGGGTGAAAATCTCGCACCTAAAGAAAATGAACAGTTTTACATGAAGCAACTAGTGACAGTTCCATGCGCGAAGCTACGCATAATATAGATACAAAAACATGAAGTGGGCCACAGCTGGTGCGAGGATTTACCGGGCCGCATAAAACCAACGATTGTTGTTCTTGCAAGCTTCAGTAGCTTTAACATACAACACAATGCGCTCGTGCAGTCGTGCTGCCTAGCAAGCGCAACGTGGTAAAGAAGCGGCAAACAGTATAAACAGCAAACAGCGTTCAGAACTTTAGCGAAATGCCTTTAAACCGCAGGCTGCACTGCAAACGAACTTCGTTGCTTACCCTTCTAAGTATGATCGAGTGGAAAATACAGCAACACGATGAAAGAAAGGATGAGAACAAGAAATTTCCCATCGAACGGCGGCGATTCAATGCTACCGTTGCTCCCGCTGACGAGGCTTTGCGAGGAATGATTACGACCATATCGCTGGCACGTTTATGCCGGTATTTGAGCCCCCCCTCCCCCCCCTCACCCTGCAACCATTCTTCTTCGGTATTCCTTGAAGTTTTGGCTACCCCATACATGCGAAGAATGTTGCTTATCTTGCTCTGAAAATGTGAATAAGACAGAGAAGCACGATCAACGACGGAGAAAACTACGGCGCCCGGCTGGCTCCTCTCCCGCGTGTTCTGCGCAAGGCCACCACCAGTGGCGCGTCCATCGGCGCGCACTACGCGCATAGTTCCCTTAGGGCAGCGGTCTGCCTTCTACACCATCCGTAAAACAGGCGGAGCGTGCGGGAGCGCTTGCATACGTAATTTACTGCACATGCTGTAATAACACCCGTATTTCGAATTTTGTCTTCACATCACGCATAACACGCCCGTTATTTCCACCGAAAATAAAGATGTCGAGCTCGTCGCGGACAGCGGGGAAACCTTGAGCACGGCTCGTATATCGCCTGATTTATTCAGTACATTATTCTGTCCACACATCACTAGACACATGCCCCTCTGCCCCCGCCCCCCTTCTATCAAATGCGCATTCGGGGTCCAATGCGAATATTCAAGGACACACATAAGTATTACGGATAACGGCTGTGTTCACGCTTTCGAGCGCTTCCTTGGGAAATTTTTAAATGAGTAAGCATGTCGATGGTTACCACACGAGAAAACGGTCCGTCCGTCCTTCCTTCGCGTTAGACGATCGCTTTCAAGATAGAGCCAGCAAGCTGTGGAAGACGACGACGACGAACGAGCGAGCAGTGGCACGAAAATTTGAAGGCGGCCCAACTTGCAATCTGGGAGTAGGCCAAGTTACATTTGGGGATAGGCCAGCTTGAAATGTGGGGAAGGACCATCTTATATTTGAGGATGGGTCAACTTGAAATCTTGGGGCGGGTCAACTCAACTTTGAGGGCGGGCCATGTTAAATTTGGGGGTGGGCCAATATTGGGGGTAGGCCAACTTAAATTTGGGGGTGGGCCAACTTGAAATTTGGGTGTGGCCCTACTTGAAATTTGGGTGTGGCCCTACTTGAAATTTCGGGTTGGGCCAATGTTCAATTGAACAGTGCTGAGCGCCCTTCGAGTTATGAACACCTCGCGGGCAAGCGAGGGCGTTGAGACGCTTTGCGCGTTTTCATTGGGCCTTACCGAGGCACAGTCAGAATGCAGGAGAGAGCTTGCGGAGACAAGGAATGTGCACATAACACAGGCTTGCGTGAGCAACAGTGAGGGTGACATGGAATCCCGGCGATGTTCTTGCTCCCCCCATAAGTGGCCTCAAGCGTTACTGCGGCAGCCGGCGTTCGCCTTCGACCGCTCTGCTCCGTCGAGGTGCGCTCGTGCCTGGCGTTCCGGCTGAACTGGCGCAATTGCATTGAAGGGTTTGGATGCAGCGAGAAAATCTGTGAATTGTCTGCTAAACGCTAAGCATTCTTTGCCACCGGAAGTGCTATGGGTAGACGTGCATAAGCTAGGAAAGGCAAGTAAACAACACTAAGCAAAAACGAAGTCACAGCCGAGTCAAAGAATGTATACGCTTTAGTAGGCAGTTCTCAGAATTTCTGTAGTTAATTTTTCCTCAACTTCAACTACCACTAACCCGCGTGCTCTATGATCTATACAACTGTCTTCCTGTCCTCCAACGTTAGACCCAACGTTTTTCGTTCCACCGCTTGTTTGAATGGTTCTTAACTTGTGCCCATGCTTCATTGGTAACCTCCAAGTTTCTGCCCCGTACGATAGTACTAGAAGAAAGTAATGATTGTACATTTTTCTTTTCAGTGATAGCGGTGAGCCCCCGGTCATGAGTTGGTAACCTGAAGTGGTTGCTTAGTGGCTATAGTGTTGGGTTGCTAAGCACGAGGTCACGGGATCGAATCCTGGCCACGAAGGCCGCGTTTCGATGGGGCGAAAACGCCCGTGTACTTAGATTTAGGTGCACGTTAAACAATCCCATGTGGTCCAAATTTCCGGAGCCTTCCACTACGGCGTGCCTCATAATCAGAAAGAGGTTTTGTCACATAAAACTTATAATTTTTATTTTAATGATTCGGTAATGCAGGTAGTATGCGCTGCCACATATTTTCATTCTTCTGCAATTTTCCTTCTCGTGATAAGGGTTCCCTGTGTGTAATTGAGCTAGATAATCTTACTCCTGCACGCACTCTAGAGGCTGATTGCCGATCATGAATCCTTGTTGTCTTTACAGCTTATTATACATTACCCTTTAATGCATAAGCATTTTTATGGTTACCCAATTAGAAAACTGTCCGTCCGTCCTTCCTTCGCGTAAGACGATCACTTTCAAGATAGAGCCAGCCAGCTGTGGAAGAAGGCGACGACGAACACGCGAGCAGTGGCAGGAAAATTTGGGGGTGGGCCAACTTGAAATCTGGGGGCAGGTCACGTCATATTTAAGGGTAGGCTAACGTAAATTTGGGAATGGGCAAACTGGAAATTTGGTGATGTGCCAACTTGAAGTTTGGGGTTGGGCCAACTAAACTTTGACGATGGGCCATCTTAAATTTGGGGGTGGGCCAACTTTGGGGGTAGGCCAGCTTAAATTTGGAGGTAGAACAACTTGAAATTTGGGTGTAGCTTTACATGGCATTTTTTTTTATTGCGATGAAGGCATTTTAGGGTGGCCCAATGTTAAATTGAACGCCGCTGAGCATCGTTCGAGTTACGCACACATCTCAGGAAAGCGAGCGCGTTGAAACGCTGCGCGCGTTTTCTTTGGGCCTTACCGAGGCGCAGTCAGGACGCAGGCGAGCACTTGAGTAGAAAAGGAATGCGCGCACAAAACCTGAGTGAGTGGCAGCTATGGTGACATGGCATCACGGAAATGCTTTTGCCCCCTTACGCTAGGCCTTACGCGGTACGGCGGCAGCTGGCGTTTGCTTTCGACCGCTCTGCTACGTCGAGGCGTGCTCGTGCCTGGTGTTCCAGCTCAATTGGCAGAGTTACGTTGAAGGGGTTGGATGCGGCGAGAAAATTTGTGAATTGGCAACTAAAGGCTAAGCATTCTTTGCCACCAAAAGGGCCATGGGCAGACGTGCATAAGCTAAGGAAGGCAAGTAAGCGACACTAAGCAAAAAGGGAGCCACAGCCGAGGCAAAGAATGCTTACGGTATAGTAAGCAATTCTCAGCATTTCTGTAGTTGCTTTTGTCTTCTGCATAACAATCTTTAAGCTATGTTAACCTATGTTAAGAGGTAACGCATTACCTCTTAACATCCTCAATCAATTGATGCCACGTGTCCCCAGCGTTGCCTAACTGGACAATGTCATCGGCAATTGTTGAGCTATTCGCCAGTGATCGTCGCTCGTATTTCTTCCCAGTCTAACAGCTTGAATATGTCTTCTAATCATGGAGTGAATATCGTTGGAGAGATTATCTTCTTGCCTGACAACGTTCTAGATAAGTACTTTTTTGCAATGCCCATAATTAAATGATGCTCTTGAAGCTTTGCGCACACATGAACCATAAGATGCCACCTATATAGTCGCGGGTTGTTAAATTTGTGACACGTTAAGTTCTTTCACGACAATGCGCCAACTTCCTACGTGGTTCGTAAAATGAGGTAATGCTCAGCAGTATTTTTACGACGTCTTCCTTCAAAGGCTGTAATTAACTTGCACAAAATGAACTTTGGCCATATATCACCCGCAAGTTACTCCGTATTCAAACGAAATGTAAACATTGTGGCTTGTTTATTTTACCGAGAAGATTGGAGATACATACTACACGCCTCGTACGTTGAATGAAAATATGGGGAAAACGAGTATATAGTGATGATTTTCAAATCTTGTGAATAATATATACAATTCAATCTTTCGAAGTGCATCATACATTACCGGGACCTCATTCTCTATAAATCCTGTCAAGGAGTAGTGACGGTGAAGAAAGCAGCAAGACTGCGAATGATGAAATTAGCGTTTTAATGGGCGAACTTGTGCCCTCAAAACAGGCTATACTCAAAGAACGGTAACAGCAGCGAACACAGTCGGCGATCGTTGAAAATCTGATCAGCGGGTCAAGCGCATCAGCTTTTATACATCGGTCATCGAAGGTTCCAGAGTATTTGCTGGGGCCCGCGTGTCTTCTAGAAAGTTCTACACCATTCGCGTCGCGCGATGAAATCAGATTACACAAGGTTCGGTGACAACAGACAGCGGATAAAACCATCGATGACTTCCGAGAAACTTCCGTACATGCAGGCGCATCTTACGCTGTGCGATAAGATTTGTTAGGTGGTGAAACGCGGTCACCCGATAAACAAGTACACGTGCCAATATTATATTGCTTCCACCTTCGGTTCTACCAGCCCAGCGAGGAAATTTTGTAAGCCTTTCATACAAGGCCTCTGCAAGGCAAGGTCCGCAATTTTAATTCATTCTCGGATTAACTCACACAATTCACACCGGGCGTACATCAGATGCAACATGCTCATTTTACCCTCCCGATGTCAACTATAGGGGTATAGCATGGTCCCAAGGACACAGTGAAAACAGCCATACTGTTACGGGTAGATGATGTCGGGGAGAGGATGCTACCGGGAGATGATGACAATATAATGTAGTCTAGTGCATCTAGTCGTAGTGACATGCTGACGGGCCTCCATGGTTGGACAGCAAAACCTCTATGTAAAAATACATTCTTTAACCTGCGCTCTTCATAAAGCGATATGTTCCTTGGTACAGACCCCCTGCTGGACATTAAATCAGTTGTGGCTTTTTACGTGATCTTAGCGCATCGCAGGTCATGACCCGAAGAGTTCGTTACACATCCTCAAAATAAAGGCTGCTGCTGCTACAGTACCTCTTTGTATGACAGATACCTGTAGGCCTTTGCGCTCAAGGGCTGTGGTTAGGCAACAGTGCTACTGGGGCTAACGTCGTTTAGCGTATCACCCTTCATAGCTTACATTATATGTTCGTAGAGTGCCTCACGTGCCATTGTCATGGTTTAAATACATGTAATAGCATATGTTGCGCAATTTACAGCCAGCTTTTTAGGCAATTATGCAGCCATGTCACAAATACTCCTTGTCATCAAGGGCCTCATCGATTACATCATACCATTTCTGGGCGCTTTTTGGCTAACACTGGTCCTTGCGCCACCAAATTGCATACATCAGCTGCTAGTGGCACTGGCAGCTTCCATGAAAAAAAAAGAGTGTTGCTGTAAACGAAGATACCATAGCGGTGTTTGCCTGTAACCAACCATATACACAAGCACCGAAGCTCCAGCTATAGCAGTATGTCAACTTCACGCATTAATCATCGCTACGAATCCCGCATCCACGGGAAGTCAGGCGTATCTTTCCCGCCTGTACTTCTGCAGTTTTACACTGTGCCATAGTGTAATCGAAACGGCACACTTTGCAGCCGGTTCGAACGGTTGGCGAAATTGCAGCGTCCATCTAAACGCTACGCTGCATCACCGCACGGACGCCGTCACGCCGACGCATGCCTCCGCGCGATCCGTCATCTCTCCTGCATCTATTTTATCTCCGCGCCGCGTAGCCGAGATGAATTGGCCGTCACCGCATTGCACAACTTTCCCTCAGACGCGTCTCCTTTGAAAGTCAACACCATCGGGGCCGGCTTTCAAAACTTTCTATCGAGCAAAAACGCGCAGCCTTTCCAGTACATTTTTTTTTTGCCGAAAACGCTCCGTCGTGTTTTGCGAGGCGAAAGCTGACGCCCGGGCTCAACGCCGAGACGCCTGTCCATTGCCGCACAACGCACAAACAAAAATGACGGATTGAAACCAAGACGCGGTTATTTTTCTCGGCAGGGAAAGCATTCTGCTCACGTTTAACTCCAACCTCTTTACTTAAAGCGAACAAGGCGCGGAAAAAAAAAACACTAATGTGTAGAATGGCGCAACATGTCGGCTGCCAAAGCAGACGCAGATAGGAATTAAACTGAAATGGAACCAGGAAAATGAGCAAGAATATGCGAATTGAGCATGTGGAAAGTCAACACCTACAGAAGACGCCAATGGGCCTGCCCCATTTTCAGACTGTAAAACATTCTGTTGCGCAACAATGCAGTCGTGCTCAGCAAAAACGTTGAGGGCTGAGGCGGAAAGCTGGCTTGCGCGAATGCTAATGTTATGGTTTCATGTTTGCGCGAGTGTAGCTTAACTCACGTCTTGGAAATGCACTGTATGTGCCAATAATTGAGAAAAAGCTCAGCTTAAGAAAAAAAAACGAGAAATGGAAGGAGGGAGCTAAGCGAACGAGGTAGAACTATTCGGCCATTCGACTATTCGTACCAGTAAATGAGCAAAAGCTCAGCTAAAGGAAAAAAAAAAGAAATAGAGGGAGGGAGCTTAGCGATTGGCCTAGGACCATGCGATCTCAAATTAAGCTGAACAGATGATTTGCAGAGAGGCCTCTTCAGGTGAGGCAGACGCAAATCTAGCTGTAGCCACATAAAGCGTCATTACTTCCTGCATATATTCGGTGCGCATTTTCAAATAGACACGATAACGTCAAAGAATGGAAACTGATGAAAGCCAAGAAAGATATGGTTAATAAAAGCTAGTAGGATGGTAAGAAAGGATAGTGAAACTTGATTTGTAGTTTACAGTGTTGCCGATGCTGGAGGTACACCAGCGAATTCCATTCAGCATACTTGTTTTTGCAGCGAAGCTGTGTATGGCTAGCGGATTCGTCCGTCCATCCGACTGTCGCCTGTACGCGGAAAGCTCCTCCGGCGCAACTCCAGGCGCATGCGCGAAAAAAGAAGAAAAAGACATGCGCGATTGGCTGCACCAGTAGTGACGTCGTTGCTCTCCGTCGCAGCCGAGGACGCGCGCAGCAGTTTCTCTCCGGCTCCGAAATGGGTAGGCCACGCGTCATACGCACTCCTGAGGAACAGGCAGCTTTTGATCAGCAACTCCGCGAGCAGAGCCGGGACCGAGCTCATCTACACCATGCCGATGCTGCATTGAGGGCAAAAGAACAGGTTCGTACAGCTGAGAGCAAGCAGTGACTGTATACCGAAGATCCGGCAGCTTGCCAAGCCATCGTTTAATGAACCGTCGCGGTTAACCCAGTGATAAACACCGAGGCCGCACGTTTCAGTTTCACTGGCTAAGCATTTGTAGGAGTGCTTTGCGGTTATTTGTTTTCACTTTACTTGCCACATGCAGCTGTATATATTTTGTGGGAGGAAACGTCCACTATGAAGTTATAGGAGGGACTCCATCGAGTTCATTTCGTAACCGATAGTGCGAAGTCAGAGAAAAGTTCAAAAATCTATACAATCGCCTCGGCAAGAACTGCGTTGTCTGTGAAGCGGAAACTAACAGCGCACATGAAGCGCTTCTGAGTTCAGGTTCTGCAATCACCCACGGACATGCCCCACTGGTACAAATGTCAAGGCCTAAAGCCATACCTATGAGAACAACCGAGAGGGCTTCAGCGGCCGAACAACTGTCCGTCGCTTCTTTCAGTGATCGATTGAAATCGAACCGCGGCGTTTGGCTCCGCGAGGCCCAGCCTTTCGGTTCCTCACGACAGAGAGGAAAGAAAATTAATTAAGGCCTTTGCACGTCTTGGTGAGAAGAACAACAGTTCCTTTCTTCCAGCGCCACTCGCAAGGAGGGCATGCTCGGAGTTTCCTGACGAAGGAAGCCTCGCTATCTCTCACCGGCATGTCTTGGCGCTGGCGTGCACGACAAGGCCACCCGTGGGAATTGCACTTTCATTCGGAAGGAAACCCGCATACAGTGCGAGCGACGCGAGGAACTATTCAGCGAGCGCGAGAAATAACGGACTGAAACAAGCGGAACATGCTTATTTTGCTATTGTTGTACGCGCACTGCGCAGGAAGTGTTGGAGCGAGTTTCCTCATTAATTCTGACCTCCCGTCGCTTCGTCCATGACGTTTCGAAACCCGGGTAGCACCTTCCGTTTCTTTGAGCGGCGACTCGGCGAACAAAGCAGGGAAGAAAAAGAAGCGCGTGCGCGAAGTGCAGGAGAATTAGAATCAACTTCTCCGACGCACCTTACCCTTATTTTTCTTTCCCCGTCGCGGGTTTCTTTGGCTCTTCGCTTTCCCCGACGCCGCACGCTGTCGTCCCTCTGTTCGGCGGTGTGTTCTTCTCGGTGCCTTTGTAATCTGAGTCCTTCGAGGCCGCGGAATCTTCTTGCCAGACTTGCAGTCGGACGAGAGTCACGCTTCTCCCGCTGGTATCAGTGCGTGCGCGCTGCCGGGGGGCGTTGCGAGGAGCACTCTTTCGCTTTATCCTGAATAATTCGGCAGCATGCATAATGTTGGGGCCCTTTTTTCAGAGGGCTGCGCTGGCTGGAGGAGGTTTTAGACGCTGGCCGGCAGACATGCGAGCTTGAGTTCTCCGACGTCAAACTGGCTGCGCAACCCATATATAAAGTTCTTGCTTACTTTCTCTTGTGTTTTTTTGACTCGCTAAGAAATAAAGTATAGAGACGGGTACATTGTTGAATACTGCAAGTAAGAGAGACACAATGAGGAAATTCAAATTTCGAGCCCGTGCAAGAGGTAGGGCTGCGGGACAGTATTGAAGAAAACGGTTGGAAGGTGGAACCGAAAAAGAAAGGTGCGCATTTCGCCCCCTAAGGCAGAATTCACCGATGACAAAAAAACAAAAACAAAGACAAGCAAAGCTTACTACTGCTTGAACCATGTCTGTTTTACGGACAGCACGAAGAGGATTCATAAAGTAGGAGTCCAAAAAAAGCCCAGTTGTTGGGCGAGCGGGTGCGTTACTGCGAGAGGGGCAGCCAGAAAGCAAGGCAACGAGAACGGCCGTAACAAATGACATTTCCAAACCACGGCGACGGCAGTAACGGCGACGACGATTTCGCGGAGATGGTTAGGGCACTATGTCGGGAACGGCCGACGAATGCGATTGCTGACGATAATATTGCAACATTGTGATGACGAAGACGTCACGACATGAAGGTGTATACATAGCTAGAGACAAATATTAAAACCAAACTTTCTCTGCCTCACTCGCCGTGGTTGTTTAGTGGCTATGGGGTTGGGCTACTAAGCACGAGGTCGTGGGACAAAATCCTTGCCACGGCGGCCGCATTTTGAGGAGAGCGAAACGCGAAAACACCCGTGTACTTAGATTTAGGTGCACGTTAAATAAACCTACGTGGCCCAGATTATTCCGGAGTCCCTCACTACGGCGTGCCTCATAATCAGATAGTGGCACGTGCCCATAATTTAATTATTTTCTCTGCCTCTTCCTTGGTCTTTTGCGCAGCAGCTGGTGCTGTTTCCTTGAGCACTGCGTGGCGAGGTGGTTCAGAGCGTGTATACAAATGGCAGGAGCGTTACAGAGAGAAAAGTCGACGCGAGAAACTCGTTTGGACCTTTCCAACGCGTCGCATATGCACAATGCCCTCTGGAGCTTCCTTCGTGTTGCCAAATTAGCCTCTTGACATATGCATTTATCCGTGACCCCCCTTAACAGCAGTGCAGGAACTGCAGCGCTTACCTTTCTACTAACGTCCAAGTCCAGAGGGGACGTCGATAGAACTGTAGACAGGGGGGGGGGCGAGAGGAGGCAGAGAGTGGGCAGAACCGACGCACTTGCGAAATGAGTTAATAACCGCCTTGACAGTCTCGCTGTGTTCATACAGGAGGAGAGTGCCGGAGGGGGAAAAGATGAAGTGGGAAGGCACAGAAACAGCGGTAGCGGGCAAAGTGAAGGTACCGTATGGTACGACACGCTTTTGCTGTTTCTGAAAAATAAATACCCTGGAAATTTCTCGAGCGGACAACTGATGCAGGTTGCGCAGTCGCAAAACCCCATTAAAAAACCGTAGTGTCTGGCGGCACTACGGAAGTGGTCGCAAGACAAATCAACACTTTTGTGCCCGGCGTTGTAGATAGCATTACGGCTATGGCATTAATCCAGGTCGCGGATTCAATCCCGACCGAGGCAGCCACGTTTCGACGAGAGTGAAATGCAAAAAACGCTAGTGCACCTAAATTTAGGTGCGCATTAAAGCACACCAGGATGTCAAAATTAATCCGGAGTTCGCCACTATGGCGCGATGATGATATGTGGCGTTTTGTGGCGAAAGGGCCGAGTATGGCTAAAGAGCACCAGGCTAGTGTTAAATGAGTACGAAGTGTAGCGATGAGTTACAAGAGCTAGATGTGACGTGGCTGGCCAACGTGCCTTAGAAATAGTCGCTGTAAATTACGTAAAATGCAATTGTAATAATATAGTGGCAATGACTAATGAAGTGTATTAGCACAGAAGGACATTGTGGAAAGATATGATCTACTAATGTATGTCGGAGAAGCACTACTGCCTTAACAGAACTTAAGACAAGGGTGTGGATGCAGGGGCTATACAAAACACTTAGTGCAACTAACAATCTGGCCAGAGGATGTGCTACGAAGTGGGCGTGAGACCGGCTGTACGATGGCGGTGCCATTCACGAATTTGATGTATTTCATGCAGGTTAGTTTTCGCAACGCCTACTGCTCTTATGGCATTGTTGCCTTGCTGGTTCTATCCGCCAGTGCTTTTCGCATCAGTACGTTCTTACAGAAAATAATAGAACGGGTGTTTATCGTAGGCGTTGACATATCGTGCTTTTGCGTCGTTTTGCTATTTATTTTTTGTTGTTGCTTGTGTGCGGTGAAGTTGAGCTGAATGCCGGACCTGATACTGCCCTTCTAAAGGAACTTCTAAGTGCCCAAAAGGAAATCAAAGAAAAGTTATCATCCATATAAAATTTCCAAGCTCAACAACAGGTTCCTATGGCTGACTTAAGGTGCCGCTTGGGTAACATTGAAGCGAAGATAAATAAAATTGACGAGCTACAGGCAGCAATTTCAGACAGCCGGATAAGAGCAGAGCAGAACCAAGCCGTGATTGCGGCTCTGATGGCTAAACTTGACGACGTTGAAAAGAGGAGCCTACGTAATAACCTGGTCTTCTATGGCCTCGAAGATAATGATGAACGTAAGAGGGCAGTTAAATCTGAGAGCAGAGTGCGAGAACTGTGCCGGTCATTTTTATGTATAGAGCAAGCTAGCATTGAATAGGCGCACTGACGAGGCAACCTCCAGTTTACATAAAAACGGCCACTAATAGCTAAATTTACTAGTTATAAAGGCAAACTGAGTATTCTGGTTATGAAAAAGAAATTGAACGGCAGAAGCATGAACGTCTCGGAGGATTTTTCGGAGATTGCGCGAAAGAAAAGAAATATGTTATGGGATTACGTCAAAAGAGCACCGTAAAGAGGGTAATGAAGTTAGCTTTCGTTTTGAAGCTTTTTCTCGACAACATGAAGTAAACCTCCTTTGAGGCACTTGGTTCAGCAGTACAATCACAGGGCGACAGCAAAGCAACAGTATCAAGCTGAATGTATTGCTTGCGTATTGCAGAAGCACTACAAATAAAGTCGATGATTGCGCTAACGTTCTTCATATGACTAATCTCACTGTTATTCTAGAATTCAAGTCGTGGCTGAACAGTGAAATTAGTGACAATCAAAATTTTCCCGTAATTTATGCGGCTTACAAGAGACACAGAGATCGACACGGGTGCGCAGTGTTTACATTAGTTAAACCGGAGGTTTATTCGAAAATGTTAGAAATGCAGCCACAAACAGCCGAATCAGTATGGGTGAAGTTACGATTGCAAACTAGAAAGATTGTGTCGGTCTGCTTTGTTTATAGGCCACCGGGAAGCCAAAATAATGTTACGAATGACTTGGAAGAAGAAACTGAGGCAGTACATGATGAACGTGTTATACTAGGAGGAGATTTCAACTTGTCTGACATTGGTTGGTCTAAGAAAAAACATATATCAACTATCGCATTAATGGTGGCTCGGGAAAAGAATTGCTAAGAATGTGTAGCTATAGGAGGAAATAATATACTGGATTGATTATTTACTGATTTGCCTTCTGAAGACCAGAATACACTAATCGCACCTGGTGTAAGTGATCACAGCGCTGCCCTTGCGAGCTGAACTTGCGCCATGGTAACGTTATAGATAGCAGGACAAGGCGAGTATATAGCTATAAGAAGGCAAATTCTGTGACGATAGCAGAAGCAGTTGACCTTTGCTACGGCGTTCTTGAGACGCTGTCAGACGCTGATAGAGAAGTCATATACAACTAGCGTTCGAAATTCTTTGAATTACGTGAATGACATGTTCCCTTGTGACTGATGTCTTGTGAGGCCTTGGTTTACAGGTGATGTGCAAAGATTAGTCCGCAAGAAGCAGAATGCATACAATAAAGCTTTAAAGAAGACAGGAGGCAGGGCCAAAAGAAATCTTGCCAGTAGTTACAACTAAAAGGAATGTCACTATAAAAGAAAGCAAAGGCCAGTTACTTTGAAACGCTACACATGAGAAGGAAAGATCGTCCGAAAGGACTGTGACAGATCTTAAAAAAACAAAAAAACAACGGATGATATCCAATACCGACTACTGACGAGACGGCACGTTTGTGTATAACAATCACCAGAAACGAGAATGCTTTATCTCGCTTTTTACACCGTTATTTTCTGCTCATGCGCACACTCTCGCAAATTTTCCTAGATCTTGTCATGTTACTACGGAAAAGGTTGTGCTTAGTCTGCATGGAATTGAAGCTATTTTACAGAAATTAAATGCTACAAAGGCCAGTGGTCCAGACGAAGTACCGAATGCTTTATTATCATGTGCGCGTTCAGTTTCAAAATATTTGTATCTGCTGCTCACAATCTTGATCCCGGAGGGCAGCCTTCCCTGTAATTGGAAAAGGGTAAATATAGTCCCGGTGCACAAATCTGAACCACGAAATTTGGTGTTGAATCACAATCCTGTGTCGTTAATTTGTGCAGCGTGCGAAGTGTTGCAACATGCTCTTTTCTCTAACGTAATTAAACCTTTAAATTAGAATTCCCTGCTGAACAATTGCCAGCATCGTTTGCGTAGTAGATTTTCCGGTGTCACGCAGCTCACAGTAGTAACTCATGACCTGACAAGTGCATTGGATAAAAACGGAACGATTGATTGTGCATTTCTTGATTTCAAGAAAGCTTTTGACGTTGTGCAGCGTGATTTCTTAATAGATAAGTTTTCATGGTATGGGCATTGAGATTGCAGTAATTAATTGGATAAACATTTATCTGCAACTTAGGTGTTTTAGGGCTGTTATAAACGGAGAGAAATCGAGTGAGGCTGGCATGACGTCAGGAGTACCACAAGGATCGGGGCTTGGCCCACTGTTGTTTTTTATTTATGTGACTGGCATTGTTGATAATATTAACTTTCCTTTGTGCATGTTCGCAGATGAGTGCGTATTGTGCAGGGTTATTATTAATTTAAATGATTGTGTAACATTGAAGGTGACATCGACAGGATTACACGGTGGTGTTAAACACGGCATATGAACCGTAACGTAAGAAGACCAGCGCACATATTAAAAAAAAATTAAAATTAAATTATGGGGTTTTATTTGCCAAAACCCCTTTCTGATTATGAGGCATGCCGTAGTGGAGGACTCCGGAAATTTTTACCACCTGGGGTTGTTTAACGTGCACCTAAATTTAAGTACACGGGTGTGTTCGCATGTCGCCTCCATTGGAATGCGGCCGCCGTGGCCGGGATTCGATCCCGTGACCTCGTGCTCAGCAGCCCAACACTATAGCCACTGAGCAACCATGGCGGGTTGCGCGCATGTGTTTCGCTCAAAATAAAAAGAAACAAATTCAATCTAATAATAATAATAATAATAATAATAATAATAATAATAATAATAATAATAATAATAATAATAATAATAATAATAATAATAATAATAATAATAATAATAAACTGCTGTGTCAGAATTTAAATATTCGGAACTATATTTCATCATTAATTTATCATGGACACTTTGCATTGATCACATGACTGCCACAGCATCTTGTGTCCTAGGTTTTATGAAAAGACGCAAAAGAAGTTCCAATCAAAGCAAAGGCTCTACTCTATCTTTCTAGTGTCCGATAAATGCTTGAATATACCAGCACGGTTTGGGATCCTTGGAAACGAGCGAACATAGAGAAACTGGAAAGAGTACAGAGTAAGGCTGTGCGTTTCGTATTTAAAAATTACGCAAGGAATTTTAGTGTAACGAAGGCGACGTAAAGAATTGGATCGGACATGCTGCATATTCGACGTCACATTCATGGATTAAAGCAGTTGCATGATATTTTTCATTCAAGAACAGGTACCGATAAAGAAACTATTTAAACACACTTGAGTACATGTCTATGGCACTTTATCACAAACTTGAAGTAAAATAAATTTTATGTAGAACTAGCGTGTTTAGTAAGTAATTCTCAATACAACTCGAAAGTGGAATCCGTTACCAAGGGATATCGTAAAAATAACTTCCAATGATCTTTTCATAAAGTCACTTCATGATGTAATACACTCTAAAAAAAGTTTACGCCCTTTGGGTTGTATTTTGTCCCCAAACAATAATCGCCATATGTCTTACCCGCATTTCCTTTCTTTAATGCTACGAGCCCTGTACTTTCTAGTCACGAACAGCTTGCGCGTTATCAGCTTGACAAAGCATTCTAAACAGGAAAGTAGCGAGCGCCGAGTGTTCAAGAGAGGAAACGCAAGAAACGCAGATGATTATTGTTTGGGGACAAGATAAGCCCCAAAGGGTGTAAACTTTTTTTAAAGTGTAGTATAGACATGAACAAATTTGACCCCCCCCCCCCCCCCCTGTGATGCCTATTGGAGGCGCTTTGGGTACTCTGGTAAACAAACAAAAATAAATACGCACGAATTTCTTGGACTAACAACATGCTACCTGAACTCCTTTAAGAATCTTAGAACTGCTTTGGTGTCAAAAAGCGGTTCTGCACCAAGAAACGTTGCAGGATGGAGGGGGATGAGCTGCCGGTGTGTTATAGGAAAAATTTTTTCTTTCTCTCAGCTTCCGCTTCCCGACACTCCAGGAGGGCGGGGAGGACGGTGAGCGTCTCACCACATCTAGCACTGGTTGGAGGCTCATTTCCTTTCAGTAGAAAATTATGGGTGCCATAGGTGTGTCACATTGTGAGTCGGCAGGATAGGACATCAGTTCGTCGTGTTTTCGTTTTGGCGAGCCAGAGACCTATTTGTGGCTTAACCACGGGAAGCTTATTAGTTGTCTCAGCATCCCACAAGCGTTGTCAGAGCCTCCGCAGTTGCTTTAGTAAGGAAGGCTTCAGATCTGTGGCACGAACAGCAGCGGTAGGAGTAGCTTGCGATATAATTGATGTTGCCATTTGGTCCGTTGGCACATTACACTCGATGCCTCTCTGACCTGTTTACCCAGCATATGTTGACCTGCTGATCCTGCTGATTTGGTATATACGCTCTACACAGAACGGAATAAAGCTCAATAAGTACAGGTTCTTGGCTTTTACGACGCTGTGGAAATATGCAAATTTAAGTGCTTTTTGAAAATTTGATTTCTCTGCATGCTCAGCCGTAAGGATACTTGTTTCCGGGTGCGGTACACTGGATTCCGAGAACCTTGGACCATCGGTTACATAAGACACCCCGGCATGTGACTTAGACGCGCCTGCGTAAAATTATGTGCACAAGTACTTGGACTCGAGTTCTTGGAAACGCATTCTAATATGTGCCTCTGGCACCGGTTTAGTGAACTTTACAAGCGATGTGTCACACTCTATCAGCTGTCACTTCTACGGCGGTAACAGTTTCGCTGGAGCCATAGGCCAATGTTGAAGCACTAGAACATAGAGTACTAGAATTTCCTCACTAGTGTTCCTCATACGCAAAGAGAACGGCGTTCTCGCTGCAGGTCTTTTCTGGAAGAGTGTGGTAGCGGTCATATCATTTATGGTTGAATAAGACGGATGTTCACGGTTTGAATTTATTTTCAGGAAATATGTAAAACTCGTGTATGATCGCTGAAGGAGCGAGCAGACGTTTGCTTCTGCATAAAAGATTTGTACGAAGCTTGTCCTGTCGCGAGGCGAATTCCTAGATGCTGGGCAGGATCCAACATCTTTAAAGCACTTGGTGTAGCAGACCGATATACTATCGCGCCGTAGACAAGGCTTGAGGTGACAAGACACCTATGCAAGTTTGAAAGGCAATTCCTATCACTGCCCCATGTCGTACCTGATAGAAGCTTTAATAAATTTATTGTTTTCAGGCACTTACCCTTCAAGTACTTGAGGGATGAATGTCAGTTTCGAGTCCAATATGAAATCAAGAAATTTGTGCTCGGCGCTCACAGGTAATGTCCTACCAGAGAGCTCAATAGCAGGGTTTTATACCATTGTTCTCTTGTTCGTGAAAAGAATGCATGCGCTTTTCTGTGGGGTCAACCTAAAATCGTTTTCATCAGCGCATTTACCAAATTTACGTCATGATGGACCTGTAGTTGGCGCATAGAAAGGTTGCACCATTAAAAACCGATCTGAACATCATCTACATATACAGAGCAGAACATTGTTCGTAAGACAGCCCCGCGTAGACAATGCATTTTCACAATAATCAGTGTACAGCTTAGCACACCACCTTGTGGAACACCAGTTTCCTGGTTGAAAGACATCGACAAGGCATGGCCCACCCTTACATGAAAGGTGCGGTTATGAAAGTAACTTTCGATAGTACTCAACATATTGCCGTGGACATCCATAGCAGAAAGGTCACGGATAATACCGAAGGGCCATGTGGTGTCATACGCTTTGCCCAAATCAAGAAATACGGTGAGAAAATAATGTTTCTGTATGAAGAAATTCCTTATATTTGCATCAGTGGGGTCAAGGTGGTCTGTACTCGACTTACATTCACGGAAGCCACGCGGGTAAGGATCTAGTACTCCGTTGCTTTCTAGGACATAGACTAGGCGCCAGTTTACCATCTACATCTTTTAAAGAGCTTGAACATAGAGCTTGTCAAGTCAATATGTCCGTGACTACTAGGTAAGGACAGGTGCTTGCGTTGTTTGAATATGGTAATTACTATAGCTTCGTTCCAAGAAGATGGAATGTACCCAGCAGCCCACATGACATTGAAAAGAGGAGTATTTATTGTGTTTCAGGGTGTAGGACGTTGATCATTTCATACGTGATACGGCCACGACCTGGTGCCAAACTGTTGCAACAAGCGAGAGCTAAACGAGCGGTTGTAATGTTCATTTCGTGTGCATTTCCGATAAAGGGGCTGTGGCTTTCCACGTTCTTTAAACCTCAGGAACCTCAGAAATTGTTCGCCCAGATAACCTGCGCGATCTTCCAGGCCATCTCATTCGGTACTTAATAAGGGCAGGGGGTTGGTCTACCGGCCTTTTGATTTATTCAACCTATTCTTTAGTCCGTGAACAAATTTATGCCAGAGATGTACCTCTCCCAGCTCTCTAACTTTTAACGTCGACATGTCCTTCTGCCTTGTAATTTCACCTGTTCGAAATTAATATACTTTCCGGCGTAAGGAGAATCGCAACGCCATCCTAAAGCTTTGTATTGATTTTTTAGCGGGCTTACCAAAATTTTTTTTCCACCAAGGGATGCTACGCCTCTTAACTAGTCTGTTAGTTTATTTAATACGTTTCGTAGCAGTGTTCATAAAAAAATTCGGCAGCATGTTACCCCTGAAACACGTCAAGGCGGAAGCCTGCTGCACACTTTGTAATGTGCCGTCTAGCATCGTCGCGTTGCTGCTTTCGCAGTTCGGCTTCTTCGGCTTGTTTTCGACGCTTAGATGCGGCTTCGCGCTCGTATAGCGGGGTCAAACTCGCACAAACGACGTTTCTCTTCGCTTTGCGTTGTAGCCTCTCAGCAGGAGATTGAAACGTATGCTGTTCTGTGTGGTATGTCAGTGATTTCAATGAATTTCACTGTTCGCTTCGCTCTGTTGAGCTTCTGTAGCGTAAGCTTTACGGGGGTATGAGCTATAGAGAAGGTCATGTGCCGATTTTTTGCTTCATTCGACTAGACGCCGCGTTTATGGACGTTGTATGCGTGCTCCCAACGAATATAGGCACTGTACGCTTCACATTGATCAGTGCTCGTAACCCGTGCATTACGAGAAAAATGAGCCATTACCTTTTTTTGTTGGCTTGGAGGAATATGGCCATTGCTCATTATAGTTTTGTACCATTGGATGGGACACGCGTTTCTTTCAAGGCCATTGGGGGTATGAGCCAATTAAGGCTTTCGCCTTAATAAATACTATTAGATACGTCACAGCGTCGTATACATTAAAAACAGCAACGTCATCTCGGTCTAAATGTGTCAGCTCTCGGAACAGTTCCCAGTTGGCCAAGTCTACGTTTCATCGAGGAAAATATGGCGAGCATCCATCTTGTTTCGATGAGTTGAACATAATTGGGAAGTGGTCCCTCCCTAAGGGGTTTTTGAGAACGGACCACTGCAGTTACGAAATTAGTATGTTCGACACTATACGTAAGTCTTTGGACGAGTCTGTACTATAATTTACGCTGTACTACGTTGGTTATTTCTTGTTCAATAAACGCGCACCTAAAGAAAACAAAATTTTCTATCAGGCGCACTCACGTATTGCCACTAGAGTCGCCCCATAGGTGAATACAAGCGTTTAGATCACCGACGACTATGCATGGTGGAGGAAGTTCATCGATGAATCTCTGAAACGCTGTTCTGGAAAGCTGACACCAAGAGGAGATGTAGATAGAACTAATTTTGACTAGCTCACCAAAGAACAGTGCTCAGACACCAACTGCCTTGAGGGAAGTTCGGAGGTTAAATTGCTGACATGCAGCGCCCTTATCGACTGTTACGGCCACACTTCCCGAAGAGGCACGTGCGTCCTCGCGGTCTTAGCAGAAAGTGGCATATTACCTTAGAAAGTTGGTCTGCATTAATCTTAGGCGTGTTTCGAGGACGAAGAGCTTATTTAGACTGGATTTGCGGAAGAGTTCTTTACCATCATCAAGATTGTGGAGAAATTCTTTCACGTTTCCTTATAATACTAGGGCACACATAATGACAAAGAAGCTAGTGCTTTGTGTCTACCAAAGAAAAGTTAGCTTACAGGTCCCTTTGCCTGCCCCGTAATGCGATTTTTCTTTCTTTTGTGCGGTGGAGAGATTACCGCCGCTCGTTATGTGCTTCGGCGCATGTGCATCTGGCTGGAAGATGTGTCCATTGCGTCTTCCGGATCGTTGGACACCCGCTCTTTCGTGTGGTTCGTTCGCCTTGAAGTTCTTGCCTCGGGAGACGAGACCCTAGAAGCCACCAATCAGGCAGTTGATGGCCCCTTGTTCTGGAACGATGGAGCAGCGATAGCTGCAGCCGCCAAGGGGGCGCATGGCGTCACCACCGGCTCACTGGATGCGAACCGAAGAGCCGCCGAAGGCCGTTGTGGCGTTGTTCCCTGACGCCCCATTTCGGCAAAACTGTTCTTTGGCGGGTATGACGCCGTCCGTCGTGTTACCTTGAATGAGATAATTTCGTTGACTTGGATTGTTAGAATTTTTCTCTTTTTCCATGATGGGCACGATCACGAGTATGCTGCCTGCTCACCATCCCAGTTGACGTTGTGCGGGTGATTATTGCATGTTTCGGACGTATGTTCATTGTTACTATGCCTGGCGGAAGTCAGGCGGCCTCGATTGTTCTGGGAACTGTGGCAGAACCTTTGGCACTTAAGGCATCTAGGAGGAGTTGGCACGTAAGGCCTAACGCGAAGCTGGATGTACTTGGCCTCGGTGTACTCTGGCAGGATAATTGAGCCGAAGGTAAGTATCAGGTGCTTGGTCTCAATTTCTTTGCCATCACGCCTTATCTTCATTCGTTTATCGCTTATGACATTCTTCTCACTGAAGCCCTCTGCTCTGAAGCCCGCTTCAGTCATCTTCAGCAAATCATCATCTGAGACAACTCCGCGGGTGATGTTCATAGTACGATGCGGGGTTACTGTTACTTGGCCGTCCCCAAACGACACTAGCTTGGGCAGTTTTTCATATTGTTTCGGATCGTGGAACTCCAAGTGGAGATTACCATTTGCCATCCTCGATGCCTTATAAACCGGATCAAAAACTTCAGTCAGAGACTTCAAGAAAAGGAAAGGTGAAATTGTTCGCAACGGCTTTTCTGGGTTTCGGAGTGAATGATGTGAAATCGAGGGAAGTTTCTGCATTTGGAGTCTGAAAACCTGGAAGACATCTTTGGTGCGCCCTCGTTTCTGAGGCGATAAGGGAGTTTAGGGAAAGCGTTGTCCATAAGTATAGATGGGGTTTTGGGCAGCCATGCCAACCACCCACCATGGAGCCCAACGTAGGGACGTGACGGGAGTTTCTGCAAGGGAAGCCCTGCCAACGCGAGCTGTGCATTGCTGATATAACCAAATACAGTATAACCAAGACTGCCTAGCCACACGAGGTTAACCATTGCGGCCCGGAAACTCGGAAGCGAAAAGAAGTGAATAGAAGAGGTCGAAATACACGGATTCCGCTCAACCCCCCGGATCCTCTTTTCCCAGGACACGGCTAAGCCGCGCACGGCTACACGCGGGAGGGTCCAACACCCATATGCTCGGGTCGTGGTGTCGCCACGCACCAAACGTTTGCTGATGCAGGTGGCCCTGCAGGGCACTATGGCGTGCCTAATAATCCGATCGTGGTTTTTGTACGTACAACTTCATAATTCAATTAAAGTTGAGCAATTCTGCCATAATGCGATATGGCTTGTGAGGAAATGATAATGCTCAACCTTTTCAGAGATAATGAACAACGACGCACAACAGCGCCTCAAGCAAATACGTGTCGCTTTGTGTTATGTGTACTATGCAGAAGAACACCAAAGGTGCACACAAGGTAACGCTTAACATTAACCCACCACTCTCGTATTGCACTAAAAGCTAAAGAAATGACATATTCATCGTCAACATCGCCGCTCATTATTCACCGAAAGCAGCATAGAAAGTTTCTCTTACATCGATTCCCACAGTGTGTGGGATCCGCGTATCCATTTTCTTTTCTGGCAAATTCTTCTGCCAAGGAAACTTCAGGGTCATAAGTGCGATGCTTGTAAGGTGCAGCGAAATCTCTGAGATTTGATCGCAATGCCTTAACAGTTATCGCAGGAAAGGTATCACGAGTGCATGGCCGTGTAATTACGGATTATCGAGGGCAAAGGCTTTGACAAAGGGTAAATGCAGCTATTCTGGACCCCATGGTTTTATTCACATGCTCTTGGTTTTCTTACTTTACTGAAACCCTGTTTTATAGCAAAGCTGTATGTGGCTAGGGCTCTGTGCATTTTTGTTCTCCGTGAAGAAAACTATCATCACCAATGGCTCATACCACCGTAAGCATTTATGCTCCCGTAAGTAAGCAAAAAATACAATGGCTCTTAGCCCTGTGAGGCAGGAGCTAGAGAGAGAGAGACAGACAGAGAGAGAGAGAGAAACAACTTCATTTAGTCGCCTGCAGAACCACACCACGACTAAATGGCACTGTGACGCGGGCCCTGACGTCTTCTCAGCGGGTGATCTCTACTCAACTCCAGCGCGTGTTACTCCCGCGGTCGGTTGCCCTGAGGGGCAACGTTCCGTAGGTTTCGCTCGGCCTTTGTCTTTCAAGAGCCGCCAAGACCTGCTGGACGGCCCAACTTTGGCTTTCGTGGTAGTAGCATTGCGCCGCAGCTGCGAGTCGCGGCGGAATCACTGTACTTGTCGAAGCTTCGTCGGGGAAGTTGGTGAAATCCCATAGGATGTGCGTCAGGGTGGCCCTCTCCCGCTGGCACACGCGACACACATCACTCACACATAATTTCGGGTACAGATGATTCATTAACACTGGGGTGGGCAAGGAACCAGTTCGCAATTGTGTGAACAGCACCGTTCCCGCTCGGCTCAGCCCCGGGTTCGGCGGTGGGAAAGTCCTTGGAGCCAGGCGGTGGAACTGTGTAAGTTCGTTGAACGTCGTCATGAGGTCCTTGGCACTACACCACTGGGCGCGCGGTTGGCTAGCGCTCGCGCCACTGCGTGTGCCGTCTCGTTGGGGTTATCGTGCTTCTCCGATGCATCGCTGCCCGCGTGCGCCGGGAACCACTTGATTCTAACATACCTATTATCTCGTTGAAGGTCAGTCAATAACAGAACGCGCCCAGCCTAACCACACACTTTGCCCTTGGCGTAATTCCGCACTGCACTTCGCTAATCCCACAGCACCATATGGCACCCGGGGTCGGCAATGGCCACGGCAATGGCCACCTCCTCCGCCTGACACGTCTTGCGGACCCGTAAGCTCGCCGCTGCCCTCGTCGCGCCGGACGACGCCTCGATGACGGTAGCTACGAATGCCGCGCTGTCTCCCTGATATTCTGCCGCATCCAAGAACCTTGCGTGCTCGTCCTTGGCGTGAAAGTCGATGAGGGCCTTGGCCCTCGTCGCTCCTCTTTCCTTTTTAAACACCGGGTTCATGTTTCTCGGGGTGAGGTATACCCGAATGTAATGCAGGCATAGGCCTTGCGATGCCACACCGACCCCGCCCAATCGACCACCCAGCGGCGTACGTGCATCGATTTGACATTATTAAAGAATATGATTGCAGTTTCGAGTGAAATAATGACCACCGATCAAGACAATAAATGAGTGCGCGTACCTTTGTTCAAAATTATGTGTCACCTACGTGTCGTGTGCTAGACACCTTCGCTGCATGGTCAAGCACCTTGACAGAGTGCAATGGGTCATGTTTCTTTTTTTGCATTCCTGTATTCGGGTTTTATTGCTTTCTAATAGCATATATGTATTCAGTTGAATACCGCAATCTGAAATATGCACTAGGGCCCTTGGGGCTTAGAAATAAATAAATGAATAAATAATTCAGTTTCGCCCAAAAGGCGAAGCATCGATTGCAATAGCAAATTAGTAGACAACCATACGAAGCAAGTAGAGTAGTTTTAACCACAGTAGGAACTTGTAAACATTGACTTACTAACTAAATTAACAAGCGTGTAGCCAGCGCACACATGAGAACATGCGCATATGCACTCAATGAACCTGGGCGCTCGCTGTCAAAACACTGGCATGAGGAAGCGCGGCAGCAACAGCGAGCAAAGTGACCTTCGTGGTGTCTATCGCTTCAACGCAAACTGAGCGGCGAGAGCACAGCACACACAAAGCTACGAGCCGTCGACCCATATTGACAGCAGATCACTTTCAATATAAAGCCCACGCTATCACACGCGGCCGCACCATACACAGTTGCTGCCGAAGTACAACGCCCCTCCCCCCTCCACGCTGCCTGTCCTTGCCCCGGTGCTACGCGCGCGAGCGAAGACGGCGCGCTTTCGCCCCGCTTTCCTCCTTGCACGCGCGAGCTGGATCTGCGATCGTCGGCTCACCCTCGCAAGTTTTCACTCGCACATACAGCATACGGCGTGGCGACCGTGTTATCGCCTTTGGACTTTATGCGTAATTTAATGTCGACGCCAACTGCGACGACGATGGCAAAAATGCGCCTCGAGTGTCCACATAGTTACAAACGCAATAAAGTAAAATGAAAGCTGTTAGACACAATCGCTGAGGCTAGATGTGAGCTCGATGCTACTGTCCACTGGAGTTGATCTTCTGACACGTCTTATTTCTCAGTAGAGTCTGAACCGCAGGCAGTCTGTGGTCCATGTCCGTGCCGGCGATAACGGCTCATAAACATCCCTCAAACACGCCCATACGCCATAGCGTATGCTTCATATTGTGCGTCGCGAGCTTTTCAGACGAACAATCTGGAATCGACCCACGTCGGTCAACGGACAGCAAAGATGCAGCTGGGTGGTACGTTGCTAGGCCCAACAATCAACTGTCTATGGACCCGCTGTGGTTGCTCAGTGGCTATGGTGTTGGGCTGCTGAGCACGAGGTCGCGGGATCGAATCCCGGCCACGGCGGCCGCATTTCGATGGGGGCGAAATGCGAAAACACCCGTGTACTTAGATTTAGGTGCACGTTAAAGAACCCTAGTTGGTCGAAATTTCCGGAGTCTTCACTAAGGCGTGCCTCATAATCAGAAAGTGGTTTTGGCACGTTAAACCCCATAATTTAATTTTTAACTGTCTATGGGGACAGCTCACCTGAACACCTGCTACCCGTAGGATCTTCTGAGAGAGCAACACTGATGGGGGCTGCTTTGACTACCTAGGCAAGCATACCGGGTACGAATGGTGCAGTTACCTGCATCTTTTCCTTTCTTTAGCAAGCTTTTTCTGGTTCATTGCTGAAGCATCTTGCGTTTCTGCAAGGACGTGCTTCATTATTTTCATCATTTTTCTTCTTGTTCTCATATTTTTAATTCTGAGGTGTTAGTTGCACACTTTTCGGGACATAACTCTACGAAGTGTTATGCTTGTAGTGCTGACGTTCAAGACTCATTTTATTTTCTTGTACATGATGAGTTACTGCGGCGCGTTAATTATTGTATTACAGAAGACAATGATCAAGTTCAGGGACCGAGTTCAGAAGGCTTTCAGTTCGTAAGGTGTTCTTTACCATTGGGTAATCGCCTTGGGTAATATGCCCAGCGCCAGGATTGGCGGGAATCTTTCTCTTACGAAGAATTTTAGCGTAATAACTCTTTGTGAACACGGGTCCTGTTTATCAGCTGTTGCAGAATATTTTTTAGAAGTCTTCCTAGAACTATAGCTTTTTTATTTCGGCTCTATCTTTGCTGATTATCTCGGTAACGTCTATGTACAAGAATTGCCAGTCTACATTGGTTCTAGGATAACTCAGTGCTTGAGTGACATTTTTCTTGCGAAATTGGGTCGATATATCGAAAAAATGTAATTCTTTACCACTGAAACCGTCCGGATGCGTTGGAATATCTTTCTCCCAGCGTACCCTCACTAGCCGCCATGTCGCAGGAATTTTTGAAGTTTATAAGGAACACGAAAAGGGCCTCAGTTTCACTTTTGAATTACCTTGCAATGCTTAGATGCTGTATCTTAAGACTTAAGCTTGCGCATGACTACATCTGTTGTCATTATTCACAAATATTGACCATACCGATGCCGAAGTTCTTTCCTCTACTCATATAAAGGTGTTAGAAGATGGTATTGTTGTGTCGGCGCTGAAATCTTGCATGTATTAATTGTGCGTCTACGTGATGCAGCGTGGAATGATTGTTTCTTGACCGGCGTGATATGGTGCTTTTCACGACATATTGTGTCTATTGCATTTGGAAGGACAGTGCGCTGACTGAAGTAAAACGTTGTGGCTCAGATCAAAGCATTGCACGTAATTACACTTTCTGCTACAAATAGTGTTAGCCAGGTTCTCGTCAAACTCACGCTGTGGAAAACCTGCTGCCCAGGGCACAGCCTTTGATGGTCTCTTAGCGAGTCCCAAGAGAGGGATTGAAGAAAACATATGCCGAAATACTAAAGGAACGCTAAAGAGAGACAGCAAATCAGTTTACACTGATAAAGAGTTGTTTCGGAACTGTAGCTTTGTTAATTTACGGGTATGAGGTTGATTACCGAAAGAGAAAATGAAGGTCAAAGTGTCATTTTTCAATTTCCTGCATGAGCACCAGCGCCTTTCGTTGGGTGACGTCGTGGATAACCAAATATTTTCTCGTACTTGGGCTGCTGTGGCAAGTGAAAGTTTTTTGAAACAAGTTAATTTTAAACTGTGGATTGTCTTCAGATTTCTTAGATTCAGTCTATCTTTACCGATACAAAAGTTCACTGAGTCACAGCAGACGACTTGAAAAATTCATGACGTCACAGCAAGCTGGAGTCCTAACTTCAAGGAGGCGTTACCCCCGCCCCCTTCAACCCCCCCCCCCCCCCCGCCCTGCGTTTTTGCGTCTTTATTTATGGTTTATCAAGCTCACGCTAATAGTGACCTTTCTGGTATTGTAGAATGCTTATTTACGAATACAGTTAAAATAATCTTTCCCTATGGTGTCGCTTTGAAACACCCGCCATGGTACCTTAGGCGTTGCTTTGTTGAGATTTAGGTCGCGGGTTCGATTTCGTCATCGGCAGCCGCACTTAGATTGAGGCAAAATGCAAAAAAAAAAGGAAGCTCACGTACTTAGATTTAGGTGCACGTCAAACAACGCCTAGTGACCCAGAGTAATCTAGAGTCCCCAGCTACGGCGTGCCTCATGATCATAGCCTAGTTACGGCAAGCAAAAAGTAAAGAATGTTCATGACCTTTCGAATATACATCACATACGTTGTGCGGCAACTGACAACTGACTCGCATTAACGGTCATTTCCTCAATTCATGGTGCGTGCGATATTTTTTGCTTGCATATTCAGAATAGGCACACATCTGCAAGTTCGGAAATAACTCTGCGGATGTCACACAGAGCTTAAACAGACCGTGTTTACCGGTCGTGCAGGAAACGGCATCGTGTTCGATATTTCAGGAGGAAAGGACCGGATTTCCCGCTTTGCGAATATTATTTATTTAGGAACGCTCCCACATTCCCACGTTCGCTTCACATTTCGTCGGTATACTTCCAGACATTCTTTAATTTGATCAAGTTTACTCGCGAAACGTGACACGCCCGTGCGCTTTCAGCAGGGAGAGCACGGCGTTCCTGCGCCCGTAATTCAGTTTGCGCTGGAGAAAGCTTCGCTCGGCTCCGTCGTGCTTTCTTCGGTTGGGTGTGTGTGTGTGTGTGTGTGGTTGAGGGGGGGGGGGAGGGAGTTGTTGAAGAGGGACCGAGTGCGTGACTAGAAGCGATTCGGACGTGGTGGGTGCTCCGGCTTGTTCGCCGCCTTTCGAAGGGAGGACTGCGCACGAAAGAGGACGGCACGTGCCGAGAAGCGCAACGTGATCCCGATCACGGAAGGGCGTGGGGGATTAAGCGACGACGCGCTGGCGAGGCGGGCGCACCGCGCGAGGGAAACCTTCAGAGGTGACGACAGTGAGGGAAAAGGTTGTAAAGAGAAGGTGTGCTTAGCAAACGCCCTAATTGTTTATGAATCCGATGCCATTCCCGATAATGGGGGAAGACGTGGCGGTTAAGCAGGGACAGTGCGTAAGTGGTGTGGTCGTCGCTGGCCAGCGTCCGCGAGAGAGCGGCGCGTTAAAAATTTCCCGACAGTACCGCCACTGGGCACTAAACTTCTGGCTGCCCACACCCGAGTGTCAAAACTAAAATTAAAAGTATTTGATTTCATTCTCCTAGGTTATCGTACCTTTTTCATTATAAATTATTTTCCGACAGGACTTCCAAATACGCGTTACCTTGATAGTACTTTGCTGGGTTGTGGAAAGGACGCTTTGCTTACAGGGGACTTATATTTTAACCCCAAATTTTAACTAAAGACATTTGTGTGGTACGCGACAATTGGGGTGCACCATTGAGAGTAATATTTCATGTCTTAATACAGGAAATCTTACGCGTGTCCGTGGTCCGTCTCGTTGTACGTTAGGTTTAACGTTTTCTAGCGGTGATCTTAACGTTTAGTCGTGGTTCATGGTTGACTATGGAACCGACAGCGATCATCTTCCTACTTGTCCGTTAGTATTTTCAAATTGCTCACAGAGCATGTTTGTCGATGACACTAAATTTCAGGCATTTCTGCACTCAGCCGTTTCCGCACCTGCGAATGCGGTTCATTTGTGGAATGCTCCCTCAAGAACTCGGAGTTCGTCATTCCATCACATCAGCACAGTTCTCGTTGGTGGAAGGATAAATGTGAGCGTAATTATACAGGGTGCCCCTCATAACTTTAGCCAAATTATAAACATATGCAAATGGCACCTAGCTGGACAGAACTAACATAATGCTGCGTGCTGTCGCTTGGAGATACTGAGATTATTTGTTACATTCCTCCTAATCAGATAACTAGTGTTAATTAAATAATGAACTTCTCAAATATTATAATTAGACGAAAAGTGTAAATGAGAAAACTGTAAAGTGACATGAAGAACTCCTGATCTGTTGTTCTGTTCTGTAGCTCAATACGTGCTATATAAAAGTGTTTCTTCGAATGTTAAAAGGCCGCGAATACGCGAAAAATTGCGGCGCGACTGGCCACTCGAGGTAGTTTGCGTGTATTTGAGAAGTTCAATAATTATTAAATACTAATTACGTATATAGGCGGAATACAAAAAAAAATATTTTAGTATCGCCAAGCGACGGCGAACAACATTACCTTGATTCTCTTAAGCTACGTGGCATTTGCGTATATTGAAATCTTGTTGCATGACGGTTGGGACGCCCCGTATATTGCTAAAGCATAACATATTATGGCATACTCTGTTTTGTTAGATCGGTTGAACTTTTATGGCTTTTCTGGGTGCATAGCAACGTGGGCTTACAATTTGTTCGTGGAAAGAGAATATTATTGCCATGAAAGCGGCTTTTTCTTCTTCTAGATAAAAACAAACAAGAGGAGTACTGCAAGGATTAGTTCTTTTTCCGGTGCTGTTTAAGGTCTTTATGAACACAATTACTCATCATCAAGAAATTTATGCTCATGTTTATGCGTATGATATTGCGTTCTTTGCATCTGCAGATCATATCCACACGTAATACCAACGACCGTAAGCTTGCCTCAGCGTCCTGGAGAACTGGTTGCGTAATAGCCATTGTAACTCAATGCCAATAAATGTGCCGTTCTCGTTTTCCCATATACATGACCCAGTGGTTATCTCGCTGTGTTAATATCTTGAAGTTATGTCCCGGGTAGAGTCTAAAAAATACCTAGGGGGATTTATGATGGCTATCTCAACTAGTGCCAGCACATAGACTGTATGTCCGGAAAAGGTTCACGTTTCCATCAAATGTTTTACGTACAGGATAAGCAACCACCGCATGCGAGTCAGAAGTGATACATTTAATGTAATATATATTCATGAACAGCAGGATGCCACTATCCCTCAAAAGGAAAGTGTATAACAGCTGTGTGTTACCAGTACTCACATATGGGGCAGAAACCTGGAGACTTACGAAAAGGGTTCTGCTGAAATTGAGGACGACGCAACGAGCTATGGAAAGAAGAATGATGGGTGTGACATTAAGGGATAAGAAAAGAGCAGATTGGGTGAGGCAACAAACGCGGGTAAACGACATCTTAGTTGAAATCAAGAAAAAGAAATGGGCATGGGCCGGACATGTAATGAGGAGGGAAGATAACCGATGGTCACTAAGGGTTACGGACTGGATTCCAAGGGAAGGGATGCGTAGCAGGGGGCGGCAGAAAGTTAGGTGGGCGGATGACATTAAGACGTTTGCAGGGACAACATGGCCACAATTAGTACATGACCGGGGTAGTTGGAGAAGTATGGGAGAGGCCTTTGCCCTGCAGTGGGCGTAACTAGGCTGATGATGATGATGATGATGATGATAGCACATACGTTGTACAAGTTTTGTAATTTGGCTGCGCACTTTTGTCTGATGCTCCAGCCTACAAGGTCCGCCCACTTATTCTCTTAAAGCAAGTAACACTGCGATTGTGCCTAGGGCTTCCAAAAACTGTTGTAAATGTTCTTTATCTAGAATGGACAGTTCATGCTCTTTCGGTCAGGTTCCGCCTTTTGACCGTGCAAACGTTCTTGAGAATTTATGAGGCACCGTTGAGACGATATGAAACGGTTTTTATTGCCTAGCCAGCGTTATATTTTTGGTGATGATTGGCCGCACTTACATACTCTTCTAATTACACTCTCACAACAGTTACTACACCCTTTGAGCATGCGCATATAAGATATAGTTTAGATTCCCAGCATCTCTCATTGTAATATTATCCAATTTGATGGCATTTTTCATAATAACGCACCATTCCTTCTATATCATATTTCGGATGGTTTACTACAAAGCCCTCTGCAGAGTATCTTGACAAAAATCATTGCGGCAGATGCTTCACATTATGAAGTAAAGTCTGGTGTTGGTATATTTTGCCCAACGCTGCACTTGGATTTTACTCTGCGGCGGCTGGATTTTATATCCATTTTCCTAGCTGAATTCTTGGTAGGGGTGCTCCCACCAATTTCATACGCTTGGATAATCACTGTGTTCATCACTAACTGCTTCAGGTGACTCTCACTCTCTTATTCATTGGTTCCTATATACTTGAGAAGTGTCCGCTTAGTTTGATTACCTGGGCACAAAAGAGTGTTTTTAATGAAATTACAGATGTCTTAGCCCAGTGTTCTACATATTCTCCAAATTGCCCTCTGTCTGCTTATGTAACTGCTGCTTGATTTTGTACGCATGTCATTATGCGAGCAGTGTAAGACTCCGCACTTACTAACTCTATGGATTACCAGCACCTCCTATATCCCTGAGGCAGACAATTTAGCCATACACGAAAAATGGAAGTCTCCATTACGAGACTGCACTGTCGCACACCGAAATGAAGTTTCTTTTAACACAGGCCTCGACTGCCTCCCTGACTACTGTGCTCTTTCTGTGGAGAGTCAGAGCGAATACATAATTTCTTTTTTTCTTGTAGAATTTTCTCTATAATGAGAGAAACATTGTAAGAATATCCGCTACGCAGTGTAGGTTTCTCACTGCCTGTGATTGGGTTTACTTTCATATTTTATTTGCATCGTACCGCAGGCCTTGTAGCCCAAACAGGAGGGACAAAGTACACTGATAAATATGCAATACAGAAGGATAGAACCCTAACGTAACATTGCCAGAAAAAATGAAACCTTAAGAAAACAAATAAAATAGCACAAAACAGTAATTTTACCTAGAACGAGCTATTGAGAACTGGAGTTCTCAATAGCTCGTGAACCTGCAGTGTCAAGATGATGAAATGACATGGCATTAAATTCTTCTATGTGTTCTGGGGAAAAAGTAAAGCTTGACGAGGTTTGTTCGGAATCGGACAAACCTCGTCGCACTATTTTGCCCCTCGTTGGAAGGGTGTGAAATTCATTTGTGCGTAATAACTCGGTTACAGAATCTTCACGGCCATATCTGAAAAAATAAAAATAAAAATAAAACGAATGGCTTTTCTCTTTATCCTTTCAAGGTTATTCGCGTTAGCTTTAGTTGTTGGATCCTAAATAACGGAAGAATATTAAGTTCGGGTCAAATAAAGGTGGTACACGCTAGTGGCTTTACTTCAGGAGAAGCACCTTTAAGCTTATGGTGTAGTAGAGATAGTTTTGTAAAAGCAGCAGAAGAATTGTTGGTAATATGGCTATTTCAGCTCATGTTTTTCGCTAATTTAATCGTGAGTTACCTCTATACTCGTACATAGACTTCAGTCAAGGAATCTGGGCCAAGGGAGTGAGAAAACTTCAGGGGTAAGCTTTTATACGTAGGACAACAGATTTGTCAGAGTTGAGTTTCATTGACTGTTGCTCTGCTCAAGAATATTGCTGAAGGCTAAATAAGTTTCCATCTATGAGTGAATATATTCTCTCGCAAGAAAGCTATCCCGCCGCACGAGACCCCTCGCTAGGCCTAACGACGAAAGGGCCCCTTGCCGCAGGGAGCTGACAGGAACAAGCCCTGCTGCGCACCCGCAGTAAAAGCAAGGATGGGAAGACGCCACCAGCTCTCCTCCTTC
Source organism: Dermacentor variabilis (assembly GCF_050947875.1). Classification (NCBI taxonomy): domain Eukaryota; kingdom Metazoa; phylum Arthropoda; class Arachnida; order Ixodida; family Ixodidae; genus Dermacentor; species Dermacentor variabilis. The sequence continues at coordinate 137,377,199 of NC_134572.1, forward strand.
AAAAGTTTTTGTCTTCCTCAAATCAAATCTTTATTTTGGCCCATGTACATTACAGATGGAGGACAACGGAAAAAAAGATGCCAGTAGGCGGCTTGACGAGTCCGCAGCCCCACCGAGCAGACAGACCGACACTGTGCCGAAAGACCGGCACGCGCGATGACGCACTCCCTGGAACGTGCAGCTGCGTCCGCCCAGACATGGCATCGACAGAAGAAAAGCAGCAGCACTCAAGACATGCTTGTCGACAAGCTGCAAGAAACGCAACAAGACACATGGATGCAGGACCCTGATAGCGTAGGGACTATTGGACCGTAACATCAGTGGCAACAGTGGAGAAAGAAGGGCAAGGAAAAGTCGACTACAGTAGCACCAAGCCTCGAGACTGCAACGCAATTTTCGCAGCAAACTGGCCCAGCAAGCGGGACAATACGCGAAGACCATCTACCAACTGCAAGCAGGCCTACAACAGCCCAAGTGGACTCATCTTGAAATCTAACATGCCTTTGGGAAAGCCAGCGGGTTCACCCAGCGTGAATTTTTTGAGAACATACGCATCGAAGTCTGAGTCACCGAAAATATAATCATCGCCAGCACAGCCAAGAACATCGTGGCAATTGAAACAGCCAACAATGTCACAGAAATTGAACTAGGCGATAAATGTACAACGTCAAAGTTGACATTAAGATAGCGCGAGGAATCAGCAAATGCATTGAACGCAACATTTCATCCAGCACTACCAGCGCCGAAATCCTGGCAGGCCTCCACGTACCAGCAAGGTAAGATATGCCGTTCTTGTGGCGCGTATCATGGGACATTTCTCGACACCCTTCATCTATTTCGATGGCCTCCATGTGCCATTCAATGTTATCTTTCAAAGCAATGACTTCAGGTGCCACCCCTACAGAAAGCCAGGCCAATGCTGTAGGTCATGCAGCAACCTGCGGCACAGACATGACGTCCGCTCGAACCAGTGCCAATCTTCTGTCCCCACTTTGGTGAAATTTACCAACTTCCAGATCATACCTGCCAGTCAAAATGCAGGCTATGTCAAAAAGGGCATGAAATTTTCAGCCGATATTTAAAAAAACTACTCAGGACCCCCCTCCCCACCCCGTTATTTTCTCTTCACATCAGGCCACAATATGAGGCCAAAAATCACGCACAGGAACTCCGGTAGCACTCGGACTCATACAGCGAGCTACCCTGTCTCTGAACCGAGCACCAAGCACAAAGCAGCACAACAGTGCAAATCGAAGTTAGAAAAAAAAATCCTGCAACGCATTCCACCAGAAGCTCAAGAAGCTCCTACATATCACATACTTGCTTCTGAAGGTAACACTCGTGGTATGGCTCGCGCCTACGTTACCCGGCCCATAAGAGGGCCACCTACGAGGATATTGGGACTGGAGGACACCTATAGACACCGACGACAATGAAATTTCCCAAGTGTTACAAGCGAAACTGCAACAGCAAATCCTCATCGACAAAGTGCTCAACAAATGCAAAGCTCCCGACCAAAAGCCCAACCGGTCAACCTACCCATCCTTGTTAGAACAACGCGTAAGGGGCATATCGCTGAAGTAATTCAGAAGGCACTCATACCATTGGAACAACAAATTACGAAGGAAGTTAGGCAGCATGTCACGCAGTACATGACCCTGTTGCTCAGTCAACAAATTCAGAAAATTTGCGCAAACCTCCAATACTTCCACAATATGTCAAACAAAACTACGTTACATGAGAATAATTTGAACATTCCTTCGGTCCGCAAGAAAGCTAAAGCAAACGTAAATCCAATGGCAGCGACCACTGAAACTACATAAAATGGCTCCTAGCAACAGCAGAGAGATCGCCACCAGCATTGCAAATATGGCTGTGGAACTACAAATCTTTCCCGTCCAAAAATGAAAAGCTCATCCAACTCGCTGTACTAGAGAATCCGGACAACATAGACTTCCAGGAAGCCCCCCCCCCCCCCCCGAAAGTCACCCGATATCCGACGATATGAAACATACACCCCCGACAGAACAATGCGTGCATCCATCGCGGTCGAAAAGACTCTCAATGCACAACACCACGTGGGCGACCTCATCAAGCACAGCTTCGTCAAAATGATCCACTTTAAGACACTGAGCAAAGCCTCTGCGTCTTAAACATGTACAGCAGGTTTCGATGCCCTCATACCGGAAGTGGACAGATCACGAGATGACTCAAGCTTTTTGTGGTATAAGCTTTTAACGCACTCCATATGGCCTGTGGATGCATCAGAACCAACGACAAAGATGCCTGAGTGCACGATATGATGCGGCGTCACCAAGTAACCGTGCAGAATGACCCACACACTGTCACCAGAATCGGCAACAGTGCTTGCAAAGACACAAATCCTAGCTTGACCTTCAGCAGAGGCATTTAGCAAGCGACATGTACGAAGCTAAAGGAGACTCATAGAAGTGGTCATCGCCTAAGAGAGGCTGAAATTGCCCATCAGACGACACCACTCCCTATCAGCAAGGCTCGCCTTACGGACTGGTACGCCTTCAGGAAACAAAGGACCCCTACCACCTACGACCGCGCTCACAGCCTAGACCAAATCGCTATTGGAAAATGTCGAACGTCACACGAAAGAAATCCTGCTCCTGACACAGGCACTGCATGTCTACTACAAACTCCTCCATCTTAGCGACACCCGGTGAGGACTAATTCAAAGATAGAGAAAGCAGAAATGAAACAAAATTCTTAGGAACCCTTGCCAAGATCACCAAGCAGCCCCAAAAACATGTATAGCAGCAACTCAAAAGGCCAAACTTGAACTAATTCTGCGATAGCCTTCGAGGTGCTCCCAGTACACGTAAAGCTTGGAACATTTAGAAGCCTCTCATTGACACCACAGAGTTCAAATCAATATATCGCCTGAAGCTGGCTAGAATAATACACCCCGACGATGGAACGGAGCAACAACTTCGGAACGAGAATAAAAAGAAATTCATCGATAGTACTTCGTTAGCGCCACACGAAACCAACCACTTAGCACAAAACCCAGCGAGGCTGTAAACCGCGTTTCACGCAGGCGGAACTAGATACCGCCCTGCCAAAGCTCACCTAAGAAACATGAGATCACCTTCGTTTCCTGCACTAGCAATATCGCTTATAGGATCCCCGTCTATTGTGGTAAGAAGATCATCGGGCAGACGGGCAGGTGACGTAACGATGGACTTAGAGTACACAACAAGAATGTCAAAAATCCACGTGATGAGTGGCTGGCCTTTCATTGCAAATCCTGTCGATGTGATCCATTGTTCAGCGCATGCACGGTTGTAAGCTTCATGCCTGACTGACTAACAAGATAGATAATTGACTCTGAAAATATATTTAGATTAGGTCCCGAGTGCATAAGCACCCCATCTCTTAAGCTTATCGAGAAGGAAGTTGTTTTTTTAGAAGGTAATCATTTGCTCATACGTAGTGGCATTGTGCGAGTGCATAAAATTGTGGTCAAGGGAAATAAACCTTTGTTGATAACTTGAACTTTGTATCGTCTTCCCGCCTTTTTTTGTTTGTGGTCGTTCCGTCAGCGCTATGCAATCCGAAGAATACTTTTCTCCTGGTCTAAATATGTTTATTTATCTCGTGTCCCTCCCGTGCACTATACCGTCTGCCTATAATTGACAATTTGCATTCTTTATTTACCTTTCTACTTCTCTGTTTATTTTAACCACATAATTCATGACCAATACCCGACTGTGTGTATGCACTAGAATTATTCATGACAATAACTTGAAGCGCTGTTCTTTCCGCGACTTTTACAGGAGTTTTTTTTTCTGCCTCAGTTACGCTTCCCAAGAGCATTTAATTGGAAAATGTTTGTTCCCAAAGCTCTTACAGAAGCATCAAAATCAAAATTCGAAGACGGGCTCTAAACTACATTTCTTTAGTCACCTAAGATGAATTATTGAAAATTTAATTAAAGTGGCTTCGTTAATCACGCGCACAACTTCTGAGCTTATTCCGTATCTAGAGGTTACCGATCTGAAGACTCGAATGATAATATGTTACCAATATTTGTATTGGTTTAATAGTCTTTTTGGTGCAGTTAAAAGCAGCCGGCACATTGATGGTACCGTAGGCTTATTATAAAGCAAGTGTGCAAGCTTGGACAGGTTATCCTAGCGTAAATCAAGTTCATGGGCTTAAACGCATGCGCCCAACCGTGCACTTCTGCCTTTCCGGCCGATTCTCGTACATAATACAAGAAGCAGCTCAGCGCTACGGTATATCACACAAAGTGCGCGAGAACATTGTGCGCGCTCCCGATTAGATCACCCTCACATATATCCGTGTGTGTATTGTGACCGAGCCGGATTGACTTCGAAGGAGGCAACAGGTGGAACGGCCCATGGGCAGCTTTGTTTATCTTTAAGGCCGAGTGCTGCTGAACATTTGCAGAAAGTAACAACAGAACAGGAAATACGGGTGAGTGAGCCATTTTTGCATGGAAGCACATTACGTTAATGCGGTTTTCATAAAGTTGCCGCGGTGCTGTCGATGAAACGTCTCCGAGGTGTCCAAGCATGGCTGGCTTCAATGTCTCATGTAGCAGGCACCACCACATGAAACATATTATTCGAGGCGGCATAAGCTTGTGCAAAACGTTTTTTTTTTGTTAATTGGAGCTTGTGGGAGATTCGGCACGACAATCTGTTATTGGTTCAGCCATCTTAAACAAATATGCAGAAGGTACCGATCGGCGCTTATTGTGTCCAACGTTCATTTCAGTATCGCGTACCAAATTTTAAAGTAGAGTAGGAGCAGTTATCTGTTGCAGAATGCATATGGCGGAGTGTGTAGCTCGGGTCAGTGTAAGAATAGAAGCGTTTTTGAGTCCTTTACTTTGTTTTAGAAGCCGTGGTGATTTTTCGGTTTGTTCAAATTTTAGCGCATACGGTCAAGGAACCAGCACTGGTGCCTGCGTTTCCAGTGCTTCCTCACTTCACATATAAGCTATGCAATGTCTTAGTCTTCCGAAAAAGCACTTGTTAGCAGTTAATCCCCAGCATTAGTATTTTTCGCCTTACCTTCTTCGATGTTATTTGTGGTGGCATCTGATGCACGTTCCATAAACTGCGCTTTCAAATTCATGCAATGGCCACATTTTTTAAAGTTTTCTATGTCTTTTCATTTTGATTGCTTAGCTACACTGAAGTTACTGAACGCCCTGTGCACATAAATTTTGCGCCTTCTTGTGCTGGATGTGGGCCTTGGAAGAATCAGTTGATAAGAAAATCAACGCCTGTGCAGCACAGTAAGACTTCTGGCACACCTGAAAGCATCTATAGATGCAGTTCCTACCTGTTGGAATTGCACTAGCTCGCTTCCCTGAAAGAACTTAGGTGCTGAAGAAGTACTTGGCTAACCTACATGGTAATTAGCCTGCTTATTTTCATAAACTTTGTAATAAATTGATATTACGTCTCCCCAACTTGGCAAAATGGCGAAATAGACACCGTGTTATTTCGAACCATGAACATGAAACAGCTATACCATAATGAAATAACATTCATATTTTGTTTTTTTTTAGCTGTCATATAAGCTTGTTCTTGAGAGCACATATTTACGATTATGATATGTGAAGTCATCCGTTGCCCATGATGCTTTGCGATTGCGACGTGAGCTTCTTACTGCCCATAATTTGTAATGCAGCAATTTCGTAGCAGTTGTAGCCGGCCCTTTGGTTATTAGTGGTATGCTGAAGCTACTTTAGAATCAGCAAGTGTACATCAAGAAATATGTAATAATTTTTATGTTTGATCTCGGTTTGTCTAAAGTAACGATAGTGATGCGCTCTATACTGTATTTTTCAGCAACGTCATTGTTACAGTCTGCATCACCATTTGGCTTATATTGGTATCCCGCAAGACAGGCCGCTACCCTGGGCTTTGTTCCTCAGTCAATTGCTGAAGTTCAGTAAACCTTATGGAAGCTAGCTGTCATCCGTATCCAATGGAAGAAATGTATTGTTCGGGCCCTCATGATCCATATTAAGCTGAAACTATAACCAGAGCAGAAACATAATATATTCTGCAAGGATATACCATTACATGCCGTCGGGTGCGTACACCGGACAGGCTACTGTCTAGAATACAGATGGTGTTTTATTGTAGAATATATTTGTAAGCAGTACTACTGCTTCTGTTTAGGGGATCAGAGTTCCCGCTGTATTTGCATACTATCAACGTACAAAAAGACGAGCATAATGTTAATTTGTTGTTTTAGAAAAAAAATTGGCACTTGGATTTACCAGAAATTATTAAGGGGTACATAGTGTTTTAGTAAATATGGCCGAAGAAAAGAAACCTGGATGAAAAATACAGTAATTCAGCTACAACGTGTCTATGAAGCCGAATTTATTCATTCAAACTGCTTTTAGTGGTGATGTTTGAGTTGGGGCGGGGGGTAGGATGTCAGAGAGCTAATAGACGTTTGAGCCGAACTAGTGCGGGAAATTATTTGGAGCTTTACTCCACTTACACACCTATGCAAGTGCAGCACACTTGGAAAGGCAGAACACGCGTGCTTGTGTTCGCAGCCTGGTTCCTGCTTAAGATAAGGGATTGGTGATAGACACACAATGATGTTAAGGCCCATGAAAAGAAGCTTAGATACTGTATTATTTTTCTTTAGTTTACTTTTCGCACTAACTACATTCGTTTAAGACTTTCGTGTCCTAGAACGCGATTTATTTTTATATGAATGAGCTTATACTGTTTTATTTATATTTGCAAAGAAACGGCTTTCAACTGCTCTGGCCCTTGCGCAGTCAGACCGACATACAGCGATCTAACACTTACATAATGAACCCTCTAGAGAGCTGGAATGTTCGCAGCAAATATATGCGAGATATATCTGCTTCCACTTGCTAGCAATGTCTGTATCAGGAGCTGTCACTGCACAGCTGGAGTTTTTTTTATCACACTAAAAATAATATGATGTACAAGAACTACTGTTACATACTTAGTCTGTGATTTTTATTCAAATAAAACATTCCATTCACCTGTGTATACAAACAGGTATAATTCTGGATGCTGTTTCATGGTTCGTCACTTACTCGTTGGGCTCGGATGTTCATAAGCATGCTGAGCTAATTGAACTGAACATTTTGAAGCAAGGCTCACGTAATTATTTTTCATGACCTTAAATTTTCCCAATTGCACACGGTACAGGCAAAGTTACACTACATTTTTTTTTTGTTTTCCCGGGTGCAACTAGCAGCATGAGATTAAAGAAAATTGAAAAATTTAAAGAGAACGCATCTGCTCGTTTATAGAGATGAGGGCCTCGCTGCGGTGTGCCTTGCCGTCCTTGGATTTGCGTAGTCAGTGACGATCTACTCTAGTACAAACCGCGCGAACGGGGCGATTGCGGGTGCGTGCACAATCAAGACACGCACACAGGCAATACTCGCACTAATGGCAGGAATCTTCGTAGTTGTTTTCTTTTCATAGGTTCGAAGTCCGCCGAAGTTATGTATTGCGCCGCTGCTTGAACTGATGCTGCTTTGTACGATGAGCCGCGAGAAGCACGTGAATGCACTGACGCCAATAGTAGTTTTGCAGCACTGGCACGAAGAATACCCGTATGCAGGCCAACAGCTTGCTTATGCACGGAGTAAGATGACACCCACTGCACTAACTCGCAGCCTTCTTGACAGGACGGCCAATCTGTTTCGGCGCCGCAGTGGAATAATTCCGTTGCCGAAGCGCTCCAGAGCATTGCACCGGTGCCTGAAACGAGGCCCTCGAAAATGCGCAGCATCGTTAGCTAAAGAAAAGCTGCGGATGCAACTGACGTCCATCGGAAAAAGCTGACTATGCGAGCTACAGATCCCAAGGCAGCCATATTTACGCACTAACTTCACTCGAGAAGCGATTCAAGGTAGCTGCGGGGCTACCTTGAGATTGTGGAGTAAAACGCTCGAGCTTTCCTGCACCCAAGGCGCGTTTCGAGTGGAGGGCGATTTGTGAAACGAAAAACCGCCCTCAAGGAGCATTTCGAGTGCTGGGTCGAGTCGAGGTGAGTTTGTGAACACGGGTGTTGTTCGCATCATAAGTCAATTTCAGCCGACGAGCGGCTACGCTCTATCAACAATACTGATGACGCCGGAGGGACAAGCTTTGCGGTGAAGGTCAGTGCACAGGGTTAGCTTTTTATTCTTTTATTTTTGCTTTCATGACGCCATCACTACGTCCCCGCGGGAAGTTTGCAAAGTTTTTCACTACGCCGCGTGTTGGCACCCTGACGTCCAGAAAAGTTGGATACAGTGGGCCAGGACAGAGAACTATGAGACTGCGCCTATGACACACACGCTCACCAGCGCGCTTTACGCACGCACACTGGACAAAATTTATGGAGTTTCGTTATAATTGCTATCGCAATAAAACAAACAGTTAATTTCCACGTGTCGGGGGGGGGGGGGGGGTCCGGCCTTCATCAAGCATGTGATTGCAAGCACCCAGAGCTCTGTTTATATACTTTCTATGTAAGAGTGAAGCAAATGAAAACAAAAACAAAGAAATACGTCTTCATTAATACCAACACGCTTACATTTACTGAAACAAAAAGTAAAGAAAAGAATGGAAAGCTTAGGCAGCACATGAATACCTACGCTTTCTGTTCTTTTTCTCTTTATTTGTTTTTTTGAGTGAGTCTACGTGCTTTAGTATTCATGACGCCTTACGTCTTTCTTGAAAGAAAAAATGTCCTCGATCAAGGCCGGACTCCTGCCGAAACGTCGAAATCCATTGTTTGTTTTTCTACGTGCGCCTGCGCTACTTTTATTTGTTAAACACCAGGTCTACAGAACTACTTCCTTCCCCCCATTTATACATATACATATATATATATATATATATATATATATATATATATTGACACGTGTACTTGTTCCTCTTTATCGGGCAACACGTTTAGCCGCCTAACAAATGTTATCGCACAGCGCGGGACGCGCCTGCATGTATCGGAAGTTTCTGGAATGTTATAGATGCTTCTATCCGCTGTCTGCTGTCGCCGAAACTTGCGTTATCTGATTTCATCGCGTGACGCGAATGGTTTAGAACATTGTGGAAGACACGCGGGTCCCAGCGATTAGTCTGAAACATTCGACAACTGATATATAAAAGCCGACGCGCTTGACCCGCTGATCAGACGTTCGACGATCGCCGACTGTGTTCGCCGCGCTCGCCGTTCTTTGAGTGTAGCCTCTTTTTGAGTGCCTAACACGTGACAACACATATATATATGTATATATATATATATATGAATGTACTCCCTGCATGTCTCCAACGCGCTGTGGTGCATTCAACTGAGGCTGAAACGAAGTGCAGCACCAGACAACGGACGTTAAAACTTCGTGGGGCTGCAACATTCATATGTGGACTGATTACCAGCTAAGCTGTTGAGGCTGCAAGCGTGGGCTGCATACATTATGAAATCATATATTTACAAATCATATATATATATATATATATATATATATATATATATATATATATTTACAAATCATATATATTTACAGCGAAGCTGTATGTAGCTACCTCCCGGCGGTGGTCGATGTCCGTCCGTCTATGCGTAGCGGCGAAATGAAAAAAAAAAAAAAATTCAACTTTAGTTTCTAGCGAATGCTCTGTAGGTCTCAAACTGATGTAGGTATCGTGGAAAAAATTATGCTGAAATCGGGCCGCTAAGTTGTATCAATCATTTCGTCCAGTTTCATTTACGTGTCGTGACTAGCTCACAGTGAAATTGTAAGCGTTACAGAATTCCCGTCTGCTGTCAGTCCACGGCCGTCTACGGAGGGAGTATGGTTACAGTAAACAGCTGCAATTCTTGTTTCAATGACACTATCCTGAAACGAATTACATGAAAATTAGCCACTAAGAGAATAACATTACGCAGAGTTTCATCTGCTTTTCTTAATTAGGTACTTCACAATGAATTTTTAAATATTGTGAAATTGCTGCCTGCCATGCGGCGGTACTTCCACACGTCACTACTTCATAAATGAAAAAGAATAAATCACTCCCCATTCCACATATGTATTCGTTGTCTGTGTTCTTTAATAATAATAATAATAATAATAATAATAATAATAATAATGATAATAATAATAATAATAATAATAATAATAATAATAATAATAATAATAATAATAATAATACATATACCTACATAGGTACGTCGATTGAGGTAAAAAATGCCACAGCTTCGCTGCTCATCTTTCTTGACAGAGCGGAATGGCTGACGAATTTTTAAACTAAAGTGTTTTAACTAAATTAACCAGCTCGGTGTCAAGTGCGCACAGGTTAACATGAACACATCGCGCTCGATGAGCGCGGAAACTCTTTATCAAAATTCTGGAGTGAGGGATCGCGGCAGCAGCTTGCGAATTGACCTTCATGCATACCTCGCTTCAACGTGAACGAAACGTCGAAAGCACAGCCCATACGAAGCTACCGGCACCACGCGCACTCTGCAACCATCGCAGATCGCTTTGAAGATGAGGCTCGCGCGGGCGCGCATTTGGGCCACGTCGCATATTGCTTGCAAGACACAAGAGCGCCGGCAACGCGTCCCTAGCCCATCCGCCAGAGGCGTCTACTACGGCGTCCGCGATTCACGTGACAAACGCCGTAGCAGACGCCGCGGTTGTCTCCACTCTGCACGGAGCAGCGGGCGAGGAGGACATCGAGGCACCTTAGCAGCCGCCGGAGACGACCTCCCCCGTCCCCCGCCTTGCGCGACCGGAGAGGGTACGCATCCGGGCCACGTTCCCCGCTAGCGCACGCGAGGTTGAACCGCGTTCGCCGGCTCAAACTCACACGCTTTTACTCAAACGGAACCTTACGGTGACGGCGGTGCCAGCGGCGGAAATGCGCCTGGAGTGTCCATATAAATGCTATCGCAATAAAAGCAAGTTTCCGAATGTTTGATGCCACGGAAATAGCAGGGGCTGGAATAGTCAAAGTACGGCAGTTCAAACGTAGTACTTATATGATTCAGCTCGACTAGTTGAACAAGGTGCGTCTGAAAATTTTGTTTACCTTAACCCTGGAAACTTAAACTGCATATGTATTTTAATAACCATGAGACTGCAACCCTAGAAGAGCACCGAAATTTATTTTAAAAGTTGAGAACATACAAGTCACGTCTGATTTAGACCTTATTATCACCTCTATACACTGTACTGTGAGCTCTACAGTCTGTGAAGGAATACGTTTACCTAGGTCAATTAATTACTCACAGGGAACCCTGATCATGAGGACATTTACAGAAGAATAAAAATGGGTTGTGGCGCATACGGCAGACATTGTCAGATCGTGACTGGAAGCTCACCATTATCATTGAAAAGGGAGGTGGTCATATGATCATATCATATGATCAGCCCCAGTGCACTATACCGATGCTGATCATATGAGGCAAAAACTTGGAGACTGAAAATCAGCTTGAAAACAAGTTAAGGACCCCGCAAAGAGCAATGGAACGAAGAATGCCAGGCACAACGTTAAGAGGCAGGAAGAGAGCGGTTTGGATCAGAGAGCAAACGTGTATACCCGATATTCTAATTGACAGTAAGAGAAAAAAATTGGAGCTGGGCAGGTCATGTAATGCGTAGGTTAGATAACCGGTGGACCATTAAGGTTGTAGAATGAGTGCAAAGAAAAGGAAAGCGCTGTCCAGCCCGGCAGAAGACTACGTGGGACGATGAAACCAGGAAATTCGCGGCCGCTAGTTGGAATCGATTTGGGCAGGACAGGGGTAATTGGAGATCGCAGGGAGAGAGGCCTTCGTCCTGCAGTGGACATGAAATTGGCTGATGATGGTGATGATGTTGATGATGATGGCGGAAGTTATTTTCACTGTAGGAATTAACTTGCGCCGTGATCAGAACACCTTTTTGTGGCAGTAGAGAGTTTCGCCATGGAGAATGGCCAGCAGCCGCCAAGGGGTTTTGGAGGATCGCTTGAGAAGGGCAGCTATCGGTGCCTCAGTGGCTGGTGGCCGTCTGGCCGATCATTGCCGTAGTTACTCGGGCATCCCGCAGTTTCAACGCGCTCGTGCGCTAAGGCGTTCGATACGATCGATTTGTTCCGATAGCTCTTCTGCTAGAGGGGGAGAGGGAAAATTTAGTGTTACTTCCCTGTGTCTTGTTTCTGCGCATCCCATGAATCCCATATGTCCTTGGAGTAAAAATAAACCTGAAATCAACCGTTCTGTCCTTGGTGCTTCTCGCTTTCTCGCTGTCATCCGATGTCTTTTTACCGCTAATTAATTGTGTCTCAGGTCTGCGATGAAGTGCGGCAGAGCGGGTGAGAGAATTCCCCTTAGTGCTGCCTCTCGCTTCAACGTCAAACATGGCGCGCGAGAGCACAGCGCGAAGGAAGCCAACAGCTATCTGTGGTTGGCTAGCCTTCGAACACAGCGCAGAGCACCTTTAAGACAGGATGCTCGCGGCCGCACTCAGCCGTCGCAGCTAGAGTACTATGAGAGGAGATGCACACAAACCTGCCACCTCCCCTCTCCTAGCGTACGCACATCTCGCCGCTACAGATCACCCCCCCCCTCCTTGCGAGGGTAAGAAGACGGGTAAGAAGACACCCCCCGTCCTTTGCGAGCGCGAGAAGACACTGCCGTATCAAGCCACCATTCTTGGCTCACTCTCGCAACTTTTCGTTCGCAACTACAGCGTAAGGCACGTGGTCGCTATATTGTCGCACTTGGATTTTATTCGGAACGTCATGGCAACGGCGACGACGGCGGGGGAAATTCGCCAGGAGCGTCCATATGATTGCCCACTGAAAAAAAAAAATATTAAATAAAAGTGAATTAAGAAGGGTTGTGCCTTGTAACGCAATGACCACCCGTAGCACCACCCGTACTGGTATGCTGCATCGCATACGCGCTCTCCCGCCGCAGCTCGACTATAAAAACGATACCGTCATGGTCGAGGGTAATACGGCGTCGGAGCTTTTTGTCCCCGAATCAACAGAAAACTTCGAACAAACAAGCACAGTCTTTATATATACGTTGGCATTGCAGGCTTAGCGCAATCGAACGGGCGTGCACAGCTGCAGAAGGGGGAGCAGTTTCGCCTAACAGCGAGCTGGTGTCGGGGATGGTTTCGTTTTATCCCCATGCGAAGGAGCGCGCCAGCAGCGCCAAGTCACGTTGAGTGCCTGACACGCGTTTGCCTCGGGAGCTTTGGAACGCGCTCAGCGCCAACTAAGGCGACTGGCGTAATTTGTTTACACAATGTAAATTATTCCGCGGCTAACATGCTTAGTGCGAGCTGCCCCAGGTGTGTGTCGCGAAAAATTTCGGAATTTCGGATACCTGGAAGAGCAGCAACAACGGTTAAACTTCACGGCAGTTACGTTGCCAACGTTAGCGCCAACTGCAGTCTGCCGGAGTTGCAGAGTGGCAAAGAATAAGGTGCGCCGCCAGTTTCTATTTCCACTAGAATTCAAATTCAAACACCACTCACTGCGGTGTCTCAATTGTTTAAAAACACGTCGAATTATAAGACTTGTGCAAAATAAAGGCTTGCTTTCACACGAGGTTATTACTGTGGAAACGGAATTGAAGGCAACACGGCCCGTATGCACAGCATGGCTGACAATTGTAAGCTATTGCTCGTCTTTGCTGTCCATGCGGCTTGCCTCACTGTGCAAAGCGCTGAAACAGAGGCACCGTCATCCAACCTTTGCAGATTTCAAGCTGCAAGTTCTCTGAATTGTGCCATGCACATAATTCCCTTGCCGTAGGCCGTTATCGGTAGCATTGTTTGGTATTCGGGTATTTCGGCAAGCGTGTGCGGCTTGGGCAGTTTGCCAGATGAATTGTGGCGTGAACGTGAGCGGCTGGAGAGGTGGTGCCCCCTGGTGCTGCAACCAGGGGGCGCCACCTCTCCAGGCCAAGATATCGAGCCATGTATATTCTACTTTGTCCCTGGTGTAAATTTTCGACGATTAGTTCGCTACTGGAATATTAGCTCTGTGTTTGGATGGATGGATGGATGGATGGATGGATGGATGGATGGATGGATGGATGGATGGATGCTGTGAGCGTGCCCTTTGGAACTGGGTGGTGGGCTGCGCCACCAAGCTTTTGTTATTATATTGTCTAATGTCCCACCTATGTTAAAACACAAAAAACCCACGTTGAGTTCTCATAACCAAACTTCCTGAACCCCTATTGTGAACTTTGTTTCTGTAAGTCACCGTTGTTAATCGTTTCCCTATTTCCCCCAATCTTTCAATCGCCTCTTACTAATCTCTATTGGGGACATGTTTACTTTCTCCCTGCTCTCGCTGAACCCAAGGGCTTCAAGGAGGCCCGAGGTGCCTAAATCGACCGCCGGGCGGGTATCTTCACATGCTCCATTGTTGCCCCAGCTTCACCGCAGCAAGCACATGCTTCTTCTTCCTCCTTATATCTCGCTTTATAAGTGCGTGTTCTAAGGCATCCTGATATCGCTTCGAAAAGTAATGAGCTTCCGTTTGAGTTATCGTAAATTGTTTCTTTCCTGATTTTGTTTTTTCTTCTTAAGTAGTTACTCACGACAGGTGTCTTTTCCATTGCCGCCGCCCATGAGATGATCTCAGCCTCTGTGACTTTCCGCTTGACGTTCTTTGTTGCCATGTTGCTCACCATACCGGTCGCATACTTGCTGGAAAGCTTCCTAGTTTATTTTCCTACACTGTGAGTCAATGTCTTTATCGTGCAAATACCTGAACGCTTTCGCAACCCTTTACTTTCTTTCATATTCCTCAGTTGTGCTTCAAAATCAATTTCACTCTGAGCTTTCCTCACTTCAAAACTTCGACGACCAGTCGCTCAAGTACTGCGTGGCGGTGTCGCTAGTCGTGCTGGTGGCCAGCTCATATCACCCTGCACAGCTTCATTTGTAGTTTTCCCATGAGCGCCCAATGCGAGGGGTCCCGCTGACCTTTGGTTGCCTTCAAGTCCTGATTGTACCCCTGATTTCAAGCAAACAAAGGCCTTTCCAAATGTGAGTCCTGGAACCATTACACCTTTCCACATACCCCAGAGCACCTCGTACTTATTGTATCCCCATAGCGCTCTGTTTCATTGTTGCCGCATAATCTGCCTAAGCCGCATTAGAGGGCGTGACCGCGTGCAGAGATAGCGTGCTGTGATCTTGACCGGCTGTCATTGTGTCTGTGCTCCTTGTTTGCCTCTATACATTGTCACGTTGTACAGACGCTCACGAACAGAGTCGCAAACTCTGAGTGACGAAATCAACTATTTGTTGGACGAATTGGTACCGCTAAAAGCAAGTGACATTGAAAGCACAATGATAGCGGCGAGCGCAGTCGCGATCGTCTAAAATCTGATCGGCGGGCAAGCGCATCGTCTTATATACGTCACTCGTCGAAGGTTCCCGCGTAGTCACTGGTGGCCACGCGCCTGAAAGAAATTACTACACAATTCAAGGTGTCTTGGGTGCTGCGTCGATCCAAACTGTGGCACCGACGTGCAGATGGAAAACCTTCCGAGAAATTCGAGCACTATATTCAAAACCTTGCTATCAATACCCATGCATCATCCTTCGGGCGAAACTGCCTGCTCCCTCTCTTTTGAAAAATGAGTCACCCTCAACATCCCATTACCGCCTGTTGCGATACATACAGACTTTATATGCGCAAACAACGTGCACAGGCGCAGTCGCCGCACTCTTTCCACTTCTCATTATTCAAGCAGGACTGAAGAGAAATAAAGCGCGTAAAGGCCAACTTGCTACACTAAGTGCGCGTTCTAATATAGAGGATGTTACAGGGAACACTTTTAAAAGTGTTTAAAGGTTGCCTGTGTCAGATAGCACAATTCTAGTATATGAGATGGTCTACTCGAAGAGGAGGACATGTAAGAAAAACTGAAATGCATAATGGACTAAGTAACAAAAATCATCATTAAGCTTTTAACTAATTACCTTAAGGCCCACATCGCAATTTACAAATTATAGCCGTAGCGTTCGTAAGGCGGATCCACTTCAAACGAATTCTCAGGATGAGACCAGGTTCGAGATATTAATTACCGAACTTTGCGGAGAAATGAATTGGTGTTCGTTCATTGGCCATGGTACTCCCCTGGGAACGAAGGCGCGGTATTGCACTGTCTCCGGGATCAATGCATACGGGAGACGTACGCAGGGGCTACAGGTAAACAGCTTCGCAAAAGGATGACTCACATCCAGTTGATACCTAAGTAACGCGAACCATTCTTGGTGTGACTGGCTCACGAAACATCTGGGTGTGTATATAAAGTGAGATTTTGGAGGTATAAATAGTAGTGTTAAATAGCAGCATGTTATACGAAAACAGATCTTTTGATAGGCAGTGAGCAGGCTGGATGTATTATACACCTATTACATGCAGCGCTTAACATACATATTATTTGTTTAAATTTTCTGTGGTGTGCATATTGTCGTGTTGCACTCGTGGTCTTTGTGATACGTCGATTTGTTCATGTGCAGTGCGGGTGGAAACACGCGAAGCGTCTCAACTCGCTGGCTTGCTCGCGAGAAAGGGTGTTTTACGCCGCTTGTCGCCGCGTTCGTACTTGGCGTAATCATTCCTCGGCGCCGAGTCGTGCTCCCTCAAGGGCTGCAGAAAGTAATGGCCACATTTCCCTTCCTCATACAGAACCACTTCCCTCTAAAATCATTCTGCTTCTGTCTACCGAGTGGTGCGGACTCATGATGGCGGGCTCCCTACGAGCTGTGACAGTGGCCGCGTCTTGCCATGGTAACCCGTGGGCCCTTGTACCAAAGGAGTATCGTGTTTTGCCAACGCTGCCTATGATGAATCAATGAAAAGTGCAGTTGTTTTGCACAGTGACATCTCCGGGCGACCGTGCCGAATAAAGCACTTTGGGGACGCTTTGAGGAATCTGGGCATCATTCAAGAAGTGAGTGCCATAGGTGCTTATCAGATGCCACATGTGTGGCTTGTATTGAAGAGGACCTAACGAGGAACGGGTATCCCAAGCATTTTATTCGGAGGACAACAAAGTTCCTGATGAGTAATCATCAGACTGAAAGACAAGCCATGGACGATTCAGCATGGAGACAAGCGCGCTGCTGTCCCGTATATTCCAGGTGTTAGCGAAGCCCTAGCTCGTGTGTTTAAGAAACTCGGTGTACAAATCGCACATGTACCAGTAGGCAAGCTTAAGGGTGAGTTGGTGAACGTGTAGGATCCTCTCCCTGGGGCATGTTTACCTGTCATGGTATACAAGATTCGATGCGCCGATTTCGAATCCGTGTATGCTGGCAAAAGCGGAAATTTCTGCAGGCATCTCAAAGAGCACAAGAATGATGTCGCCAAAAGTTACACAGCGACAAATGCCCTCGCAGAGCATGGCGAGAAGACGGGTCATGAGATAAGTCGGTCAACGTGCGTATCGCAGCCACAGAGACAAGTGTTACAACGAGACTCAATCTCGAATCACTAATAATTCAAACAATAAATAACGCAAGCAATAGATGATCTGGCACTCTAAACCACGCGTACTCCCGACCTTTGCGTCATATGCTGAACAGAGCCTTGTGCTCAGACGACATTCCATTGTGAACAAGGAATCCGTATGTATCTCGAAATGTCATATTATTTTTATTTTGACCTTGGTCAGTGACCTGTTTTATTTTCAAACAATGCTTTTACCTGACAATACGGTATTCCGTCGAACTCTTGACTACAATGGCCTGTGAACCTATGGAGAAGCAAAGCGAAAAAAAAAATTACCGACGATTACGATACTCCCTAATGCGAATTTTGAACGCTGCTGTTTAGGTGTTGTGAATTCGCGATATATTCTGGCAAAGAATTTGATTCCGAATGACAGGGTCCTCTCGGCGGCGGCGCTCAGCCTCTGCTCGGGCGGCTGGTATTGCAGCTGCTGCAGACGAAGCACTTCCACCGGTTGCGTTGCTCATTGTTGAATTGGCTGACAGTATTTTGTATTATGATTATATTGTCGCGTGGTAGTGCCAGTGAAGAACGACACAGTCAAGCACGCCGGCTTTATGCATGACTCTTCGAAGGTCAGAGTGTAAACGCTGGTGCCCGCATGGCTTCCAAAAAGTACTACACAATCCGCGTCGCGCATACCATCAGACTACGAAAAGCTTTGGTGACAAAAGCCAACAGATAGAACTGTCGAGAACATTCGAGAAAATTCTGATACATGCAGACGCGTTGTGCGTAGAGGGTAACGTTTGTTAGCCGGTGAAAAGCAGTGACCGAAGATGTAGGAGTGAACAGACGACGCGGGGTACCCTGCGCCATCTCGTAGCTATACGCGTAGTGCGCGCCGATGGACGCGCCACTGGTGGCGGCCTTGCGCCGAACACACGGGAGAGGAACCAGGCGCGCGCCGTAGTTTGCTGTGTCGTTGATGGCGCTTCTCTGTCTTATTCTCGTTTTCAGAGCAAAATAGGCAACACGCTTCGCATGTGGGGGGTGGCCAAAGCTTCCGAGGAATGTCGAAGAAGAGTGGTTGCAGGGTGGGGGGCTCAAATACCGGCAAGAACGTGCCGGCGATATGGTTCTAATCGTTCCCCGCAAAGCTTCATCGGCGAGAGCAACGGTGGCAAAAATTAATCGTTGCTTCGGTGGGAGATCTTTTGTTCTCATCCTTTACTTTGTCTCGTCGGTGTTTTTTTTTTCCACTCGATTATAGTTAGACGCGTAAGCGACGAAGTTCGTTTGCAGTGCACCATGCGGTATAAATGCATTTCGCTAAAGTTCGGAATGCCGTTTGCCGCTTATATCGTTTTCCGCTTATTTACCGCGTTGCGCTAGCTAGGCAGCACGACTACACGAGCACATTGTGTTGTATGATAAAGCTATTGAAGTTTGCAAGAACTGAAATTGTTGGTTTTATGTGGCCCGGTAAATCCTCGCACCAGCTGTCGCGCACTTCATGTTTTTACATCTATTTTATGCGTGGTTTCGCACATGTTTAACTGTTGCTTGTTGCTCCATGCATACTTCTTGTTGATTCTTATGAGCTGTGAGGTTTTCACCCTGCATCGTTTGTAAAGGGTATAAATCACGCTGTGTCTTATCGGAATGATATCAGAAAGTGCTTCTTTAAGAGCTTTATTCTTTTCGCCCGAGGGCATCTTAGATAGTGTGTTTTTTTGGAGGGAAATGTGTTTAGAAAATAGGTAGTTCAGGGCGAGAATTCCTAATAGTTGCTGCATAGGGTATGTTTGTTCCATATATCGCTGAAGAGTTCGCGGCACGTTTGGGAAGTCATCACACCTCGATGCTGCCTGAGCAGACTTAACACTCCGAGCGATTTGTTTCACAACGTAGTCCCTTCTTCCATGTGAATTTTGTACTCAGCTGAATTCTTTCTTATTATGCTTACGCCGCAGAGGACTAAACCCGGCCTTGCCGCCACCGCTCGTCTACTTTGACTGCCGCTGCTCTACCTTTAAATATATCATGTGGTACCTCTATCTAGTAATATAAAAAAAAGGTACTAGAAAGTTAGTCAGACTTTAGCTTTGTACGTTTCGAAACAGCTCCCTTGAGGAATTTAAGATTGCAAAAACTGCCGCGGGAAGGGCAGTTCATTGGTGGTACAGCGCTAACACGCGCTCTTATTAACCCGTGTGCTTGGTGACTTTGTTGACTAGCGTACGCGTTTCCATCAATAAATTCGCAAATACTCTTCTTGAGGCGACTTCGACTGCACTTATTCGGCGATGTCACATGTATTCATCGGCAGAAAAATAACAACGGCATATTATGCAGACATCGCACCGTGCGGATTTGTTTTATATAAGTCTGCACTAACGACGGGTGCTGATTATTGAGGTACAGAAGCAGTATTACGGCAAGGGTAGAATAAATAAACGATCGAGAGATCGAATTACTCAACAAAATTTATCGGCGAGTTAACATGAGCTCCACTTCATGTAAATGATGTTCACGGTGTTCACCATGTTGTCCCAAACACCGGTAACATCGTGTTCATCCCCGCTCCCACAGAGGCCAGCGTCTGCCCTACAGCTGTCACCGCAGAAGCAGCAGCCTGGTACCCGAAGAAAGGAGAAATCGCAGGCGCGAACTTCAGCCATCCTTGCTGGAAAAGGTTGTCGTCCGCTACTGCTCCCGCGCATACTGTTGGAAGCGCCCGCTAGGTGGCTATCAGTGGCGCCTCTATAGGCGGTGCACGAGGCCTATTGTCGCAGAACACGTATTCCGCGGCACTACGCTTTTCTTCTCACGCTTTCGCCGTAGACGTCCGCACGCCAAGTTTCATCCTAGACGCCAGCGCTCGTTTCTCCCCTGGCGGAACGATTTCACCTCCCACGGGTGTACGTTTCCGTCACTTCCCTTCAAGGTTGCGACACCGATTAGCTCGCGCTGCGCGCGAAACGTCTTCTGTTTGCAACGGCACCTCCTCGGATGACTAGAAATTATCATTGCGTTGTTAACCGTCTCCACAGCAATGTAAACACGGAAAGATTGAAGCCGCCAGTGAAATTCTGCCGATTCACAAGAATATAGTACGAAAAAACCAGACGACAGACACGGATCAGTGCGGTGCGCCGAACAAAGTAAATAAAAGCTTGCAAATGAAGCGCTCTCGTTCATTGATCACTCGTGAGCGTATGGTGGTTTTTACATGTAATCCACATGAATTTCAGGATTACTGCGTATATAATCCTTTTATACAAAGAAACATTTCCCGTTGTTAGACGAGCGCTTGTCCCGTCTTCTTTCTCGTGTTTCGTTTGCGTGTGTGCAGTCCAAGAATGGAAACCAATTCTGTTGCACGCGCTAGCAGTGGCAGGAGTTCGCGCGGGTCGAGGAATTAAATATGTGCACGATGCATTGAACATGACCGGAGTTCATTCCTGCACCATCACTGCGCCGATCGATCGAGTTACTGGACGATACACGCCCGCGTCTAGGTCGCGCTTGCATTGATGAAGCATAAATGATTACTAATACTTCAACTTCTGTCTCTTGACCACTGTTAAAAAATGGCCAAGCTATTTACGCTGCTGCCTCCATTCTATATTGCAACGTACGTACTAGTTAAAGTTGAGTGGGCATGTCGCATTTGTCCTATGCGGCGATATATTTTGTTTATTTCCGCACAGTGCCGATGGAAGTCTGTTGCCGCCAACAGAGACAACACAACTTTGTAGCAAAGATTTTGTGGGAAACTGCAAAAATGACTCTAGCTAACACGCATCATATGTGCAGGCGATTTTTTTCGAACGGCACATACGATGTCGTTTCCGATTAGCTACTCCGGGCCGCTTACATAGCTAAGCAGACGCTGCCCTTTCATCACATTGCAGCCATGAAAATAATCGTCAAGCGCACCGATCTTCTTAAACGCAAATAGAAGCGTGCACATCGTCCTTCGAACAAAACGTCCACACACACACACCGCGCGCGGTACGGAACGCGCTCAAGAATGCGCAGTGCAAGAGGCAACCAAGGCGGTGTGAACGAGAGATGGGAGATATGTACACCCGCTAGTTGAATTTTACCCCTCATGCGGCGCTCTCACACTGGCGCGACAGTGTTCATGCTGTTCATGCTTCATATGATAAGCATGGAAAGAAGGCTACAAGAAAGGAATCTAAGGTACAGTCTGTCGTACAGATTAGGCGGAAAGGTTGTTGAGCAACGACTACCGGGTTTAATGTATGGGGACGATATTGTACTGTTAGCAGATAGCCAGGAAGATTTGAAAACTCTGGCTAATTATTGTGGAGACGAAGGAGACATCCTAGATTTCAAATTGAGCGACCGCAATGGGACGACTTAATTTCCTTTATCCTGTGGTGGTTTAGCTTACCACTATTTTATCCTAACGATCAGTTCAGTTTATAATAGGCATCTCCGATTTCAGGTAAAAAAGAAAAAGCATGCCAGTAAACCTCGGATGACTAGAGAGATCCTAAAAATGATGGAGGAAAAGGATAGGCGATTTCATGCATTCCTAAGTAATCGAAATCCGGATGCTTTGAGGATGTTTAAAAAAAAGAAGCAATCTGGTCATTAAGTTACATAGCCAAGCAAAACGAAACTATTATTATGCCATGCTCGAGGGGGTCACAGATATCAAATAAATGTGGAATAACTTACAGTGCAACATATCTCCAGGTAGACAAATAAATAGTTTACAAGAACTTGTAGTAGACTATGTAGTTATCAAAGGCAAGGAGTTAACCGACAATTTCAATGAATAATATTGTAACTGAGAGCTCATATCAATGAAGGGCCTTTGATTACTTACCCGTACCGCTCAAGGAATCAAGATTTCTTTGCTGAACTGGTAAAAATGGTAAAAGAGTGTTTAAAAACTTTAAGATGAGCAAGAGCTAGCTTATAGATGGTCCAAAAATGAAGCCGATTGGACCGTGTGACACATATTTACAACCTTTCCTTAAAAACTGGCACTTTCCCACAGAATATGCAGAATGCTAAGGTGACGGTAATATACAAAAGTGGTGGTAAAAACATTCTCGGTAATTATAGGCTCTTTTTAACCCTTCTCATATTCTCCAAAGAAGTGGAAAAAATTATTTATCTTAGATTGTCAAAATTTTTTGATAAACATTCCGTCATAACAAAATCGCAGTATAGATTTAGATCAGGTTTTTCAACAGAAAGTGCTCTGCTGTTTCAAAAAAAAACTGATCCTTAAACATTGTGAAGCGAAAAAATTCACACTAGGCATATATTTAGATATGTCCAAGGCCTTCGACAAAATTATCCATGAAACATTAACAGGAAACCTGCAGTGTAAGGGAGTTAGTGGTGTTGCCCTCAATCTAATTTAAGACTACTTAGCAAGCAGACAGAAATGTGTATCAATAAGCCGAACTCTGTCTTTTATGCAACTTGTTAAATACAGATTTCCCCAAGGCAACATATGGGGACCGCTTTTGTTCTTTATTATTATTAATGAGATTGTGAATGTTCACCCTTCAGTCCAATACGTAATCTATGCTGATGACACAAGTCTTTTCTTTTCCGGAACAAGTTTACATCATGTCAGGAATCTAGCTAGCATAATACTGGAAAATGATATGCGCCTGGACACTTCGAAATTCTTTACAATTTATCTGTTCAAAACTAAAGCTGTTTTTTTCGCTCTAGACCCCCACTTTATGAGCCCGCTCATTCTTATAATCTCATGTTAAATAATTATAAAATTGAAGCTTCTTCTGCAGCAAAATCTCTAGATGTTTTCTTTCGTGAATATGTGAAATGGGATCACCATACGGAATTTTCACAAACCGAACTTTGCAAGGTCGTGGGTGTACTAAGAAAATGTCTGCCTGTATTGCCAGTTCCTCAAAAGCGTTCGATATTTAAGGCACTCTTCTCATTTCATCGATGTCATTGTAACTTAATTTGGGGTAACGGAACAAAGCAATCGATATATAGTCTTCTTATCCTGCAAAAGAAAAGGCTGTAGGTTCTGTTGTAAACCTACCATTTAATGCACACACTTGTAACGCTTCAATAGAATGTAATTAAGTTAAACTTGTTATATGAATACACTTTGTTGCTTTCCTTTATAACTGATACTGTAAACAATCGCAGTTATATACACAGTGTAGCTAACTTGCAAATAAAATCCTTCTTCGTGCCTAAGCCAGCAACCGGAACAATGGTATGCACCATGGCCGCGCGCATAATATGGCTTCCAAACTTCACGTTATTGCTTGCAAAAGACATGAAGTAACTTCAAAATTTTTTACGAAAATGTTCACACACTCTCTAACACTTCTGTTTCAAGCATGCTAAGTTACATATGTTCTTAGTTCAATTCTTTTTTTGTAAAATAGTTTTATGTCTATATCATGTGTATTCTCAATTGCACCGACATTGTAATGTAATTTTCTTTTACTGCCATGTTGCCATAGTTAACGGCGGACGTAGGGATAGTCAAGCTGTTTCTAATGCATCTTTTTTTCCTCGTCCCAACCACTTATGTGAAACTCCATTTATGTGGTAAAATAAATGAACCCCAAGAAATGAAAAAACTTATTTCTGCTTGGGTGTATATATGTGCATTCAGATTCGCCGGCAATAAAGAAAAAAAAGCATCCGTGGCGTAATGGTTTCATTATCAGGCTTGCGTGCTAGAGACTTTGTTTTCGAATCCTGCCGTCGGACTCCTTTCTGAATGTTTACCAAATTAGTTATAGCACCGTACTTTGTTGAAAATGACGAGTATGCAAAGCCACAAAGCCATTCGAAGCTAAAAAGACGAAATTAAGGCAAATGCATGTGCTCACTACCAGTCCCATGCTGGCTGAAACAGCCTGCCTGCGTCTTCTGTAGACACTAGAACTAAAGCTCCTTCTAGTAATTATTGCATGGAACTTTGCTTCAAAAACTAATGTCTTTCTTCTTTGCACCATTCCTAAATGGCCCCATACCGTTAAACGCGTTCGGCGTTAGAGGCTAGATAGGTACGAAAACATGCTTAAAACTTGGCAAGAAAGCAGACAGGACACGGAACTGAGTTCAACTGGAATTTACCGATCACGCACTTGACTGCAGACGTCTCCAATATGTAACTTTGCTCCGCGGGACACATTCTCTAAATATACATGATGCTAATCAAAGAACTCGTGTTCACTCTGAAGCATCGCGCTATATTCAAATACTTTATTTCTGCCTTGTACAAATACAGACAGCGGAGGCGCAGAAAAAGCAGTTAGAAAGAGCTTGACAAAGCCGCTTTTAGCTGACAAAGCCGGATATAGCTAATCTCCTTACAGTTCAGTCTATTTAGTACAAATCTATTTACTGGCGGCATTCATTCATTCATTCACAAAACTTTATTAGTGTCCTGAAGCCCGGTATTTTCAGACCGAGGCGGGCCGCGTCCACGTCGGCACCTCCAGGCCGAGCCTTATGGCGTCATCATGGACCCTCTGGACAGCCCGTAGCTGATCTTGATATGAAGAGCTTGTTATCAACTTGTGCCAGTAAAGCCATTTTTCTTCGGGGTCGGCGAGAGTCGCGGGACAGCCCGCCAGCATGTGTCTGATGTCAATGATGCCATCGCACACGTTACATTCTTTCCTAATTTCTCTTTCGGGGTGAATTTTATTTATGAAATACGGAGAAGGGTACGTCCCGGTTTGCAGTAAACGTAGCGTCACTGCCTGAGCCCTGTTCAATTTTACGTGTGGCAGAGGGAATTGCCTACGCCCCAAGTAGTAATATTTAGTGATGTCGTTGTAAGTTAGTAACTGATCTTTATGTTCCCCGGAATGGTAGTGGGCGTCGGTTCGGTTCTGACCGGCACGGAAAGCAAGTCCTCGTGCCAGGTCGTTCGTCACCTCGTTGAGGTTGGGCCGAGTCTCGTCCACTTGTCCCATATGTGCAGGAAACCATCGGATTTCTGTTTTGATAGTTTCGACCTTGTCGATAATTTTAGCCGCAGTCCCTGCTACATAGCCTTTGTCAAAGCTCTTAATTGCTGCTTTGGAATCGCTATAGATGAAAGACCATTTACGGTTCCTGATGGCTAGAGCAATCGCGGCTTGCTCCGCCACCGTGGAATCCTTAGTGAAGATGGTGACGGCGTCCCGTACCTCGCCCCGGCTGTCGACCACCACGGCGGTGTAGGCCTCTTTGCCTTGGACCCAGGCAGCGTCTACAAGGGCCGCCTGTTGTCCTAGCTGTTCAATTTCTTTCAACAAAGCTTTCGCTCTCGCTTTTCTCCTGCTAACGTTGTGTTCCGGGTGCATATTTCTCGGGAGGGGGGTGGTTCTGATCGCGTCTCTAAGTTGCCCGCTCAATTCTACCTCGGATTCCTTCGGGTTCATCGATCTATTTGCTTCTGTCCCTATCGCTTTGAGTATAAGCCTGCCCGCTCGCCAATGTCCCAACTGCTGCTCTGTGCTCTCTTAAGCGATCGTTCAAGCAGCATACGGTTTGACCGATGTCTGCTCGCGTGAAATACTGGGCGAGTTGATGCTGCCACTACGAATACGATACAGTGCGGCAACGAATAAAAAGACGGCCAAGGGAAGAATAACAGTTGTAAGTAAAAACAAGAAAAGCACTCCTTTCTTATTTTTTGGTACCTTCGCCATTCTTCCAAACCCTTGCCGCAATGTATCAAGTTCGTATTTACCGATGTAGCATTTCGCACCAGACATTGCACTCGTAAACCACTGTTGTGGAGCACGGGTAGAACACCGGGCTTCTAATCTGAAGGTCGGAAGCTCGAACCCTCGTCCAGTCCACCACACTTTCCGGGCTTGAAGTGGCGCCTGATGCAGGCAAGAAAGAAGAGACAGCGCCGAGAGACAATGGGACTGTATACAAGTCTAGGTGCAACCAATTTAATTTAGGAAAGCCCACTTAGCTTTAACAAAGACATTTCCTCACCAGAAGAGGAATTGACCTCCCTGGTTCAGCATTCAGCCACTGCCTCGTTCATGGCACATGCAATTAGCCCGTGGTGCTCAATTTCCTGCAGCTGAAAAGCATCTGACCAAGGCGGCGTCAGACCTGCGATACGCAGAGTGTGCTAAGAATATCTGGATCCGGAGAGGCCGCCACTAGAAACTGACAACGCCTAATACGCGAACCCTCTCGAGTGAGGCTAGTTTAGCAGGGCTCGTTGAGGAATTATCAGGCATTGGATACTATTTGCCTTAGTGAAGTTAGAGGAACTGGTGAGGCTTGTACAGTGCTAAAGGCCATGTCTTCCGTTACAGAGTTCTTGCAGAAAATAGAGAAGATGGGGTAGGATTTCTAATTCATAATAACGTGGCCGGCCGTATTGATAAATTCTGCAGCGTTAATAAGAGGGTAAAACTCGTTCTAGTAAAGCTAAGTAGGACACATAGTTTAAATGTAGTACAAGCCTGTGCTCCCACCGGCAGTCATGATGATGAAGAAACAGAACAGTTTTATGATGTTGAATTAACAATGAGAAAGGTGCAAACTCAGTATACGGCAGCCACGAGTGACTTCAATGCAAAAATGGAGAAAAAGCAGGCTGTCAAACAAGCAATTGTCAACTTTGGCCTCCCTTCTAGGTACACTACAGGAGAGGTGTTGGTAGAATTTGCGGAAAGGAATAGGGTCCGAATAAGGAATACCCTCTTCATGAAGCGCAGTACCAGGAAGCGGACCTGGAAAAGCCCTAGTGGAGAAACAAGAAATGAAATAGAGTTCATACTTTCTGCCGATTCCAGCATAGCGCAGGATGTAGAAGTGTTAGGTAAAGTGCAATAACCATAAGTTAGCAAGATCTAGAATTACTCCTAATTTGAATAGAGAAAGTAAAATTAGTCAAGAAGAAGCAGTCCAACCCAGACGCAGTAAGAGAAATAGCAAATGCATTCAGGCTGGTTCGCGCAAACAAGTATGCAGCTTTAGAACAGAAAGATGAAAATGACATGGAAGTACTTAAGATAAGCAGGGTAATGTCATGAGCAATTTAGATGATATAGTAAAAGCAGCGCAAGAATTCTGCCCTGACATGCACAGTATACCCTGAGCAGTCACGCAACGTTTATTGGAAGTAGTGACGAACAGGATACGGAGGCCTTACACTGCAAGAAAAGTTTACACCATTTCGAGTGTATATTGGCCCTCTCGAGTGAGGCTAGTTTAGCAGGGCTCGTTGAGGAATTATCTGGCATTGGATACTATTTGCCTTAGTGAAGTTAGAGGAACTGGTGAGTTCCTCTAACTGGTGGTGGTGGTAGTGAATTGTCATCTGTCTTGCCCACATTTCCTTTCTGGAAAACGCTGCACTCGTTGCTTTCCTGTCGGGAATGCTATGCCATGCTGATAACGCGCATGATGTTCGTTACTGGAAAGTACCAGGCTCGCGGCGTTAAAGAAAGGGAATGCGGACAAGACAGATGACGATTATTGTTGTGTGGCAAATATACACTCCAATGTGTGTAAACTTTTCTTAAAGTGCATGACTAGCAATGAAATTAGAAGGGCTTTGCAAGACATGACCGGAGGAAAAGCGACTGGTTAGATGAAATAACTGTCGATTTAATCAAAGATGGAGGACGTATTATGCTTGAAAAGCTTGGGACTCCTTATTCGCAGTGCCTCACAACTTGAAGTGTACCAGAGAGCTGGAAGACTGCCAACATTTTACTAATACATAAGAGATACGCTAAAAAAGTCGAAGAGTTATAGGCCTCTTTGCATGCTTTCAGCATTGTGTAAAATATTCAAGATAATTTCGAATAGATTCAGGGTAACACTTGTCTCCTTTCAACCAAAAGGACGGGCTGGCTTCAGGTAGGGATACTCTACAATGGATCACGTCCTCGCCATCAATCTGGTAATTAAAAAATCTGCAGAGTACAATCAGCCCCTCTATATGGCTTTTATAGATTATGAAAAGGCGCTTGATTGAGTAGAGATATCAGCAGTCACGGAGGCACGGCGTAATCAAGGAGAGCAGGAGGCACACGTGAATATCTTCGGAAATATATGCAAAAACTCTAAAGTTACCTTACTTTTACACAAAAAAGTGGGAAAATACTTAAAAAGAAGGGGGTAAAGCAAGGCGACACAATCTCTCCCTTTCAATGCATGTTTCACGATTCACTGCATGTTTGCAAGTATCAAACTATTAGACTAGGAATGCTTAGGAGTGAGGGCCAGTGGTGAATATCTCAACAACCTTTATTTTGTGAATGAAATTGTTCTATTCAGCCACACTGGAGATGAATTGTAAGAAATAATTGCGGACCCTAACCGAAAATGTTTAAAAGCAGAGTTGAAGAATAATAGGCAGAAGACTAATGTAATGTTCAGTAGCCTGGCAAGGAAAAGAGAAGTCATGGTCGCCAGTCAGCCTACGGAGTCTGTGAAGGAGTACGTTGATCTAGGTCATTTACTAATAGAGGACCATAGGAAGGAAATTTACAGAAGAATAACAGGTAGGAATGTATACGGCAGGTATTAGCAGATAACTGGCGGCTTACCAATGTCTTTGAAAAGAAAAGTGTACAATCATTGCAGTCTGCCGGTGCTAACATATGGGGCAGAAACTTGGAAGTTAAGAAGAAGCCCGAGAACAAGTTAAAGAGAGCGCAAATACCGATGAAAAAAAAACATGATAGGAGTAACGTTAAGATCAAATGGAGATAGCCGATATTCTAGTAGACATTAAGAGAAAAGAATGATGCTGGGCAGGCTACGTCGTGCGTAGGGCAGCTAACCAGTGGACCATTAGACTTACAGAATGGGTGCCAAGGGAAAAGAAGTGGAGTTGATTACGATCGAAAATTACGTGGGGTACAAGTAAATTTCAAGGCGCAAATTGGAATCAGTTAGCGAAAGTTAGGAATACTTAGTGATGGCTGAGAGTGAAGTTCGTCCTGCCGTGGACATAGTAATAGGCTGATGATGACGATGATGATGATAATGGATCCACTGACACCTGGTATTCCACGAAATCCAAGAAATAGTACTATATACTAGAAGCATAATATATGCAGAACAGCGAATAACAGTGCTCGGCGTTGCAGCTGTTTGCAAAATCTGCAATTAGCACTGCGTGTACTCTTATCTATTCTATTCCCGTCACAACAGGCCTTGATTGGAAAAGTTTAAGTGTACATCTCCATCCCCGAAGCATGCGGGTCCACTTGTATTGGCACACTTGTACATAGGCTTGTATGGCGCCCATGCGGAAGCAAAATGGCGCCTGCGCATTCGCGTGGCTTAAGGGAGTAAGCAGGCGGAGATCAAGCAGGAAGAACGAAGTCCTGTTACATTTCCTGACTGATCCGAGCGAGAATCAGGCTCATGCGATGGTCACCTCTTCGCAAGGGTGCGGGAGCGTGCTTTTTAGCTACAAAAACTTCATTCCGCAACTTGCGAGTTTGCCCGCATTCCCCAGCCCATCCTTTCAGAAATCGAATATGTCGCCATTCGGTCGTGACGCCGCATGAAAGGTGTTTCCTTTCCAGTCCCCTCCGCTTGCCCAGAGAGGACTTGCGACTTTAGATTTTCTGCTTGATGTCGTCGACCCTGCAATTATGGAGACGGCACTTGAATAACCGTGGGATGCACGGACGGGAAATGGGGCTTCCGCGTCCTTCCGTTCGCTGTCGTCGAAAGGAAATCGATGGGCCCTGCTCGTGCCCTCCGTTTCGGTCGTTACTATACCATCGTTATACCAGCGTTTATGGTTTTAGTTAAGAACAATGTCAAAAGCGACTCGGGCAAGCGCTGTCGAGCGACCGCATTGAGCAAGAAGCGGTGCTGGATGTCAGCCATCGCCTGTCACCTTTACGTACGTATGGTCTTTAAAAAAATTAGGGAGGTCTGAATTTTACAAAAGACGAAGTGACCGCTAAGCTGAGGCCAGTGATCGCTGCAGAAACCACGGAAGTAATAACGAAGAGCTACTGCTCGCGGGACAACTTTGTGTAAAAATGGAGGGAAATCTACAGGGGCGGAGCTTCTGCTGATGTGTTAGTACGCCAAGCACTGCGGCAGCGTTTGAAAGCGTTTTTGGTTTCGTGGAACATATGCTGAATCAGCGCTGCTTGCTGCAGGTCTGACGGTTTCGTACTAGCCCAAACGAGGAAGGAGAAAGCAGGGAAATAGGTGAAGTTAGGCACCGGGTAGTGTACTTTGTCTTGCAAATAAGGCGCTTATGTTTTGTTTTCTTCGAGTTAAATTAATGCGGATAAGTTGTGAGCCTTTTTCAGGATCGCTGCCGCGCGCGCATTGCGTCTGTAGCTGCCCATTCACTGCCACAGTAAGTTGTCCCTGAGTATCGCGCAGTAACGGCGTTTCCTGCTCTTTCCGAAGACCCTAAGCCTCTGCTACCTCTGGTAGTGCTACTCACTTCGGTCAGTTGAATTGCTTGCCTTCGATGCAGCGTTTTCTCAAGACGACTCTGTGGTCGTGTCGTCATGAAACACCGCTAAACCAGGTTCTCCTCTTTGGTTTACAAATAAGAGATAGGGCCTTACATTGCAAGGTTTGTCTAGCTCCATTGTGATTAGGGCTAATCGCCAAGGGTTGCGTTTGTGAGTTAAGCTACGAGCCCTGTCTTCCTTACCGTCGTCCTTCCGTTCCCCTTCTCCTTCACCACACTGCTAATCAATGCTCAAATGTCAGCAACGCACCAGAGACAGTTACGGTGTGGTCAGCAGGCTTTCCTCCTCCCGATAATCAATATCTCTTTCTGTGTCGTTTGCGAGTCAGGAAGAATGCGTAGATGTGTTGGAATAGAATTCATTACCTTTCGAAATAAGATCATCACAGACCGTTCATACATTCTCCGCGCACCAAGAAATATTTCATTCAGGAATTAGCCAACTTATCTTGATTTTTTTATTTAATTATTAATATATAGGTCATTATGCTGTATACCTTTTGTTTTTGTATAAGTACTTAATATTATTGCTAAGGAAATGAGTTTGATCTCTCATGTCGTGTTGATTAGTCTTGTTAATATTCATTGTTATTCTGCTTCTTCACCCGCTTTAGATTATTCTTCATGTTTATTTTTCAATAATTAGTGCTACCAATACGTTATGTATCCAATTTCCTGTCATAGATAATGAACTTGCCCAATTATTATTATTATTATTATTATTATTATTATTATTATTATTATTATTATTATTCCAATTACCTAATTCTTTGCCGTTTTTGTATAATAACGCTATTTATGTAATCATAGCAGGTCCTTTTAGAAGTTTTTTTTCAGAACTTTGGGACCTCCTGCTGTAATACTGTTAACATGTAATTTCAACATGACTGTTGCAATAAACTTGGCTTGACTTTACTTATAAAGCAATCGTCCGTTTCTACTTGAAAAGTGTCTTTTAGTCGTCTAGAGTACCAAGCCTCTGCGAGCACACAAAAGCTGTAAAAGTCAGAATTATTCGTTCGTGTTTCGTCTGCGTCTTTAAGCACTTAGTAACAGTGCTCATAGGCTTTTGGTAGTTAGCAGATACTGACACGCGTACTTGTTTATATTTTGTGGTAACCATGTTTATCCGGTTAAAAAAATTACATATTTATGGCACAGCGCACAATACCCCTTCATGTATCGGAACTCTTTCGAACGTCGTCGCCAATTCTAAAGCGAGGAAAGCTAGTACAATCACATTGCCTACGCGAAGCGAATAGTGATGCACATTCAGGAACGCACGCGAGCCCCAGCGATTTTGCTGCAATGTAAGGACGAGTCACGCGTAAAAAGCCGATGCACCTAGCCCGTAGATCCGATTTTCGGCGACTGACGATTGTGCTCAGCCTTATCTTTTTGTCCAATAAAGAATTAGATTAGTGCCCTGCAATTGTGGCACACCGTCACTATGCAACGTGAAAATTCTGCGCCTAGTAGAACGAAGGATGAGGGTTTGTGTCGCTTATGAAAATGCATAGCCTTATTTGATTTCTTTTTCGCCCGTTTTCGTGGTCAGGTGGTTCAGAGGTCGGACTTTCACCGTCGACACAAAGGGTGCGTACTCTCGTACAACCAAGCTGCGGGGCACGACCGTCGTTAGCAGCAAGTACGTGCGCATAACATTTGATGCGCACGTAGTTCTCACAAACCTCTCAGTTCCAGATGTGGAATCTGCAGCAGTAAATATTTCGTCAATATTCGTCAAGTACCCAGCGCTATTACGGAGATTGTGAAGATATGGAATTCGCGACAATGTATAAGTAGAACTTTGCTTTTTCAAGGATCTTGTCCAATTGCAAGAACGTTACGGACGTAAGAGCATAGCTGGATCTGTCAACGCGTGCTGTCGCGCTATAGGTTTGGGCCGTTTGGAAGAAAAGTTGTTTAGGCCTCCCGGTCTGAATGTTGAGGTGCTGTGGTGGAGTGTTCGGGAAGGATTGCTCTCCTCGTCTTCCACTGCCATTTGCCAGCGCCACCTGGCACTGCCTCTGCCCTCTGGCCGCTGCGAAAGAGGGCTCCGGCACTGCTACAAATGTACTGGCTATCGTATCTGCTCTCTACGGAATCACGCTGTGAAACTAAACACGCTCTTTCCATGTCCTCACTGCAAGTTATACACTCATTTGAGCATCTCACTCCTTTAAGAAAGCCCATAGCTTTTAAAAAAGGTTCGTCTAATTGATTGCACTAACAGCCACTGGCAGTGATTCTTACACAGTTCTGTTTTGCCACCATTGCCTACTCAAAAAAATTAGCGTTTGTATACATTCGTGCATTTGTGCATGTCAGTAAGTGTTTAAATCGTGGCAAGGTCTGAGCTGTCACCTTAGTAGCCACGAACGCAGACCACGGGCTGTGTGAATTCATGCTAATCTAAGAAGGTGGAAATGGCAAGCCGCCTCTTTGATAGTACAGGCTAGGCCTTCCCTGGATATGTAGAATTCGTCTCAAAAAGACCACCAAGATAATGCCCGACCTTTCCTGCCAACGCGAGGTGAAGGTGCCGATGCCGACGCCGTGCCGATGCTGCAGCCCGGGCACAAGAACAGGCTCGTGCAACCGAGCGCAAGCACCAACTGCGTACTGAGGATCCGGCAGCCTACCAAGCCGTCCTTTAATGTACCGTCGGGATTAACCCAGTCATAAACACTGGGGCCGTACGCTTGAGCGTGGCTGCTTAACCATCTGCACGGAGTGCTTGGGAGGATATTTCTTTATTCTTTTCCGCTAAAGCTAAGAAGGTTTGCGCATAAATGAACTTGTACTTTGCGATTTATTTTTCTTTAGTCACCTAGCAACAAGCTAAAGGCACGCCAGACGCGCCAGACTTGGGCGCAGTTAGCAAGAAACAGCTCAGCCATCCCTCCGTAGTTAATTTGAGTTAATGACTCGCACTGGGAGATGTTTGCAACGCTTTTTATGATCCCCAACTTTATTGTAACTTATTTCGGTTGTGACGCAGCCGCTTGACTTTGTGACGCAGTTAACGAAAAGCAACTTTGCCGTGTGAAGCAGCTAGTTTCGGGTTTCCTGAATGTTCTGGCACTCCCCTACATTTTTTTCTGAGTTTTTAGGAAAACGTTATAACAGAGGATAAGCCGGCATAGGCCAAGAAAAAGGAACGAATACAGCATGCTTAATTCTTCCTTTTGGGTCCCTGTGGTTCGACAGGATTGGCAAATGGCCAGTCACTTGGACACCAATTCCGTTGACCATTTCAAGCTTCAGAACAAAATGATTTGGTTGAATGGTAGGAAATAAATTACGTTAGCAGACTGCTGTAATTCTTCCCGGATCTTAGGCTCATTTACCTGGAAAAGCGGATAGCTCAATCTTCTCAAGAACTTCTTAACGATGCACGCAATGCCGAATTCGTTCGCTGCACTATTACCTGTGGTGGCCACGGGAATACATGCACCGACAATGGTGCTCTCAGACTGTGTGGCGCGTTAAACCGGAAGAAAATTTGCCGGCACCTAGGATGTGTAATAACGAAGTGATTAGCGTTTCAGGCCTTTAGCTGCAACTTTCCGCAGCGTCATGATTTCCGTAAATATTGCCAGTGCTGGGCGACATTGTTTCCTTCGCGATAAGGTTCACGTGAAGCTAAAGTTGAGGAGGTGGTCTGACGACGAGGATGCAACTAACAGAGAGAGTAAAATGCGCCCTGAGTTGTGGGTTCTTGCCCAGTGTATTCGAGCTGTTCCCAAGAATTCTTGGAGTGTAGCAACAAGCCCAATTCCCTAACCTTCTCCATGGTAAACCTAGCTTTTATTTTTTAAGTGCAATCGCTTTAATATGCCTTGCTTCCCGAGTTGTGTAGTAGGCTTTAATAGTTGTAAAATTGAGGATGCAAAAAAAATGCAGATTCAACACAGATCTTGTAATCTATGTGAAGCAAGTAAAAATCTTATATGTAACATTGGACAGCGCAATTGATCTACGGCCCTTAACAGAAGATCGTTTTCCTCTTTAAGAACTTTTAGGTATTAATAGTGTGTGATGCCTTGTGAAAGGCCTGTAGTAAAAGCTGTGATTCAAAACTCGTTGCATATATCTTCAGTAGACGAGGCGTAAAAATGGACGCTAAGGATTTGTAAAAAATCACCTGCGAGCGTGTTGTTGAGGTAACTGGTTGACGGCAGCATCCACCTCATGTTCAGTAAAGGGACCACTGTGACTTGACAGTCTTCGTCAGTCAGACGAGTTATGGCAGACACAATGTACTTTAGAAGCCTGGTATTCAGGGCACAGGTAGTATCACCGAAGAGCACCAAATAAAAGTCTTCAAACAGACACACGATATCACAGGTCCCAGTTTCCAATGCGCCATTCAAACATACTCTCGTAATAACACTTGCAGATGCATGGCGGTGTTCATCAAGCAAAGCTTGACGGATTGTATTCTCAGATAGCAAGGTATGGTTATTACGCTACCGAACACGGCTGCCTATATATGTGCCTTGGTCAGACATCTGTAAGCCGCAGTTAAGGTCTGAAATTCATCAGCGTGAGTTACAGGAACTTCACATTCAAGCTCATGAAGGCTATAAATGCATCTTTAGCAATCTCGTCTCGTAATATTTTAACGCGATAGCGTTAAGGGCCCTGAATCGCCGAAAATCCGGTGTCTCGTGTCGGCGGCGTTGTCCGTTAGAGAAAAATCATCCCGAACTACGCAGGCCCCCTACGTGGCGCATAGGCATTACTGAAATAATTGAATTCTTCAAAGTAAAATGCGTCGGAAAGTTCGTAAAATAAGACTTTTTGTACAACCTACAGACATGATGGCGTCGGACTGTAATTTGAATATACGAAAAAACATAAATATGTTACGCGGAAACTCAAACCCAAACCGCTTTTTCAGGTGCCGTTTGAGGTCAGCCTTAGTAGCCACGGACGCTAGGTGTGGATACTAGGGAGACCTAGGGAGCGGGTTGTTGTCTTTAGCATAATGAAGTGTGCTAGAGACATGTACTGACGGGCGCTATCGCGTTCCACATTTAGAGGCGAAGTTTAAGCGACGGCCAAGCTTTTATGAAATGACTTAATTCAACCAAATTCAATGACAATTGATCGAATTTCATCTAAAACGCTTCGAAAGCGCCAGTGAAGGCGAATCAAGAGAGAAGCTATTTTTCAAAGCTAGGCAGACCATCGACCAGTAAGCTGTTTATCGCCAGTAATAGATGAATTTAACTAATCATGCAGTGATCGCAGAACAACATAGGGAGAAATTTACACAGGAGACCTCTAGATACAAGCGCTGACAAAACACAGATGCGATGGGGAGAGGAATGTGCACCTCCTTGAATGTGTGTGCATGAGCAAGATGTTTGCCTCGATGCCTCTCTATGAATTAGCCCCGCATTTTCAGCGATGTTAAAGCAATTCACCACTTTTGTCCGCATGGGTCCCATGCACTGAGTGGTCATTCACATCGCATAACACAACTGAAGTCCCGTAAAGAGAACAACACTACATTAACAATGCAATCAAAGAGCTGGAGTTTCAAACAATCCAGTTCGCTTTGCTGAATCGTTAAATGCATAGACATTAACAAAGTACCATGGTACGCCACGCAGTAAAAAGTCGCAATATATGAGCCACCTTTCAGTGTCCTCATCAGTGCCTTTCCATCAGTGCCGTTTGACACGTACGGTACTGAAATGGCGTGAAGGGACTGTCTGTCTTCATAGCGAGAGCAATCACAGAAACTTAAAGAGTGCGGCGGGTTCGAGCAGCGCAGACAGTCTCGGGCGCCACCAGCAGGGGAGTAATTTTCGTATCCTAGTGCCCAAACACCATCTGTAAAACAAGCTGGCCCCTTAGGAACAGGGAGCGCACACAATTGCAAAATTAGACCATAAGACGCCGACTAGCTGTAACATAAGTTAGGCACGTAGGCTAAGCTATGAATTGCGTAAATTAATGTAACTTTGCGTAAATATATGTAACGGCCTTTCTTTACCCTTGCACCCTCTGCAGCACGTACAAAACGTTTCATGCACCCCACAGCGGCTGCGTCCCTGATACAGTCTATGTATTTTTTTTAATTATTACTTTTATTTCATACAATTTGATACGATCGCACCCTCAACCTCTGACGCAACACCCTACCTGTATATCCACTGGGTTCTTGTCTAGTTTTCCCTAGTTGGTGAACGCAATTATTTGAGAAAAAAAGCACGTAAGCAAAGGTAACATTGGCGTATTCTCTGCGGGAGAATGTTGCTGGCGCAGTGATTGATTTTGGAGCCGAATGAATCTATGAAATCTTCTGTCTATTAAGCATTGGCGGGGCTATCCTACACTTTGCCTTGAAATCTTATCGGGCTATAGAGGGACGTACCCTAGTGTCCCCTTCCCCGGATATATTTCGCAGCTGCAGAAAGTGTCTGCCCTGAGGATTCGCGTAGGAGCTACTAATTAATCATGCGCTACTTGTGTGTTGTGGTCTACTAACAGAAGATTGCGTGCTGTCCGAATTGATTAGCTTCTCAGCCGGTGGTTGGCAGATGCGCATCATCAACTTTGGACCAGTCTCGATAGAATAAACAAGCGGTAAAGTCATAGCGAAATTGCGGAGATTGTGTTATGACGACTACCTGCGATGGCTTAAATAGACGGCAAATTTTACAGTAAATGAACTGGGGCATGCGTATCTTTTTGCAGGACTCAATTATTTTACAGCGCAGTGTAGCGACCGACAGTAAGTGAATGCATCACATTCGTAATTTCTTATTTACCAGGATTTTACGCGAAATGACCATTCAAGAGTAACGACGCCAGCTTCGACACGGCCTGCCCGAATCCTCGGAAACATACGACAAACCAGGGGCCGACTTCCGAGTAACCAAGCGTCCTAAAATGTCTCTCACGATCGCCATTTGGGACGATTGATCGTGTAACGTCGACGGCTCGCAATTCTGCCTTGCCGCCTCTCTTTCTTTCTTCACTTCTCTTTTTCTCACTTCTGACCCATGTTCTCGGAAAATCTCATTTCTTCGATATATCTGCTCTTTCTTCCAACTCCTTGTTGCTTCTCATATATCATTTCTTTCACCGACCTACACTCTCCCGCGCTACGGTTCCCACCTCTTGCTTCCGTTGTTCGGTCAGCTTCCAGATTCTCAGCTGCTCGCACGCACGACGCGTGCGAAGGCGACGGCTACCGTCCTCGTTACGCTGGGCGCCTCCGTTTGATGGAGCACTGGGGCTACCCGTTCCCTTGTGGCCCTGCGTATTCAGGGCAGGGCTCGCGGTGGCTATCGGATTCGACTTTTGCGCTCCTCGCCATGGACCGTGCACCATTTCTCACCCTGACACGTGCGGGTTTCAGATAGGCCCGCGGAAATCGGAGCAAGAAGGATGATGCCCGCATTTCTTTTTGTTCGCCGCCGCCGCTGCCGCAAGATGCGTGGCGGTGCTCGGCGCGTTCCCTAAAGGCGCGCTCAGCTCTTGGCGCGCATCGGCGGACCTTTCGTTGCAGCTTCTTTGCTGCGCGTGAACAGCACCACTTTGCGCGCCTCAGAAAATGCTCGATGGAAGGTTATCGGCTTTGTATTTTTTTGCGGCCTGCGTGGGACAATTTTAGCTTTCTTGCCACTGTTTTCGAGGCTTACTTTGCGTCTCTGCAAAGAGGATAAATCACCGCCGCGTGTAGTAGGCCTGAGTGCGAGCGTGCCCTGCAACCGTCCACTTTCGGTAATAACTTCTAGATCGACCTCCACAACGAAAAATCGAGGTGGAAATCATTTTGCTGCTGTTGCTGCTGCTGCCACTGTCATGTGTACGGGCATTTTACGCTTAACGCGTTAACTCCGTGAAAAGCGTCAAACCTGCGCAGGTGCAGAACCGCGCAAATAGAGTCATAGAACTTCCTTATTGTTAAAATGGATATCTCCGGACTTGCGCGTTTCATCGCTGAATTGAACGAAGGAAGCAGTGACTTAGGGAGCCCATAAGAATTTCTCCAGATTTTTTCAGTTTCTCAAACCAACTGGAGGATACTGTATGAATACAAGACAGAGGGTTTCGCCACGGGAGATAGTGCCTTTATCCTGGTATTCCTCAGTATGGTAATGGTCAAGTGGAGAGACAGGTAAAAGGAGAGATAGAATGTGACGATGCTATGGTACAATGAGCTACGCGGTATGTGCATTATATATGTACTACGTGCAGAAGTAATGCGTTCCCGCAAAGCGCTCTCCCTCCAACACATTTCGCACACTCTCATTCGCACCGTATATGTTCTCAAGACGAGCGTATAGGTCTGTCTTGCATAGAAAGTTCAACAGGGAGTTCATGTCGCACTGGACATGGTCAACTTTCCTCAGTTCGACCAAAATCTTCTCAGAAAAGGGGTGGGAGTCCAGATGGTTTATTGTATGGACTTGAGTGTCATTCTCTGAAAACAGATAAGGGAGGGGCAGGAAGGTTAACGAGGTTGAACCATCTTGGTTACCCTGGACTGGGGAATGGGGAAAAGGGACACTGAAGTTTGTGTTCACAGTATACATTCGGCG
Organism: Dermacentor variabilis; assembly: GCF_050947875.1. Lineage (NCBI taxonomy): Eukaryota > Metazoa > Arthropoda > Arachnida > Ixodida > Ixodidae > Dermacentor > Dermacentor variabilis. The sequence continues at coordinate 137,416,732 of NC_134572.1, forward strand.
TGCGGGATTATCATTTCTTTTTTTCTTTTTTTGCGTTCGTAATGTCTTCTGTGGCACACTAAACAAGCACTGAGGATGTACATTGGCCTAGTAAGTTGAGAGACCGATATTACATCTGCGTACGACCCTGTCTGGAATCCTAGCGCACGTTGGTATGACTACGGCCTCCTATCACACAGTAGCGCCCTCTTTTAAGCGGTCTGCAGCGGCAAACTTGGAAGCCGATATACATCTGTTTGCTAGGGCGGACAAACGAGAAACTTGCAGACTGCTGCTAAACTGAAATTATCGTCGAGCTTGTAAAATTGACTTCGAAGAAAGAAGAAAAGATAAAGTCAAGTTTTTGTTGGTTCCTTAGCATTCCACCTTCCCGGGAACCCTGATTGTTGTGATGGAGCTGAGGCGGTATAATACAGGAAAAGATTCTAGAGAAAACCAGAACTGTCGTTGTTGTGTCAAATTCGGGTTATCCAAAGCTATTCCGATATGAGTCCTGTAAAGCGTCAGAATGCTTGGTAGTCCACCTCGAGATCGAGCTAGAGGTGGCAGCATTGTCGTTGCGGATAGGCGGTACGCATTGAAATGTACACGGTGGCGCTTCGCTGGCAACAATTTGGCTCATTTTTATGTTAAAGGGACACTAAAGCGAAACAATAAATCAGTTTATACTAATGAAGCGTTGTTTGAGAACCCTGCAGGAAGTCATTTCAAAAAATAGTTTGATTATTAGATGAGAAAATGAAGGTCCAAGCATCAGTATTTGAATTTCGCGCCAAACCTCAGCGCCGGTACGTCAGCGTGACGTCAGAGATTCCAAAGTGTGTTTCCGTATTTGGGCCGCGTTGGCTGAATAAAGGTTCCCGAAACTTGCCATGTTTAATATTTGGTTCCTTTAGAACACAATGTAGTCAATCTGTACCGCTATATATAAATAGTAGGCCCTAGAAGATGCCATCAAAATCGAAGACATCACAGCCCCCAGGTGCGGGAACATAAGTAGGCGTCGCCACCTGTATTTCGTTCTTGCGCTTTTTCTGGCTTACCAAGCGTCTTATCGTTGTAAGAGTGGTGTTTATGGTGTTGTAGAACGGTAATTTACTGATGCAGAAGAAATCATTTTTCACTTTAGTGTCCCTTTAGCCAAACGCGCTGACTGTAGTGAAATGAGTATATGCAGCCCTCCGATGCTACATTTCCCCACGAAATACGCCGAAAGTTTCTTTTTACTTGAAATAAGCGCGAACTGCCATTCAAAGGGGGACCGACACTCAGCCAGACAATGTGCGTTTCGGCTCTTGCGAATTTTTGTGCATCTTTTGCAGGCATTCCACATGCGTTGCTGCTGTTTTTGTGCAATCTTTATAACCGCATTCTCTGCGAACCTTACACTAGCTCTGAAAAAGTAAGCATCACTGTACAACGAATATAAAGTGGCAAGGTAAAACGCACTTTACATTACCAATTTTAGACATGCCTCTCCGTTTTATTTGAATTTGGTGCGAAACCCAAGCAGTTAATGAGCTCAATTAAACAAGCTAGGCCACTGTGAGTGACGTCTCGTTAGCAGGATCACGAGGTTTTATCGCAGTAACATGCGCTAAACACGTGTAATTAAACAAAGCTGCCCTTAAATGGTCACGCTCAACGTTGCAATTACTTGAAATATGAAATGGTTGTTTCACATGAGATAATTATGACCTGTGTTTTCCGTCCACCTAACTACACACTAAAGTGCGGAAGGAACGTAAAGTACTCGAGCATTTCCAATCAGTGTTGTGGTGTCTTGCGTCTAGGCACTGTTGTCAGACATTTGATTATCCCTTATACCTTGTTTAGGTTTTCTATTTGTAGCAGTGAGTCGAAACACGGAAACTCGCGGTTTACTTGCGGGGAAAATAAGCTTGCCCTCGTAGCAGCAGAACGGCATATTAAGAGAATACCTCAGGCCACCGCTTAAACACTAAGCGTGAGCTGCGCTATCATCGCAGTTGGCGTGGTGCAGTCATAATAATAAAGTGTATGAGGTGACAATGGGCGCTTCCGTGCTAGCGTTTTTTCCTTTTATTGCTGCTTAGTGAAATTGACGCCATCTCGGTTATGTTGCGTGTTGTCACTGAGAGCGCAGCATGATCGACACACTGCGACAAGTCGCTTAAGCGCGATATTAACGTTTCGCTGCAACCACTCCATTTCTTGAAAACGAGGGAAAATGCTTTCTATGGTTTGCTCGAAACTCAAATCGGCAATAAAATTTGTATGATTATGGCCAAGCCTGGATGCGACGGTCCCACATCGCCCTCTCGACATCAGACTGCAGCGCCATCCGACTAATGCTTTCGTACTTCATCAAAAAATTCATACGAGATTTCATGGTCGTTCTACAAGCAACCAAGGAATGGTTTTTCAAGATATGCGCTCGGTACCTGCAGATGCTAACACGCAGGGCGTAGCCGACGGCGCGCAGTGCAATCCACGCTTATGGCCTCGGAGAGTGCATGCGCGTTGGGAGGTTTTCCTGCGACCATTCCATGCGGCACGCTCCCCGGCAAATAAGTGTTATGTGGCACGCGCCCGGCCGCCCCGAGATGACGCTGTTAGCCGAGTGCTCTTTATGTTAAGAGCATAGAAAGACGGCTGGAAAACACTGCATTAGGGTTTCATTTATACTACATGCGTACTGAACAAATGGTGCAACAGAAGCTCCCTGGACTCATGTATGCGGACGACATCGTGCTACTAGCGGAGAATAAAATATATTTACAGACACTTGCGAACATCTGTGGCAACGCAGCGACGAATATAGGCCTCAATTTTAGCACAGAGAAATCGGGAATTATGATCTTGAATGAAGCTACGAGTAATTACGTGGTGTCAACTCCGTAGCAAACGAAGGAAACGCTTCCTCAAGAACCCACCAGGAAAATCTGACAATAGAGGGGAAACGGAATCTGCAATAATGAAATACAGAGCATTGTGGTGCAAAAATAAGTATGAAGTGGTGCGTGGAATCGGGAAAGGAGTAATCGTGCCAGGGCTAACATTCCCAAATGCCATCATATGCTTAAAATCGAATATCTCGTCTAGGATTGAAGGAAACCAAAGATCGGTAGCCTGGTTGGCTTTGGGAACCCACGGTAAAACCACCAAAAAGGCTGTGCAGGGTGATATGGGTTGTGCCTCTTTTGAAGTCAGAGAAGCACAGAGCAAAATTAGTTGTGAAGGAAGATTCAGGAACATGGATGAAAATAAATGGGCATCTAAAGTGCAGAAGTATCTATACTTCAGAAGCGTGGACACAGATGGAGGAAGCGGTGAAGAAAGTTGGCAACCAAGAACAAGGTAACAAGCCTGATTGAGACACCCCCTGACAGCACAAGGTGTTCCATTATGGTCTTGACGCATGTTTCGATGGCAAGGTCAACCGATGTTTGTAGTTGTTGCAGAATGGCTTGTTCGAATTGCCTGATTCGCTGCTCGAGCATGGCTTAGAAGGCAATGAGTGTGTTTCTTGCAGGAGTGGTTGTGCCTCCTGGCACTCTAGTTTTGATATTCGGAGTACTTTGCACGGGCGCACGCTGCAGCAGTGGAAAATCGCCCGGCGTATATTCGTTGGGACGCGCTGTGCGTTTGTCATGCAAACCACTTTGACGAGTCTGAGCTTGCTATGCTCTGATGGAGCGGCACGTTGTAATGTTGGCCCCGTAAAAGGTTCGTCGTGAGGCCGTTAAGAGATGGCGAACAGCACCCATCTTGTGAAAATGAAAGACATGACCTCTGCACAGCCCGAAGTCAGTTAGATAGAAAACAGTTCACCTTGAACAAGATCTTGGGACCATGGCCTCGCATATCGCAGCTACAAAAGGCCCCAAAACCGCTGTTGCGATATTTGAAAGTTACCGGAATGAGTTATTGTCTGTGATCCGGGCTGAGTGACCAATCGATATCACCAGTGGACTTTCTCTTCATTTAATCTTTCCCTCCCCTTTTCCGTTTCACCAGAGTAAGGTAGCCAATCTGGCTCAGTCCTGATTAACCTTCTTGCCCTTCATTTATTATTTGCTCGCTCTCTCTCTTCTCTCAGCCTCACTCGCGGAAGGGTGAGTTTGCGATATTTATAACGTATTTTTGCTGGCATTCGTGGTTGCAAACATATTGGCCTGTTCGGCGTTGCGCACTCTCGAGTGGCGCCAATTAGCAACAGCTAGATTTTTTTAAATTTTTTCCCTTTATACAGTGAGTGCGCCGTTTTGCCAAAATGCGTTACAGCAGGGGGGTTACAGACTTAAATAAAACACTTCTTCATCAATACAGCACACAAGCGTCTCTTGCAGCCGGCTCCAATCTCTGATAGTCATCGCAAAGATGGAATTGTAAAACATAGTTGTCCTTGCACGGTACTCTTTCACTGACCTGCAACTGACCTGCATCGGGTCCCATACAGGGTATGCGTACTCCAAAATCGGTCTAATATATGAGAGGTAGGCTGTGTTCTTTAAATTCCGGGGTTCCCATCTTAGCAAGGTGTGGGTACGTGCTATTTGGTATTCCATGGTATCAATCGTCACTTACAGCGCATACATAGACGAGGGACAAAAAGGACGACGAAGACAAGCGCTGACTTCCAACTGATTATTATTTTCAGAAACAAACGTATATATTCTGAGACACCAAGACAAAGGCGCCACCTACAAAGTGTCAACCCGACATGAGTATGCATTGAAAATTCATGACCTAGGATGAACGAGAGCGCATGTGCGACCTCAGAAAAACCAGTTCTTTGTCAGTTAATGCAATTGATGACTTACTAACTGAGTCACCATCGGCAATCACTGCTGCTTCAATGATAAATCTGGTACATTCATTAGAAGGCCTAGCTAAGGTAGTGTTTTTTTCGAAAATCGGGACGCAGCCACATTGTGTGCAATGAACACCTAGAAACCCTTCCAGCCCTTTGCGCGCTTTATTGCTTGTAACGTTAGGTTACAAGAACACAGCAATAAAGTGGGCAAAGGGCGGGAAGGCTTTCTAGGTGCTTCAATGCTTGCAGTTTTCTTTAATTTACGGTAAACTCGTCGTCTTGCATTGATGTCTCTCATACTGGATGTCATCCATAGCTTTCTTGCATTTATTAAGCTTGCCTGCTTGTATCGTAGGTATATACTTATCCTCTTTAAGGGGCAGCGCAATAAGACGAAGACAGAAGGCAGGAACATACACGACAGCGCTGTCCTGTGTGTTCCTGCCTTCTGTCTTCGTCTTATTGCGCTGCCCCTTCAAGATGTTCAACCAGTACCAACTCGCCCAAATGTCGATCCTTCTTCTATATATACTCATCCACAAGGGCTAACACCTTATCCCTAAACTTAAGCCATAAATCGTTTACACTGTCGTTTTCAGCAAGGCACTGAAACACGGGCAAATTATCTTCTAGGTTTTTCGCTATGTTTGAGTAGTCCACCTTGCTGAATAGGAAAACATTTCGTGTTGCACAACTTAAGGTTCTTCTACTTTCTTTTTTAATCTCTGCGGCAACTGCCATGTCGTCACTGATACCTGGAATAACACTGACATCATTCGCCAAACTGGGGGAGTTTCAGAACGCGAGGTCTAGAACGTTATACTTTCTAGTCGGGCAAGCAACAAATAATACAAAAATTGTCATCTATATTTTTCATTCCTACGTTTACACGGCCCCCGGTGCCGCTTACACATATTCCATCACGTCATCCTAAGTCTGGCAGGTTAAAATCACCAGCAAGAATGAAACGCCTGCTTGAAACTTCCGACATAATTTCATTCAGCATTTGAAGTGTATTGTTGTCCGAGTTCTGTGGTCGGTATAATATACCTACGGCGAACGAAGAATTATAATCTAGGGTAACTATGCACTAAAGAGATTCGACATCACACGGGATGTCTAAGACGGCAGAGTTCAAGGAACTTCGCACATGTAAAAATACACCGCCCCCATGGCACGGCCTATCTCTACGATCCGCGGTAGATTCGCTCGGAAACACCTCACGATCGTCTGTACCACGGTTCCGCCACGATTCCGTGTCAATAACTACGTCAGCTCTCACTGACTCAATTAATCCTGCCAATTATTCCGTCTTATTCGTTACACTTCTACAGTTTATTAAAACACCGACCTGGTTCTGCCGTGTTATTTTCTTTCGAGACAAGCATCATTTTTTTTCTTTGTAGCGGAGCAACTACCTTCTTTTCTTCATCCCATACGTAAGTTTTTTCACCAAGAGTAAGCCTATCGAAATTCAGTTTAACTTTTGTTTTCTCGCCTTTGGGTGCCGTACCGTATTCCCATAATCACTTTCGCACTTACCGAGTAGCTGACCGATAATCCTGATCAACTCTGACCCCTTAAATTTTTTTTGCGTTGGACAAAAGTTCTCTTGTTTTTCTTTATACGAAGAGAGCTTTACGATCACCGGCCTCTTTTTTTTGTTCTCAGTATACACCAATCCGATGTGCCCTTTGTAGTGATGCAACTTCAATTCCGAGCTTGTCCATAACAATCTTTTTAATCAATTCCTCGGACTGGTCCCATGTTTCCGCCCTGTTCTCATCTACTGGGTATAACAAAAGGTCTTGTCACTGACCTCTGTTTTCTAAGTCAACATTTTCAACCTGCAAATCCCTGAATACTTTCTCAAGAGTCTGAAGTTCATGATTGTGTTCTGCAACTACTCTACCAAGGTCCTCCACTTGTTTCGTAGTTGATCCAAGGCTGTATTTTATGTCCGCTATTATTCTTTCATGTATGGCGATCCTAGATTCAGTAGAAACCAGCTTATTCAAGTATGCAGTCTGCTCTTCTTGCAGGCTTTCCAATATTTCCATTTCGGCAGGAGTCGGGGTAAGTTCGATATCGCCGGAAAGCAACAAAAGCAGGAACACGTGCAAAACTCTGCTGACAAATAGAAAAGGCCTACTTCGAGGCGCACGCGCTCGTTTAAGGCAATAACCATCAACAAACACCATAGTGGGAGGAGCCGGCAATGAACACAATGGCCGTGAGACTCGAATAGGGTAATTCAAACCAGCCTGCGTGAACAACAGGGGAAGCAGCTGCATGACTGCCAGCATGCCGGTTCCAAATCCCCCGAGGCAGAAGCTTTGCTCATCTATATAGTGTCCGCTTTGGTCACGTAGGCATCGATTTCCAGCGGCGATTGGTTCATGGCAATCACTCAAATTCCGCCACGCACCGATCGCTGCACTGAAAATAATGGGCCTTGAATTCTCGATGTGGCTTGACAAGTCATGGGATGTGATACCCGCGAGTTGGGTCATATTGAGTACAACTTGCGGCAGCTTGAAGAAGACGAACACAACAATCGAAAACACACAACTCTCGGCTAACTTCATTTCAGGCATTTGCGGTCAGTGGCTAAATGCGGGCCACCGCAATTCTGCACTTTGGCGTTGCGTTCGGGCAAGGCACGTTGTCTTAGTGCTGCTTGTGCCGGCATGTTTTCCATCTTCGCCTGTCGGCATTAGGGCGTTGCTCCTTACGATGCCCTATGTGGTTGTGTGTGTTTCGTACCATGACTTTTGTGCAATTTGAGAGCACCCTCATAGTGAAAAGTCGTAGCCCGACGCACAGTGTTGTAGGCTGGTGCCATCACACTGATGAGCGCCATGCCACTGTCGCCCAATGGCCGGGCGCTGATTCTCTCGCACTTACGGCAATGTCAGCTTTCCGTGAGCTTGTCCCAGGTCAGGCTTACAGCATGTTTTATTACTCCCCGAATTTGGCTTTTCCCGGCTGCTTCATATGTTTGAAAATGGGAGTGCGCACCCATTGATAGGCAGGTGTTCAATGGGGAGAAACGCGCCTCTGATGGTGAGGTCAGTCGCATCAATGGCGAGCTGGTTATTGTGCAACAGCAAGCGAGTACTAAATTCGGGCGTCTTAATTGTCTATTTCAAGAAGTGAGAGTTGAGATCTCAGATGCAATTTGAGTGCCATGTCACTACGCACAAACTTCTCGTTAGTGATTCGGTAGGGCTCTTTCGGCCGGAGGATGACAATGAGTCATAGTGTTTATGGGGCGGGAGGAGAGTCCATCGCAGTCCATGGCTGTGGGATTGTGGGGTTTTCTTCTTTAGTGATTGACAGCGCGCCTTTCCTTTTAGTTTTCAGTGGAGTCGTCAACATAACTGATTTGATTTTCTGACCTCTTGGGCAAGTTTGTACTCCAGTAAATTATAGTTTGCCGGGAAGAGATGCTCGAGCGGAATTTAGGCTTAACATCGGAACTCTGAGTCGCCGTTGAAATGACTCCACACGCTCCTTTCAGTACATCTGGCGCACTCGAAATAATGCAAGTATTAGTGAATATAATGCTTGACATGCCTTGTCCTCCAAGGTATTGGTCCAGCTCTGCCAGCGGAGCGAATGGGGTCGACTGCCCCAGGAGAATATATGTGGGCGAGAGTCGTGAAAGCTGCCGACGCCGTGGCTAGGTCAGGCGCTCTTGCTGGGCCCGTCGTGTTTTCAAGTGCTTGAAATTCCAAGTCTTTCTATGGTGGTAGATCATTTTGATAAGTTCTCAGTGAACCCGTGGGTGCCATACGGCGCATTGAAAACGCGAGCGTCTGACTCGAACACCCAAGGCTCGCCCGAACTTCATCCTCCTCCTACATTCGTGTTCTTGGCCCCCTAGTTTCTACGAACACCCATTCTTTGTTATAGCACTTTTTGTCTACGCGGCGAGCAATATCGGCAGTCGGTGTGCGTGTAGCACCCTGCGAGGCGAGACGCTGACTCGTTTCTCTGCAAACGCTGGCGTCGTCTCAGATGTCGGTACACAACAGAGGGCAAATATGGATGCGTCCGCTCGTGACGGCTGCCACGAAGTGAATTTGGGGGGTACTAGGGAGCCTACATGCAAGCACTTGCATGTAGGCTTCTTAGAAGAGACTTCCCCGCAGCACCCCGTCTGGGCGCTTCCGGCGTTGAGCTGCATCCTGCACCGCACATGCAACAGAACATTGCTTCTGCATCTGAACTAACGGAGTGGTCTTAGCACGTATGCGGGCCCGCCTTGCTTCATTGCGATTATCGTTTCGCGGGAGCTTCTCAGCCGGCGTTCTGACAACACGTGAGGGCATGTTTGCGCGATGCGAGGGATAGGGTACGTTGCTGCGGAATCTACGCACCGACAGGTACTATTATAGCTACCGTACATTGGCTGCTACGTGTGGAAAAATGCTGTCATGTTCGAGACTGTTCTTTTTTGTAATGTTGTGCAGTTACAGATGCAATTATTGTTAACTTATTGCATACTTTCCTTTTCGCCCATCTCGCGGGGAGATAGCTTGTCCAAACATGTCCCGCAGCATCTCGCTATTTGCTGAAATCAGATTTTTGTTTTCACGCGGTCGCAGTTCTGTCCCAGCAAACTTCTTTCCCGGACAAGTAAGGACACTTTTATATCTGTATCACGGGGTCACGGTTTCAAGAACGCTGTAGGTGCAGGCCTTATTCCCATGTTTCGATAAAATATATTTACTTACTAGTCACATGTAATTTTGCCCAGTAACGAGCCGAAAGAAATAAATTTCATGAAACATTGTATGGGTTGATTCATTCGTTGTGAAACAGATTGTTGAGAGGCATTAGTTGTCGATGCACATGACCGAGAAAAAATCCATGTGGAGGCGTTGGAAATACACGATGACCTAGGAGACATAATTTATTCTTAAATGTGTGACAATGCATAGTGGCGACGTAAAAAAATAAGCAACGTTTATTAACATATAGCGTTTAACCCATGCTTTTATATTGTTGCGTGTGGAAAGACAGACGATAGATGCTTTTTACACGCTATTTACACTGGAGCCAGGCAGCCAGGCTGTCACTCGCTCGAGCCAAGGGCGCCGACCAACTTCGTCGTTTACGCGGCGGCTCGTTTCGTGAGCATCGCTCAATGATATCGTAATATTACTCTCCCGGCGGCAAAAGCACCGTCACGGTGCTGTTAAATATCCAAGGTGCATGGAGAGTTGTAGGGCTTGAGTCGGGCAACGTGGACAATGGCACTGGTTGTCACAGCGGAGGACGTAGTGGGCGTGGCTAGAACGATTTCATAGGTGACATCGGTCACTTTGCGTATCACGCGATATGGGCCTGTGTAACAGGAAAGCAGTTTTTCACAAAGGTCGACTTTCCGCGTTGGTGACCAAAGCAACACGAGGGCGCCGGGCACAAAATGGACATCACGGTGACGGAGGTCGTAGCGTTGTTTCTGCTTGTCTTGAGACACTTGTAGACGAGCGCGCGCGATTTGGCGAGCATGGTCAGCATGGGCGATTGCATCACGGGCATAATCGCCAGTTGAAGCTGTGGCGGACGGAAGCACAGTGTCCAGTGGTAGCGTCGGTTCGCGGCCATACAGGAGGTAAAACGGGGAAAAGCCAGCAGTTTCGAGACGGGAAGAGTTGTATGCAAAGGTAATGTAAGGTAGAGCCAGGTCCCAGTCACGGTGGTCGTCTGAAACGTATTTGGATAGCATGTCTGTAAGGGTGCGGTTCAAACGCTCAGTAAGGCCGTTCGTTTGGGGGTGGTAGGAGGTGGTAAATTTATGCTGTATTGAGCAGGCACGCATGATGTCGTCAATAACTTTGGCCAAAAAGGTGCGGCAGCAGTCTGTAAGCAATTGACGCGGAGCACTATGCATCAAAATGATATCATGTAGGAGGAAGTCCGCAACATCAGTTGCACAACTGGTCGGGAGAGCACGGGTTATGGCGTAGGGGGTCGCGTAGTCCGCCGCGACGGCAACCCACTTGTTTCCTGATGTAGATTCCGGAAATGGGCCGAGAAGGTCCAAGACGGCGCGATGGAAGTGCTCGGCAGGGATGTCTAGCGGCTGCAGGTAACCAGCAGGGAGCTGGGGAGGCTTCTTGCGTCGTTGGAAAAGTTCACAAGCGGCGACGTAACGTCGTACGGAACGGGCAAGGCCCGGCCAGAAAAAACGGTGACGTACACGGTCATAGGTTCGAGATATGCCGAGGTGTCCTGCCATTGGTGCGTCGTGAAGCTCTTCTAGAACGGTGGAGCGGAGGTGTTTAGGTACTACAAGCAGGAACTCAGAGCCGTCCGGATGCAGGTTACGACGGTACAGAGTAACGTCGCGGAGGACGAAGAGGCGTAGAGCAGCATCGGCCGGAGAGTGTTCAAAGCGGTCGATGAGTGTTCTGATGTAGGCGTCACGGCGTTATTCGTCAGCGAAATGATGCTGGGCCTTCCAGCAGGACTCGGCGGCTCTTGAAAGACAAAGGCCGAGCGAAACCGACGGAACGCTGCCCTCAGGGCGACCGACCGCTGGAGTAACACGCGCTGTAGTTGAGTAGAGACCACCCGCTGAGAAGACGTCAGGGCCCGCGTCACGGCTCTTTTTAGCCACGGTGTCATTCTGCAGGCGACTACATGAAGTTATTTCTCTCTCGGCGAAATGAAGCAGCTGGAATACAGAGAATACGCAAGAAGCACTGGCAATATTGGAGAAGTCAGAGTCGTCAACAGGGTAACGCGACATTCTGTCAGCGTCTTGGTGCAGGCGGCCAGACTTGTACACCACGGAATATGAAAATTCCTGTAGCCTCAAAGCCCATCGACCAAGCCGGCCTCTAGGATTATTTAGCGATGAGAGCCAGCAGAGAGCATGATGGTCAGTGACTACGGAAAAAGGGCGACTGTAAAGGTAAGGACGGAACTTCGCGACCGCCCAGACAACAGCAAGGCATTCTCGCTCCGTAATGGAATAGTTGCGCTCTGATGGTGCTAGGAGGTGGCTCGCATAAGCAATAACGTGATCCTTGCCACGCTGACGCTCGGCTAAGACGGCACCAACACCATGACCGCTGGCATCTGTACGCAATTCTGTAGGGGCATCAGGGTGGAAGTGGGCGAGAATGAGTGGTGAGGTTAGAAGAGTGACGAGACGAGAGAAGGTGGCGGCTTCTGCAGTACCCCACGAGAATCGTACGCCTTTCTTCAAAAGATTAGTTAGGGGCCCAGCAATTGTCGCAAAATCTGGAACAAAACGACGAAAGTACGAGCATAGCCCTACAAAACTTCGAACGTCTGCGGCTGTCTTCGGAACCGGAAAGTCGGACAGCGCGAGTTTTGTCGGGATCAGGCTGTACTCCGGAAGCGTCAACGAGATGGCCCAGAAGAACAATTTGTCGGTGGCCAAAACGACATTTGGACGAGTTAAGTTGTAGCTTCGCCTTGCGAAATACATTAAGTATGGTTGTGAGACGCTCAAGGTGAGTGTCGAACGTTGGCGAGAAGACGATGACGTCGTCGAGGTAGCAGAGGCAAGCGGACCATTTGAAACCTTGGAACAAGGAGTCCGTCGTACGCTCAAAGGTGGCAGGGGCGTTGCATAATCCAAACGGCATTACCTTAAATTGGTATAGGCCATCAGGTGTGAAGAACGCGGTTTTTTCTCTGTCCATATCGTCAGCAGCAATCTGCCAATATCCCGAACGAAGATCAATAGAGGAGAAATAGCTGGAACCGTGGAGGCAGTCAAGGGCGTCGTCTATACGTGGGAGCGGGTAGACGTCCTTTTTTGTAATGCTGTTCAGGTGACGGTAGTCAGAAGCGCCACGTGCCGTCCTTCTTCTTAACCAACACCACAGGTGACGCCCAGGGACTCGATGAAGGCTCAATGATGTTTTTATCGAGCATTTTGTTCACCTAATCTTGAATTACTCGGCGTTCCGACACAGAAACTCGATACGGTCGTCGGTGAATAGGCGCAGCATCGCCAGTATGCATGCGATGTTTGACTGCGAGCGTCTGGCCTAAAGGGCAATCGTCGAAGTCGAAAATGTCGCGGTAGGACGATAATACTTCGCAAACGTCTTCAGTCTGCGTAGAGGACAGGTCCGTCGCAACCATTTTCTTTATGTTGGGATCGATACCCGAGACTGGCGCGAGGGGCATGCTAAGCTCGCGAGAACCATCGGTCGATAACGCTGCCACGTATTGGTCGCCGAGACAATCGATAGTGGCAAGGCCCTTGCGGTAGAATTTGCTTTGCCAATCCAAAGTTACAGACAGGCATGCGAGTGTGGTTCGCAGTAATAGTAAGTATACTGTGAGGCACGGTGACGTCATACCGTATTGGGATGTCGGGCAGAGGAGTGAAGAGGTACTCGCCATCCGGAACTGGTGGGACAGACAACAGTTCAATGTAGGCTATGGACTTTGGCGGCAGGCGAAGAAAGCCGGTGGAGCGCAAGCGGAAGTGGGGTGCGTCAGAAGGTTGTGCGAGAATCGGCAACTCAAGGCGAAGAGCACTGGAAGAGCAGTCAATAAGAGCAGAATGGGCGGAGAGAAAATCGAGGCCGAGAATAAGGTCGTGGGGGCAATGAGCAATTACGGTGAAGAGGACAGGAGTGTGGCGGCCGGCGATGCTGACACGTGCCGTACACAAGCCGATGATAGGCACAGTACCGCCATCCGCAACGCGGACGACGCGTGCCGACGCTGGGGTGAGGAGCTTGTTCAGTCGTCGTCGGAAGGCAGAACTCATAATAGAAAGATGTGCTCCTGTATCGATGAGTGCCGTGGCAGGATAGCCGTCAACGTCAACGTCAAGAAGATTTCGGTTAGTAGGTAACGTGAGCAGAGGATTTGAGGGCAGGGTCGACATCGCAGCTTCACCTCCAGAAGCTGCAGTGCCTAGTTTTCCGGCTGGGTCTGGGACGCGATAGGCGGCGAAGAAAAGCGGCGGGGTTGGGGCGAACGAGACTGGTGGCGTCGAGGTGAGGGCGAGCAGCTGTAGCGAAAAGGTTCGGAGCAGGGGCATCAGCGGTAGTGGGTTCATGGCGGGTGGCATAGGGTACAGAAGGTCCAAAGGTGCGTGAATAAGTGGCGGCGTAAGTCCGAGGAGGTGGTGGCCATCGGTTGCGGCAGTGACGGGCGACGTGGCCGATGCGACAGCAATGGAAGCAGATAGGCCTGTCATCAGGGGTACGCCATTCGGACGGGTTGCGGCGAGATGTGGCAGAAAAGGACTGCCTGGGTCGAGGAGGGCCGCTAGATAACTGGGGAAGGCTGGGTCGAGACGTGGAACACACGGTGTTCAGACCCATGTTTTGAAATTCCTCTCTGTCGACGGCCTGAATCATCGCAATGGTGGTTGCTGGCGGATCGGGAGGCGTCGTGGAGAAGGCTGGCGAACAGGTGGCCTCGAGTTCGCGGCGAACTATATGGGTGACGTCGTCACCGGTGGTGGTCTGACGCGGTCGACCCTCACATGTCGACGTAGCAGCAGTGTTGGGTAGCCGCGCAATGTGGTGTGAGATACGGCGGCTCTTAGCCTGTTCAAGGCGACGGCATTCTTTTATAATGGCGTCGATAGTCGAGACATTGCCGAAAACAAGCAAATTGAAAGCGTCGTCGGCCATGCCTTTAGCACATGTGCCACTTTATCTGCTTCGGACATATGATCGTCAACTTCACGGCATAGAGCCAAGACATCGAGGATGTAGGAAACGTATGGCTCTGTAGGTGACTGAACACGAGACGCGAGAGCCTTTCTCGCGGCAGCCTTGCGCCCATTGGGGTCGCCGAACAGTTCCTGTAGCTTTTCTTTGAAACTGCCCAACTGGTTATTTCGTCATCATGCGTTTGGTGCCACACGCGTGGGGTGCCGCCGATGTAAAAGATGACATTGGCGAGCATATACGTTGGGTCCCACCTGTTATTAGCGCTGGCATGTTCATATAGCTTGATCCAGTCGTCAACATCCTGTCCCTCCAGGCCAGAGAACACACCTGGGTCACGATGTGGGGCAACCGTGATGAGTGGAGCAGTCGGACAAGCCGAAGCCGTTGCAGAGGCGGGCTCGTCACCGGGAGGCATGGTGACAAGCTCGGTGTGCCGACCACTTCGGAGTTCCGTGGCGAGGACGGGGATCGCTGACCTCCATTAGAAATGTTACGTGTGGAAAGACAGACGAAAGATTCTATTTACACGCTATTTACACTGGAGCCAGGCAGCCAGGCTGACACTCGCTCGAGCCAAGGGCATCGACCAACTTCTTCGTCGTTCACGCGGCGGCTCGTCTCTCGAGCATCGCTCAATGATGTCGTAATAATATAAACGTGTGTCCTGAACTCCTGCAATGAATCTTTCCTGGTTGAATGTCTACATGGAGGCCCCGGTAGCAATGTACCCCATATACGGCTTGCAGGTACCCTTTCTCCGCCGCGGTATTGCTAAACGCTCAACATTTGCACAACTCTATCCGGTGAAAAACACGGGCGCGACCGAAATTTCACTTTCCAGCCATCTCCAGTCCATCCTGTGAGCAGTTCTTTTTGTCAAGAACAGGGCCGCAAGTCGGGATTATCGCATCTCACTTCCTCACTGCATTCAGACCGAAAACAAGGTATAGGTATTCTGAGGATAACAACGAGATGAAACGAAACCGGGATTTGAAATGGAATGTTATACTGTCATCTTTCCTAACTATGTTTAGGTTGGATCAAAGAAGCTATAGGAGTTTCCGAGCACCAGCTATTACAGCTTTCTCTTTTTCGTTGCAAGAGGACTGATTGCTTTTCCAGCTCGCCGTAGTATACTGTTACAGGCCGTATGCGGTCATTTGTGCGAAGGACGCAGGTGCTGCTCATTCCTCTCGGAGAGATTTCCTCAGCGGGTTGTACGTCGCTAGGCGGTTTTTCTGGTAGAACATTTTACGGGTTAGATCTCTGCCACAGCGCGGTGCTTTTTTTTTCTTTCTATGAATGCTGTTGCGGCAAAGTAAGGCGTTTTGAAGAGGAAATAGATTCGGATAATCATACAGGCGTTCGGCTAAAGGGACAATCAGTCCGATGCACTATACCTAGTTTTTTTTTTTCGTTTCTATGGAAAAATCGAGAAAGGGATATCATTACTGGTCGCCTAGCTCGAATTATGAATCAATAAGCGTATTTTTTTTTCGCAGTGCCTTACGTATATGAAAACTTGTATTGGGAGGAGAAGCTACTTCGCGTGTAATCAGCACCGTATCTTTGTAGTAGCAATTACCGCGCATGCGCAATCACTTAAATTGACTGATTTACCAGCTCACTTCACCCAGCTGTAACATTTAAGTTCATTAAAAAAAACGTGACATGCAACGTTGAGAGATATCAATCACCTGACAAAAAAAAAAGAGATAGTGAAAACGCTCTGTGAAACAGCAAAAAAATGTAATCTCCCTCACGTCGCCGTATCAATTTATTCGCATAATTGCAGCGTCACATTCAGAAAGATGAGGTGAGATATGACCATAATAGCCAGGATCGGCCTATTTTGTCTATACTGCCGTACCAAGGCATTTCCCAGCGATACTTAACCTCCGGTCTGCATAATGAAAATCCTATATACACCTGCATATTTCCTAATGACCCCAGCTTATTCTCTGCTGAACACGCCGGCCTTCGCTTTTCGCGACTTTTATACACGCATTCATGCCCTCGCGAATTCCTGTTCATCTCGGACAGCGCAAGGCTTTGGGATTGACCACATCATGCAATCGTTAATTCAGTCACTTTATTTCGCATCTTGGGTTGCGCATTATTCGGCGCTCTAAGTGTTAACTATATAATGTAACTCTGCTAAATTACGCCGTTTTTCTCATGCCTGAAAAAGGCCCCGCGTCTTCGTATCTTGGGTCTGGTGCCACACCCTACTACTGCCTACTGTACAGGTGGTGGGCATCTTACCGAGCTGTCTTTCCTTTCTGTATGCTTCTGAGGCTACCAGTAAACAGTTGATAGTTTGCGGTTTTTCTGTCCCTTTTCACGAAATATATTTCGCCCCCCCCCCCCATTCAAGTACACTCTAAAAGAAGTTTACACCTTTTGGGTTGTATATCTGCCACACAACAATAATCGTAATCTGCCTTGCTTGCGTTTCCTTTCTTGAGAACGCCGCACCCGCTACTTTCCTGTGCTGATAACGCGCATGCCATTCGTTACTGGGCAGTACCGGGCTCGAAGCGTTAAAAAAAAGGAAATGCGGACAAGAAAGATGACGCTTATCGTTGTGTGGCAAGATACGACTCCAAGGGCGTAAACCTTTCTTAGAGTGTATACCTAGAAAATTTACCAGGCGGTTTATCGTCTTTGTTCCCGCCTCTTTTGCAAGGAATGTAAGCCGTGATTACAGCTAATTTAATAGTAGTTATAATAATTGCTCCCGAACTCACCCGCCACCTTCTTGCTGGGCATTCATTCAACCTGAAATGTTGCTGGTCGCCGCTGTAATTATTCTTGTTCAAAAGGAGGACGATGCCTGCTGCTTCGAGCCTGAGCCCGCACCAGAGAGCAGAACCCTTTAGGTTTGCTTTGATCAATGCTGACGCCAGTTTTTTTTCTATACCTTGCACATACCACTCATTCTGCAGTCGTTTCTTTGACGCATATCTCTTTCCTCTTGTTCTTAATACAAGCTTCGGCACCTTCGTTTTCAAAGTCGTCGAGAAGAAAGAACGACTCGCAAAAGGAGGCTCAGCCGTATCTTAATAGCGAGTCGATAATTATGGGCTCGCAGAAGACGACCAAAATTTCTTTCGCAGCGAAAGGCGTTTTCTTACTACATTTGCGTGGGAAACCAAGATCGCTTCGCAGCCAAATATTTTCCATATTTTTTCTTTCTACACTGGAAAGTTTTATTTTTTCGTAGTAGCTGAAATATAGACGACATACGAGTAACTGCAGGCGGAACGCGTTACTAAATGTGAGGCTATGGAAAATTACAACTGCTATTTATTACCCAATCTTAAGGCGCAACTGAGGGAGCAAAGAAAGTTCACGTAAGGAAAGAGCGTCACCTGCATCTAAGTTTACTGGTTTTCATATTCAAGTCTAATCTTTTCCGGGCGACACATATGCTGGGCGTCCTGCCCTCGCCTACCCAAAGGCCTTTTAATGGTCGACTCGGCGCATACTAAGCTTCTTAAGAGCTTTCATGTGTCTTGAGGCGGCGTTGGAAAGTGCGTGAAAATACGTATAGCTCAACTAACACAGGAGGCTAATGCTTATGCACAAACACTAGAAAACAATAATTGGCACCAATTCTGTGAATCTCTACAAGGAACCTTACACACAAAAAATACATGGGCCATTTTGAGAAGCATGATAGATCCTGCAAGTACAAAAACAGCGACGAACCGAGATCTGCGATTGCTTGAATGCGAATTTCGAGACGCTGGCACCCATCTCCTACACACACTAGAAGACATGTATATAGGAGCAAATTCCACGCAAAACCATGATACTCCCACATATTTAGGAAGGAACAATGAGGAGCTAGTTGCCTCTATATCAGTGGCAGAGGTTTTCGCGGCAGCGCAAACTTTCAAGAAAAATACGGCGCCTGGACCGGACAAAATAACAAACGCCATGATTCGCAATCTTAGCCTCAATGCTTTAACAGGGCTAACAGATCTTTTTAACAAACATGTATGGACTGAAGGAGGTCAAATCCCACAGGCATGGAAGCATGCAGAGATAATTCTAATACCGAAACCAGGGAAACCGAGGGACATAAAAAACCTCCGACCCATATCCCTTACCTCATGTCTGGGTAAGCTTTTTGAAAAGGTTATACAGATGAGACTCACTAGGTACATAGAAAACAACAACCTTTTCCCGGAAACTATGTTCGGCTTTAGACAGCATATGTCGGTACAGGATGTGTTTCTCCTACTGAAAGAAGAAGTATTAAACACAGAGAGAGGAAATGCAGACAGATTCATAGTAGCATTAGATATCCAAAAAGCTTTCGATACCATCTCGCACGAAAGCATTTTAACGGAATTATCGAACATGCACTGCGGACAGCGTACTTATGAATACATAAAATCCTTTCTAGACAACCGTACAGCCACGATAGGGCTAGGATCCACCCGCTCAGATGTTCTACAGACCCCCAAAAGAGGAACGCCGCAAGGTTCAATTCTTTCACCGCTACTCTTCAATATAGGGATGAAAGGACTAGCGGTGAAACTACAACGGATCCCAAACTTAGGACATGCGATTTACGCGGACGACGTAACTCTCTGGACCGCAAAGGGATCTCTAGGGGAACGTCAGGAAACCCTCCAGAAGGCAATTGGCATTGTTGAGGATCATGTAACACAAGCTGGCATGAATTGTGCCCCGGAGAAGTCCGAACTAATCCGAGTAAGAGCGCCTTATACACGAAAGGACGATAGACTTCCGATAAAGCTTGCTCTGGGAGGTCAAACTATACAGGAGGTATCTAAAGCTCGGATACTAGGACTATGGATACGGGAAAGTCGAGCAGTAGGGCACACGATCGCAAACCTCCGGAAAACGGTTAACAGCGTGTCTAGAATGATAAACAGAGTAGCAAGAAACAGAAAAGGCTTCAAGGAGGAAGAGACGATAAGGCTCGTACAGGCATTTATCATAAGTCGTGTAACCTTTGGCCTTCCTTTCCAAAAAGTCTCAAACTCAGAGGAAACTAAAATAAACGCCCTTATACGCACAGCTTATAAGGCGGCGCTTGGTCTACCGATTTGCACTAGCACGACCCTTTTTAATGCAATGGGTATTAGCAACACGTTTGAAGAACTCGTGGCTGCAACACTGATCGCACAACGAGAAAGGCTCAATTCCACGGAGCAAGGTCGAACACTTCTCCGTCGATTAGGGTATCCACTCAGACCGGCACATTGTAACGACCAAACAGAACTACTCCCACCGAACATACGAGCGCAGATCTCTGTGTCCCCAATCCCTAAAAACATGAGCGAGAAATACCACAGACAACGGCGCCTTGCACGGGCCAGGACACTCGAACGCAGGTTCGGTAGAAATCCGGAGGTTTATTACACGGACGCGTGCAAACAGGATAGCAAAACTTTCACTGTGGTATCCACAAACGCACAAACTACTATTTCCGCAACAGTCAGAACAGGGTCGGTGGCCACAGCAGAGGCTACTGCGGTGGCTCTGGCTATACGTGACGCTGAAAATAGAGCACGTTCTGCGGTAATACTAACCGACTCGCAGTCGGCATGTCGCCTTTTCATGGCAGGCACCCTGCCCAAACTCACCGTCAAAATCCTAGGAAGAAATCTCACGGAACACCACGCTATTACGTGGTGTCCGGCGCACGCCGGAGTGAGCGGTAACGAGGGGGGGAACGCCTCGCTCGAGAATATAGCATCCGAGCGACGGAACGCACTCTCGTAGAATCTCCGATCACAGCAAAAGATATCTTGGAGGCACAGAGACGAGGAAGGCAACGGTATAGCTTTCCAGACACATCCTTGGACTCAGCGCAAATGCGGGACTGGCGCCGACTACAAACCCGTACATACCCACACCTACTCCTACTACACCACATACACCCCACCCGGTATCCCAACACTTGCCCTTGGTGCGGAGGGCGGCCATCGCTTGACCATATCACATGGTCGTGCCAGAGTCGGCCACAAGAAATCCAATCACCCCTTATGGGGCAAAATTTCAACAGTAGGCAGTGGGAGGTGTGGCTAGCCAGCACGGTGCGGGAGGACCAACTGGCCCTTCTCGACCAAGCCCGGCGTGCCGCGATCGTCAGTGGGGCCCTGGACTGAGGGACCCACCCACTGGACCTGAGTGTGATTTTTTTTTCTTTTTTTAAATAAAAGTTTTATACTACTACTACTACTATTGCTTTTTCGGCTCCATGGATCCCGCTGGCTTGTGCCCACGCATCTCAGGGCCGCATAAGCTGTTCTCTATGTGAAAAAAAAAAAAAACAGCACGCAAGGCCGTATGTGACTTTCGTGGTCCGTATGGTGCACGAAGTCACACTTACACGCGGCAGGGTATATATCGGCCGGAGAGAAGGCTGCTGCGCCAATGAAAGAGCAAGGAAACACGAGCTCTCTGCCAAGAATAAGACTGGCGTACATTTAGCTATGCACTGTGATTTCTGCGTGTGTGGAGCAGATCTTTCCAACATCCGCATACTTCCTTGGCACGGCAATTAATGTAGGCTTATTTTATCAATATGTATTGTGACGTCTGTGTCAGCGATACGTCTGTGGCTTTACGCGGCACAGGAAGAGAACAAGTTTTGTTTGGAAAAGAACAAAAATTCGAGAAAGATGAACCCTTAATGCTGCAGCCATAAGTATAGCAATCAGGCAATTGTGTATTTTTGTGTCCATGCAAGACCTTTCTATTCAATACCACGCCAGATGTACAAGTAGGGAAGTGCCAAACGTAGGCGCTTGCTCACCGTAGGCGTACATAAAAACAAATATGGCACCCTTGTTATCTTATGGGTAACTGATTGTATAGCGTCTAAGTGCTTAATTATTATTGCTTCAAGATACAAACGTTCACAACATTTGTGGCACCATTGTTATAATGTTTGTAAATCATCTTATGGTATCTACGCAAGTGTTTAATTATTATTGCTTCAAGATAGAAACGTTGACAAAATTTCTGGCACCACTGTTATCTTATATGTAACTGATCATATAGCATCTAGGCAAGTGCTTAATTGTTATTGGTTCAAGATACAAACGTTCACAAAATTTCTGCAACCCTTGTTATCATATATACAACTGATCGTATAGCACTTATACTCGCGGACCACTTTCTGTGGCTATGAAGGGAAAGCTACTGAGGCAAAGCGCGTACGAGTGAGAGTGCTTCTGAATAGAGTCCCCCGTTTTAATTCACGTTAGTCTAGGCTGGGGAAGACAAAACGTTAACACCGTATTAGCAACCGTTAAATAAGACAGGACACACAACAGGGGGTAAAGGTTCACTCTTTTTGCGGCCTTTCCTTTACGCGTCTAGGGAAACGCGAAAGCGTCACAGCTGGAAGCTGCGTCGATGCAGCGTCTGTTCCGAGCAACCAAAAGCGCTCTCAAGCGCTGCCGGACTACTTGGCGTGGTAACACATCTGCAGCAGCGACGCACGCTTAGCTTTCCCTTCATAGCCACACAATGTTGTCCGCGAGGCTAGGCAAGTGCTCAAGTATGTTTTCTTCAAGATACAGGTGTTTACAAAAATATGGGGCGCCCTTGTCATCATATGGGTAACTGATCCTATAGCATCTAGGCAAGTGCTGAAGTACATTTGTTTCAAAATGTTTCGCGGAACACATTTTTCTCCTCTCGCTCACGCCTGGAAGGAGAAAGAAAAGGGAGTCCGTAACCAGAAAACATATTTCACGTAAGAGAAGCTCTTCATTTGTCTACATTCTTGTAAATCCCTCGCGGCCACAATTCGTGCAATAGTGAGACGATAAACGCAGCGCTGGGCAACGACCAATAATGAGCACGGGAAAGCGGCAAAAATGCTGTCGCTCACGAATTCCTTTTCCTTTCATGTGCAGCTTGTTGCCCTAACTTGCGTTTCGCTTTCCCTGCTTCCCGGTCGTATAAGTGTTCCTTTATCGTCACCTGTGCTGAACTCAAGATCACCCCTGACAGTCACGGCTGCAATCAGCGAAGATGACTGCTTCGCCCTACGGGACCTGCGCAGTGCTTTTGCATTGCACTCAAGCGGCACATCGGCAACACCAGCGCCATCATTCAACAGCGAGCCCTTAAAGGACTGGCGTCGGCTGTCCGCCTTCAGTGGGCGCGGGAGAGCGGCAAAAAGGCTGTCGCTCACGAATCCCCTTTTCTTTCATGTGCATGTTGGTGGTACTTCATCTCTTAATTCTAAACGATCGAACAATCTTTGCCTGCTGCTGCTCCCATGCCCCAGTGTGCTTTGCAACATTCTGTGCGAATGCATTTTTTTGTTCGGAAACTGTTACTGCTTTGCGGGGATATAGAAGAAAATGCTGGTCCGCTAAACGCTGACTCTAGCAAATCACACAAAGAAGTGCTTGACGCCATAGGAGCCATTTCAGCGAACTTCGATAGTCATCACTCAGAGGTGATGCATGGATTCGCTGGGCTAAAAGAAAACCAAGAGGAACTTTCTCATACAGTCGACGATCTTGCATGCAGGTTCGCAAATCTCGAATCTACTGTCGAATGTCTTGAAACGGCGCAACCTACAGTAGATATCAGTAGTTCTGTTGCCCAGGCCATTAAGGCTGAAAGCGTTGCGTTGGCCTCGCGTCTTGTTGATCTAGAGGATCGGTAACGGCGACATAATTTACTTTTTTTTTGGCATCACGGACGGCGGTTCCGAGACTTGGACACAATCGGAAGAGCATATCTGTGAGCTTCTCTTACGTCATTTAAATTTGCGTATTACGGATGGCATGGTGGAGAGAGCACATAAGTTGGGTGCTTATGTTACAAGTAAGACACGCCCAATCATCGTGAAGCTTTCTTCCTTCAAAACCAAAGAAAGTATTCTCTCACAAAAATCTAAATTGAAAAGTACAGGTGTTTCCATTAGCGAAGATTTCTGCAGGGCAACGGGTTTGACACGAAAAAAACATCTAGAATTTGGCAAGTTTAGCGGCCAGCCTTTTTCACTTCGTTTTAATAAACTAGTCATCAACAATAAAGCCTACATATACAGGGCAGTCACTGACGCTGTTTGTGAGCTAGTATCCCCTAGCGAGGTGCGTGCAGCTCCCACTCGCAAAGCACCTGCTAATCCAGCACGTGACAGATCGGCGTAGCTATCTCCCCTATCTGCAAATGGTGCTTCAATATTTTTCACCAATGCACGCAGTGTTCTCAATAAACGAACAACTTTATCATCTCGCATTGACGCATGCTCAGCCGACATAGTTGTCCTTTCAGAAACCTGGCTTTTGACAAAAATAAGAAACGGTGAAATTTTTGAATGTGCAAGAAAGCTACAAGATCTACCGGTACGACCGTGATGTTCGTGCTGGCGGGGGTGTCCTAATCGTCGAGAATGATCAACTTTGTTCATCGAATGTTCCAGTCTGCTTTAGAACTTGTGTGCGTACGTGTTGTTATCGATAATCGTCGCTGCATTTCTTGCGCTTGCTGTAGACCCCCAACAGCACCAAAATCTTTCTGCGGTGATTTACATGATGTTCTCAACAATATAACTGTTCGGTATCCTACGTCACCTTTGTTTTTTCTGTGTGACTTTAATTTTTCTAATATATTGTGGAGAAGTGATTTCGGGTTCCATACCCTGGCAAAAAGCTTATCCGATGATGCACAATTTATGAATATCTATTCAGACTTAAGTTAGTCACAGTTAGTACATGAAAAAACCCGTACAACTTCTACGTCATCTAACATCCTGGACCTTATTTTCACCACTGTGCCTGAGGCTCTTTCTAAACTAGCTTACCTCCAGCGCGTAAGTGATCACTTGATTATTAATTTCACGTTGAAAATGCATGTATCTACCAAGAGACGATCTAAAATTATCGTTGACTATAACCGTCTTGCCAAAGAAACCAAGCTTGCCGATCGCTTGGATGCTTACCACTGTGTAGAAGCCGAATACATTTATGCTGCTAGCAATGCCAAAAAAACTATTTTAGTGTCACATTGCCACCCTCCTTATTAACTAACCCACATAAATTCTGGAGTATTGTTGGCGACAAGAAAGCTGACTCCATTCATTTAGTTCATGTAGATGGCAGTGATGTTGACGAAAACCAGTGTTGCACTGTGTTAAATGAAGTGTTTACCTCATTTTTTAATTATGATAAGCTTGCCGATTTAACCAATATTCCTTATTTGTTGTTGTGTGCTATGGATACCATATTATTTGATTGGGTTGGTATTAACCGTTTGATTGCTAATCAAAAGATCTCAGCTTGTGCAGGTCCTGATCTTACTAATTCAATAATGTTAAAATGTACTGCATTATTTTTATCTTTTATTCTACCTAAACTGTACACTCAGTCAGCACAGTGCTCATCGCTTCCTTCAGACTGGAAAACGCCGACGGTGGTTCCAGTCCATAAAACAGGTAACGCAGTATGCCCAGAGAATTACTGACCCATCTCATTAACTAGCATTCCATGCAAACTCTTAGAACACTTAATATATTCTCACCTCATCGATTTCCTGGAAAGCAACTCGTTCTTCCATCCATCTCAACGCGGTTTTAGAAAAACTTTTTCATGCGATACTCAACTTCTTTGTTTCACTAACGATTTGTTTGCCGCCTTAGATCAGGGATTCAATATTGACTGTATTTTTTTAGAATTTGCCAAAGCTTTCGACACCGTATGTCATAACGTACTTATCCATAAACTTAATCAGCTTAGTATTGACCTATATGTGTTGTCTTGGATTAAGGAGTTTTTTTCTAATCGAACTTAGTCTGTCACAACCAATAACTATTCATCTGGTTTGTCAACAGTTACATCCGGAGTGCCACAAGGCTCCGTCTTGGGGCCTCTATTCTTCTTGATTTATTTTAATGATCTCCCTAACTGGTGTAATGTCATAATCAATTAATCTGTTCGCAGACGATTACGTAATATACGGAAAGATCATTAACCCTGATGATTCAGATAAACTGCAAGGAGATCTTCACAATGTATCCCTATTGTCTAAGAAATGGCTCATGAAACTGAACGCTAACAAGTGTAAATGAATGCGCATATTACGTACGGCCAGCAATAGCAATCAGTGTCGATATGTACTGAATGACACTTCATTAGCGTCCGTTAACGCTCACAAATATATTGGCCTTCACATAACTAATGATCTTTCATGCAATATGCATACTAATTATATTACTGCTAATGGTAATCGTATGTTAGGATATCTTCATCTTAACTTTTCTACCGTTGCTACTTCGCTAAAATTCACACTCCACAAAGCCCTAGTTCGCTCCAAACTTGAATACGCATCTGCCATTTGGGATAACAATCAAGCATCACTAACCGTAAACCTTGAAGCAATTAAAGATCGAGCAGCTCGCTTTATTTTATCTAACTATTCTCGCCATTCCAGCGTTACATGTATGAAAAAAAAAAACTCAATCTGCCAGATCTTTCATTACTTCGCAAATGTACTCGTCTTTGCGTATTCCACAAGGTTTATCACTCTAACCACGTGCTCAAGAAACAACTTATCACCCCACCTTTCTACGTTTCATCCCATTATGACCACACATGTAAAGTTGCCGTCCCATCCTCTCGAACGAACGAGTATCATGATTCTTTTTTACCCTGCACAAGTGTCGACTGGAACAACCTTCGTGCTTCCATCATTCAGATCACAGATATATCTTTATTCAATACAGCAGTCTACCACGCTATCTCGTAACGTCGTCTGCATACCATTGTCTGCATAATACATTGCTTTGTTATGTACCATTCCCTTAATAATAATAATATTTGGGGTTTTACGTGCCAAAACCACTTTCTGATTATGAGGCACGCCGTAGTGGAGGACTCCGGAAATTTCGACCACCTGGGGTTCTTTAACGTGCACCTAAATCTAAGCACACGGGTGTTTTCGCATTTCGCCCCCATCGAAATGCGGCCGCCGTGGCCGGTATTCGATCCCGCGACCTCGTGCTCAGCAGCCCAACACCATAGCCACTGAGCAACCACGGCGGGTCCCATTCCTTTCTGTAGTGCCTTAGGGCCTTGAAAGTGTGTATAATAAATAAATAAATAAATAAATAAATAAATAAATAAATAAATAAATGCATTTAAGCGACAGAGGTTGGGTCAGCTCCTGCCGTTGCACTTAGCTTAAAGGTCTCCTCACGAAGCTCCGTCGCAAATTTTATTTGCAAGACGATAAAAAAAAAAAAAGAAGAGCGAGCGAGAGAGAGAGAGAGAGACAGGTGTTTATTTGGAAATAGCGGTGTTTGCCGGTTTAAAATTACTGTATTTGCGCGATTACACCTCGCCTCCGCTTGTAAAGTGGTCTAATAGTACCGCTTAAATATATAAAAAAAATTTGATGCTGCTTCTACCGCCCACATCAAGTAAAGAAACCAGCATCAATTGAAGTCATAGCGCTGGATTCACACGAACAAGAAAGACGACAGGCGTGCACCCATTCTGTCGTCTTTCTTGTCCGCGTCAATCCAGCGCTATGACTTCAACTGATGCAACGAACCAACTAGCCCAAAAATCTGCACTCGTTAAAGAAACCTGAGTCGACGCGTACCGTGTTGAAACAACTTTACCGAGCGTACAAAGGCACACAGACAGGCACACAGCTGAATCTTAGCCGTTAGTCGCTATCGGAGTCCGATGACATTTCCTTTTCGCTGTCTACCGACCACAGAAAGTCATATTGAGTTCCATCCGATGCATTAGAAATGTCCCACGTACAGCAAACTGGAAAATCTCGACCGCGAACCAAGGGATAAAAGAGGAATGTCCGTTCGATGGCAGTCTAGCATAGCTACCTTGGATCGAACTTCCTTATTTAGTATTAATTGGCTTCGTTTTTTATTTTGAGTAGAATTAGTTACGATTGTAACGTGCATGCGGATTGGAATGCAGTTTTTATTCAAAAAAGGTGCGCCTTAGAATCGTGGAAATATGGTATTCGCTTAGATGCTAGCTACTTTACAAGGCATGGGGAGAGGAGAAAGAAAGGAGCCGGGAGAATGGCAGAAGAAAGTGAAAACTAAAAAAAATTAAAATAACATAACAATAGTCCAAGTTGTTCGAACGTATGGGTGATTTCGCCTTCAAACTCTCCAAACCTTTTAATACTTCAAAGACTCCAAATATATATAACGCGCGGTGCTCTCCTGTTTCTGCATTAAGAGGAAGCTTTAGCTCGGGTGCTCCTATCTAAATACATCTAAAAGGAGAATTCGTTTTTCTCGGCAACCACTGCACCGAATTTGACGAGGCTTCTTGCATTTCAAAGTAAAACTTAAAATGTAGTGACTGTTTCTTTCAAATTTTCGTTTTAGGTCCCATTTTTTATAAAAATTTGGAAAAATAGCAAATTTTCTGGAAACGAAACCATCAAGTTTACAACTCTGTAACTAAGCAATAAACATTTATATGAGAATTCTGTGAATTGCATATAATAGTACATCTAAAGCGGACAAAATTAAGGTGTTACATATGAATCCCAAAAACTAGGTAATCTGGAAATACTGCTTTTGCTGAACCCTTGTACACAACGTAACGAATTCACGCAAATTATAAATAGACATATCGAGTTTGTATACTTTGAATGATCTAAAGGATGACGTTTACAGAACCGCGATGTCTGCTCTTGATGCGGAGCTATTTGTAAACTTCGCGGTTCTATATTTTAGTAATTTTACATTTTCGGAAATTCTCGAAAAAAACTCCAAGCCCTCAATCGAAATTTCGCTTGGAACAGTCCCTAGAATTTAACTTTCTCTCTCAAATGCAATAAATTTCATTGAAAGCGGTCCAGGGGTTATCTCAGAAAAGTTTGTGCGTTTTGCATCTATTCGAATAGGCCGCGTCGGAGTTGGGCCCGAGCTAAAGCTTCCTCTTAAACAACCACTTTAACGTGGCCTTCGCGGCTGAGAATTTACCACTGGACCTCGTGTTCAAAAACAGGAACGTTAAAGAAAGGTAATCGAAATATGGACATGTTCTACATTTTCAGTTAAATTTTATTGTTTTACACGTTACAGGTCCTGTACAGGGCACTGAGTAAGGGTTGTTACACTGTGGTTACTTTGTGTTGTACAATAAATAGTAGCAAGAAACTGAAAAGACCATTTGTAGGTGACACTAAAGAAAACAATATAGATCAGGTAAGTAATTATTAAACTAAATAAAGAAAACCTAAAAACAGCGCAGAGTATGTAAGCTTCACATGTTTTTATTGCGCGGAAACTACCGTTGAAACTAAGAACAGCTCAGTACTGTACGCACATTATCCAAGCAACGCTAGCTGAGTATTTGCTCACATATGGGATTTACTGACGATGAAATGGTAAATTAATAAACGCAGGAAAGGTGTCTAAAGAGGTAAAACGCCATATTTTGCTACGCAAAACTACGCAAGACTTTCACGCAAGAATGAAGTGCACAAAACGATGGAAGTGAAGCTGCCGTAACCGACTGTTGTAAAAACGTGCGACGACGCGCATAAAAAATTGTAAGATGCACATTTTATTCTGATAGCGATAATCTGGACACTCCAGGCGGATTTCTGCCATCGGCGTCGCCATAGCCGTGCTGTTTCGTATGAAGTCCAAGGGCGATAACGCGTCGCCGGGCGCCGTGTGCTGTATGTGCTTGGGAAAGCGTGCAAGTATGAGCCAATGATGGCGGCTCAATCTCGCACGCGAAACGAAGCAAAGCGAGGAGGAAGCGCGCTGTCTTCCGTCGCGCGCAAGGCACTTGGAGGCGGGAGAAGGACGGGGGTTCGTTCTACTCCGGCGGCTGCTGCGTATGGCGCAGCCGCGCTCGGCCGCGCGGGGCCTATCTTGAAAGACGTCTGAGATGCGGCAGAGTGCGCTCCGAGTGCCGAAAGCTTCGTGTGCGCTGTGTTTTCGCCGCTTAGTTCACGGTGAAGCGAGAGGCAGCACAAAAGTAAATTCGCTCGCTGCTGCTGCCGCGCTTCCTCACTCCAGCATTTTGACAGCGAGTTTTCGCGGTCATCAAGTGTGATGTGTTCATGTTTGGCTGTACGCTCGTGACACCATGCTTGTTAATTTAGCTAGCAAGCGAATGTTTACAAGTTTATATGGTCGACAGAGCTACTATACTTACTTCGTACAGGGCTGGGGGTTCTGTAAGAGTCCACCTAGTGGACGGTCCATTTCGGTCGCTGCCGATTGGCTAGGGCTGCTCGTCTCCTCCTCGCTCGCACAGCTGCATCCAATCAGCAGCGGGCAAAATGGATAGTCCACTGAGTGGACTCTTACAGAATACTCTCCCAGCTGTCTACATCTACAAATTCGTTATCGCAATTGATGCTTCGACTTTCCGGCGAAACTGTGACTTTCTTGAAAACAATTTAATTGCCTAACCTTCACTTTGTAAATGTTTTACAGGAGCTAGACCACGGGAGGTATTCTGTAAGAGTCCACCTGGTGGACATGTTCGTTTCGTCTGCTGCTGAAGTGCTTATTGGCCGTGGAGCCTCGGTGCTACGGACGCGAAGCCCAGCCTAGCCAATCAGAACTTCAACAGCAGGCAGAATGGACAGGTCCACTAGGTGGATTCTTACAGAATACCTACCTAGGCTACGCAGTTATCACAGGATTCGATTGCATTGAGCCACCGAAGCCGCTTATATTATAGTTGCATCAGGGGGACGTATGGATCCAATTTCTGCCGAACTTGCGACCCCATTGTCCTTGGTCAAAATTTTATTGATTACGGTCGCCTGCGTGCTGGGAATAATGCATTTATTTCGTCATTTTTAGTTGTTTGCCTTTACGTTTCTTCTTTGGACCATGTCATAACTCCTCTCCTGATCAACCTAAGTATGTCGCCTCAGAGGAACCATATATACGAGTATATCTTTTTTTTATTGAAGTGAATATCAGGAGAGGTTGGCGCCCTTATGGTGGCACCGGCTACTCCTTGTCACTTGGCAAAGGAAACAAATTTGCGTAACAAGGGAGAATAGCGACACGAAATATGGCATTCGGTAGAACACTGGATGAATAAAAAATATACAGTCCAACAGTACATCAGTCGCAAAGTTCTGTGCATTAGTTCAGTCCACGTACGCATATATAAAGTCAGATATTTTGTACAGCCAAAACGCACAACACATGCAATGCACTGCAATCACAGAACAGAATTATACATATTGCGTAAAAGTTGCGATCACAACATAAACCAATTATGAATCGCGAACAACATTTGTGTTACTCATTTAGCGTATTCGGATCATCTGATACCTAATATTTTCCCAAAATGTTGGTGTCCTCTAAAAATTTTTTCAGAGCAAGAAACGCTCTTTTTTGAAGGCCCGCAGTTGGCCATGGGCCAAGTATCTCTTTTAGAGTGAATGGTCTTCTGTCTAACATCAACAAATTTGCTTGCAGTTCCGTTCTTTGTGGATCGTATTTCGTGCACTCGAGAAGCAGATGATGCACATCTTCGTCTGGATGGCCACAAGAACACTGCGGACTAGAGACACGTTTTATCCTGTACAAGAAGTGTTTCGTAAATGCAGTACCAAGACGCAGGCGGTGTACCAATGTTTCAAATTTTCTGTTGTCTCTTAGATTTTCCGGCATTGATAAGTTTGTACATGGGTCTATAAAATATGATTCCGAGTTTTTAGTTTGCTGATCAAACCAGGTAGTTTTGCTGAGGCGACAAGAAAGCTGTCTCAGGAGCAGACGGACTTGACTACGCAATAGAGGAAGATTGGTTGTCTCCGCGCTATTGTGCGCTCGATTCGCAGCTGCGTCCGCTGCAGTATTACCAGGAATATTGCAGTGCCCAGGTATCCACTGGAATGCAATTACGTGGTTCATTGTGCTTGCTTTTCTAAGTTCTTTGAGTGTCTCATACAATAGCAAAGTGTTCAAAGAATTTTTCTTATTGCTCTGTAGTAATGTCAGAGCGGCTTGCGAATCGCTAAAGATAACCCGTTTTTGCGAAGGTTTTTCTGATGTTATGAAACGCAAAGCACACAGGATTGCAAACAGTTCTGCCACGGTGGAAGGTGTCTCTCGGGATAATTTAAATGTTTGCTGTAGCGCTAAATGTGGAATGACGAATGCTGAAATCGAGGAATTTTTATGACACGAACCATCTGTATATACGTGGATGTACTGGGGATATAAGGAGTAAATTTGGAAGAGTGCCAGTTGTTGTGCGGCTACTATGAACATGTCTCTATTAGACATAATCCCTTCAACCGATAATTCTATTTGAGGACATGCTAACATCCAGGGAGGGTAAGAAACATCCACTTTGAATAATTCAAATCTTGGTAATAATGCTGTTTGTTCTCAACAAAATCATGAATTTTGCTTCTCTTTTTTTTCGGTAAGCGCAAGGTTTAATGGATGCTTCTCGTGTTGGGTTAAGATGCGATAAATATGTCGGCATGTTTCAACTGTTCGTATGACTGGAAATGGTGGGTGACGAGTTTCAGCAATTACTAAAGAACTCGAGGTAGCCTGCGGAACCTCAAGACACACTCGCAGCCCTCTCGCCAGTAAACGTTGAAGATGTTCCTCAGAAGTTTGTGATAAACCATGGAGAATAGGTGCCGAGTAAGCAATTTTTTGTTTTATGAGTGCGTTATGAACCTGTAATAGTGAAGAGACTGATATCCCCCATGTTGTGCCAGCGAAACTCGCTTCTGACAGATGGCATAATTTTAGTCCTTGAGCTTCATTATTCGAAGAGGCGGACATGTACAAGAAATAAAAATTTATACTAGACTAATAACATAATTTTAAGTTAGTCTTGATCTAATCACTTCAAGGCACATATCGTAATTGCACATTGCAGCCAGTGAGTTCGCAAGGCACATATCGTAATTTGCACATTGCAGCCAGTGAGTTCGCAAGGTGCAGCCACCTGTAAAAGATTTTCTGGAAGACACCAGTTTTTGTAAGTTCATATCCGAAGTGTGCGACAAAGCACATCGGTATTCCTGTTATCCTAACTTCGTGCTCTAATGCATAAAACGGCGTTCTCCTGAAAAACTAAGTGGTGTAACAGTCATTTTTTGTTGCCGCGAGTTTGATGGCACATATTTTGAAACCGCTGTATTCTCAAAATTCCTTTCCCAGTGGATCTGCCTTGCAATGTGACAAGCGATGATTCGTATACTGCAATACGTGTCGTAAAGTGAGTTAGAACGTTTATGCAGTAAAGTTTCGTTAATTATTCAATTATCCATTGTGCCTCGCTTTTCCGGTAGTGACTCCCGTCGACGACGCCGATACTACGCTCGCTGAGCCAATCAGCGAGCGATCTGGTTGAGCATCTTGAAGGGGCAGTGCAAGACGGCGAAGACAAAAGGCAGGAACACACTCGACAGCGCTGAACGAGTAAAAGAGCCCGATGTAATGGAAATATACTGTAGAAGGATCGACATTCGGGCGAGTTGGTACTGGTTGAAGGGGCAGCGCCTTCTGCCTTCTGTTTTCGTCGTCTTGCGCGGCCACTTCAAGATGCGCAACCAGTACCAACGCGCCAAAATGTCGATTCTTCTAAACCGATCTCTTGTTGCTGCCTCAGCAGATCTTCGACCTCCGACACTCACGCGCCGCTTTTTATCGTCGGCAAGATACTCGTCCGCTACTGCCCAGACAAGCAAAGCAGTGGGACTTATGCGTAGAGAAGTTCAGCCCATCGTAGTAAAAGAAATTCAGCAGAGTTCAGCGTATAGGGGCCGATAGCACGTATGCCACGCCTGCGAAATTGCAAGCGAATTCGCACCTTTTTAGACACACCTGTGAGCAATCGCTTGCACTATGAAACGTTTGTTTAATCAATCTGTACATCTCCACCGTTATAAAAAGCCCCAGCTGCTGTGCTAAAGGTCCTAGTGGATGATTGCTTCCATACAACTTGAAATAGTATTGAAGGTATCCTTGTTTTCTGCTCGTGAAGAAGGCAAAATACATGCGCCTAAAGATCCCTAGTAAGAGCATAAATTTCACTTGTATGCCATTCCCCGAAACGTTGGCGGTGCCGGAGAGGGCGCTTCGAGGTCGCAATGTTAATTGTCACCGCTGACAGGACGTTTCCTAAGAGTTTAGAGCTGCGGGACAAAGTGTTCGTGTAGGAGTTCTGTGCTTCTGGCGCACTTAATCTGCGCCGGATAATCACGACCAGCAGACAGGTCCATAGGACTGCTTCTCTAGTGGTGCAATCCTCGCACTTAAATGCGTGACGCGGAGGCACCGCCCACCGATGTGACCGAAGATGTCATGTCGGTGTCGTGTAGCCATCCTGCTACATATAAAAAGCAGGATGTTGGGTTGCATATAGCACAGCGGTCAGCTATTTCGACAGCGTGGTAACAGGTTATCGAGAGGAATGGGAAAAGTGTCCAGTATGGCAGGCGCTTTGGGACAAAATAGAAATAAAAAGAAACATCTTTGGTGCCCTGAAGACCAATACCACTTATTACATGTCGACATGGTGTGGAGGCTTGGAACAGGGTAAATATTTTTTTTCCTCTTCTCGAGTTTCTTTGGGTTATGTTTAATCACGCTCTCCGACTTTGCAACGCACTACTCTGACAATTTCTTTGCCTTTTTCAGTGTTTCCGCCTTTTGTATCCACTTTAAATACGAACCATTTAAGTCCTCCCCTCTATATTAGTTCCCAAGAGTAACAGTAAGGGCATTCCATTCTAAGCCAAGCAGCCGTAATATATTATATAAAAGCTGCTAATAGATCATTCATCATTTTACTGCCGCACTTTTTCTTGAGGAACTGTCCTGATATGTTCCAAAATATCAATTCATATAAGAATCTTATTGCGTGAATCGAGCTCAACTTTAAAATTAGTTAAGTATATTTAATTTCCCGTTAGTGTTACATAACAGCCTGCACTATGACTTTGTGTGAGACGACCAATGACCTATTTGTCCGATTACTTCTGGTTGCATTTTCCATGCATCGCTCAAGTTGGTGGACACATAGGTTTAGTAAAGAGAGTAAGCATTACCGCATGAAATTGTAGGGTGATATTTAGGCTCCTGGTCATGTTTGCCTATAGTGGCAGTGCCGTTTTGCTGCTGGTCGCCGGTGCGACACTTGGCTGTAGGGCAGGATTCAAATAAGGGCAGACGGCAAGAACATATGTTTGCGCAGGCCTATTTATCTGCTCATTGGTCATGTGGTCAAAATTTTTGCTGAGCTCTCCTCCATTGAGTCCATCGTAGACTTTATTAGTTTGGAAGGCTGAGACAACCATTTTTAGGTCGGTTTCAGTTTGTAAGCTTCCCCCAGGCCACGCGCGAGGTAGCAGACCCTATCCGTTTCCTCTCAATATGCGACGCTGTTGTCGCTGTCGGGTTTTATGTCAACACGGTCAGGGCGCTGTTGTAATCGCACCGATGGCACGAGTTGTTGGGAACTCGGCGCTGACGCCCGTTGTTGCACCTGGGTCGCAAGCCCCAAGGGTAGCGTTGGCCTGGCGGCCTGGGGTACAACTGGAAGCATCCGAAGGTCCCGGCAAAGCATGAGTCGACTGGTAACAACAAAACAACTTGTTTATTCTAACATCGCAAAGAGTTGGCGGTCAGGTTGACCGAAGTAGAGAGACGGGAGAGCACGTTACTCAACAGAAGAAATCGGAGCCCTCTTTTTGGCGTCCGGGGCAGCTGTTTTTATACTCTCGCAGTTGAGGGCAAGAAGGAACCCCTCAATAGACGAGCACGTGATTGTACAATGGGATAAGGTGACGCATACTGTCGTAGCGCCGTTGGTCGGGCACAAAGACTGGGAGGAGAAGGTAACCTCTACTCTCGTAGCGCCTCTGGTCGGGCACAATGACTGGGAGGAGAAGGTAACCTCTACTCTCGTAGCGCCTCTGGTCGGGCACAATGACTGGGAGGAGAAGGTAACTTCTACTCTCGTAGCGCCTCTGGTCGGGCACAATGACTGGGAGGAGAAGGTAACCTCTACTCTCGTAGCGCCTCTGGTCGGGCACAATGACTGGGAGGAGAAGGTAACTTCTACTCTCGTAGCGCCTCTGGTCGGGCACAATGGCTGGGAGGAGAAGGTGACTTCTATTCTCGTAGCGCCTCCAGTCGGGCACAATGGCACATACACTCACACACGCACATGAAGACACGTGGCATCGGAACATGCCTGGACGCGCTTGGCGGGGAGCGTAGCGGCGACGCCGAACGGGCCAAAATGTCTGCCGCTTTGTTGCAGTCGCGCCGGCTAAACCGCGCGTCGTAGGCGAAACGTAACAGCGCGTGCTCGGTTGACGTAAATGATTGGGACGAACCTAGAACGTTGGGTTGAGCTCCATTTATTTTTCCGGTTAACCAGTCGACCTTTTTCTTTTTCTTATGCAAATCACGAGGTACTTGCATGCCGCAGGACAGTTGTCGATAGCAAAGCATGCTCCAAGGCTATCCATTTTTGTTGATGACCTTTATCATGCAGATTATTGAAGCACTTGGAGGAAAAGTGTGCATGCTTGCGATAAGCCACACTGTGTTAGGAATTTCCACAATTTTTTTGGAACATTGTATTAATTTGTTTAATCTTATAATGTCCAGCTTTAGCAGCTTTAGCTCCCAGAGCCACATTTTGTAAGAATTATTTTCCTTCGATGAATTTCTTTTATCTATTTTTTTTGTATCCGCCCACCCGGTAGTTGATTCTTGCGATAACACGGCCGCAGCTTTGAACCACCCAGCGACGAAAATGAACAAAAATAGAAATTGTAAAGAATGGTTACAAAATGTGACCCCTGTTTCTCACTATTGCATATATTTAGTAGCGCGCATTGACAGCGAATTTATTGAAAACATTGTTAACAATTAGGAATTCAAGAAATATCGTATTATTACTGTATGATAGCTCATGGTGGCTCCTGCGTTACCCTGAGCACTGATGTGATATTGCGCGTGGGCCGTAATTGCGCCGACATGATTTACTGCTCCGGCCCGGCTATGTGCTGAAGACAGTAAGCTTAGTTTCTGACCGTTATCTGCGCAATTGTGAAGCATGGTGCGGCAGTTTAACACCACAAAGTCCGAACACCATTCGCCATAATGAAAAATTAAAGCAACTTGTTCAGGCTTACATTTACCCACTGAAAGTCCATTCGCACAAACAAAATCTATCTTATTTGAGCTAAAACCAAATAGTACTCAGTTTTCATTACTTGCATTTATAAATTGTTTGCAACCTAAACTTGGCCCTTGTTCATCAAAAACGCTATGGTCTTTGCGTTAAGCTTCTTCGTTTCGTTGAGTTCTATTTCCTTAAAGAACCCTTTCGGGGTATTACA
Organism: Dermacentor variabilis; assembly: GCF_050947875.1. NCBI lineage: Eukaryota > Metazoa > Arthropoda > Arachnida > Ixodida > Ixodidae > Dermacentor > Dermacentor variabilis. Next base: position 137,453,596 of record NC_134572.1, read on the forward strand.
TCAGGGGTGGGTAACATATAAAGGAATATCCCAAGTCTTGCATATGAGATGTAATGGTAGTTGCGAGCTCCGAGGGACACATGATGGTGACAACGTCGTGAGGAAGGTCGTTAAAGTCGATAGCTGCTCGGGGAAAAAAATGAGCCTGCAAACGTAGCTGTTCTGGCTGGTGGTCGGGCAGTATGAGAAGGATATGAAGTGCGGTGGGATGTGCGTGACGGTGAGATTATGTGCGGGGTGTGATTTAGCGAACTTTGAAATACATTATGAAAGAGGCAAGGGCTAGCGATCCGACGACGAGTGGTAAGGTTGAAAAGTTCTGATTCAAGTTTTAATGCTGTTACGCTGGAATTAAATGCGCCTAAGCCTAAGCCAACATTTTTCGTTATGACACTTTGCGTATCAAAAATCATATGCTGGATTAATTAGGGATAAGCACTGACCTTTCAAGAAAAAAAAAGAAAATTTTAGAACTCGAAGCGCCTTGAAGCATACACGTCGGATGGTTGGCAGTTAAACAGTGACCTTTAACGAAAAAAAACAAAAAGATATTTCGCATAGTGTAAATGTTGTTGAGCATTGCCTCGGTTTTCCTGTTGAAGCTGGTACCAGTGCTTCGCCAAGTTTTCAGTTACGGAGTTTCATTAAGTTGACGGTGGCTGTGGTTGCTTTCAGCTGACGAGCGAACGCCCGCTAGGACACATCGAGGAGTACTGGAAACATAAAGTGCGCGTTTACTCTTCTGAAATTCTTTTGACTTGTCTTACGCTCTCTGTCATTAGCTCACGACTTTGTTTCCCTGTTTTTTGATGTTTCAGCGAAGCTGTTAGCCTCTCGGTGGTCCACATTTTAGCGCGACAACATTAGAGAGTTTTAGCCCAGCGGGTTTACGGCCAGCGGAGTGGAGCGGGCGAGCGGAGACCCGACTGCGCATGCGCACAACGCTGAGGCGGCCAGCGGTTTTACGGAGCAGCGTTTACGCCCGCTGGAAAGCACTCCCCAGTGGAGGGTATACGCAGCGCGCGAGCGTGCGTAAGCGCGCGCGGGCGTGTATGGGAAATGGAAGATGGCAGCCGCGAACATGAACGCCGGCAGTTCTGCATCGACGACGGCGACTGCGGCGCTGACCCGTACATTAGTACTCAGTATATTATTAACAAATAATGTACTGAGAACACGTAATATATCTTTATTCAACATTTCTTGCATTATAAAAGCAAGCGTCATTCAAATTCATTTCTCAGTAACTCCTGTTCGGACCACTAGGTGGGGAAGCAGAGCGTCCCGCTCTCTCCGCTCGAGCGGATGAGTGATCCGCCGGGCTAAAATTCTGTTTTCGCGAGCCGCTCCGCTGGCGCAACGGTGGAGACCGCGAGCGGAGCGAAACGTAAACCCGCTGAGCTAAAACTCTCTATTAAGGGCCCCGTGTCGAAGAACATCAAGTGTCGACATCCGCCGTCAGTGGCCTTGCCCGTCAGAAAAAAAAAAATATCCCGACCCACAACCACTCAGGCCCTTCATGTGGGGCAGAGGCGTTACTGAAATAATCAAATTTCTCAAGGTAAAATGCGTCATTAGATTAGTAAAGTCAGACTTACACACAAACTACATACATGATACCGTCGCTTTGTAATCTGAATATATGAGTAAATATTTCAAATATACGAGAAAACATAATTCTGCAACACGGAAACTGAAACACAAACCACTTCGCCCTTGCTTACGGGGCTATAAGCAATTCATGAGTCACTGTTTGTAGCATCTGCCTTATGGGGGTAAGAGTCATCTCTCTGCCTCGTACAGGCGGCGGGATCAGTCCACCATTCTTTTCTATCGGGCCCTGTGTCGCAGAATATCCGGCGTCGATGTCAGCACCAACGGTGCCGATACGCTATCGCGTTCCACTATTAAAGGCAAAGAAAGCTTAAGCTTCGTCCAAATTTTTTCTTATCGTCCGTCTGTGAGGAAAAATTATCATCATTCGCGTGATTAGCTGCCACCATGTGCAGCGGTTGAATCGTCACTTTTGTTTCGTTATAGGATTGCCTCGTGCCGTATGTCGCTGCTGCCTGGCTGCCGGCTATCATAAGAAGGTCATTGCTGCTTTCACCCTATCTGCCGTTCATCAAGGCATCACGGGACAGCTGCGGCTCGCCACTGAAGTCACGACTACTGGAGCGCCACCGTATCCTTCATAAAGGTGCGTGAAATACCACAGGCTTGGTATTCGGAGCCACCACGTGCAGTGGCTGAATCGTCACTTGAATTTCGTTATAGGTAGGCCTTGGAATTCTATCGGTAGCTTACAATTTTTGTAGTTATTTCTAGCCGCTGATCCCCCTACCTTCATTGTTCGTAGCGTGCTGTGCCTTGATGCGAGATGGGTGTTGATCTGTCCACGTATTGCGCGCGGATCGGTACCTTCCTCGCTCACAGTCAGCGAGTAAGCGCCCGAAAAAGATGCCGCAACTTTGAAGCAAACTTTGTCCGCTGTTTTTGCCCTCGACCTTGCCTGTTACTATTTTCGTTTGCTGCTTTACTATTGATTTGTGCCGCAGATGTGGAGAGTAACCCTGGTCCTAAGATTGATGACGTTCTCTACATAGTCAGTGAATGCCACGCTGACATCACTGGCATTGAAACTAGGATAACAGCCATTGAGCGCACATTGGGTGGTATACCTCAAACCGAAAGCAATCGCGAAGACATGAGTGAGTCAGTAAAAGAAGTCAAGTATAGCCAGGGCAAATGAAGAACTCGGTGATGTAGCTGACATGAATAATAGAATGAGATGAAACAACCTGCTTGTAAAGGGCCTTCCTGAAACTGAAAATAAAAACTACTAAAAAAAATATCAGAGCAGCATTGTCAAAGAATTCTTCTCGGCTCACCTTAAGCTATCTCTCGGAGACAGAAAACGTGCCGATAGGATTGGCCAACCCCGATCCGGTTTCAATCGCCCCATTATCATTAAGTTTCTCAGCTACGCATCAAAAACCGAAGCACTGCGCAACGCTTGCAAACTGAAGAATCTGGCTCCACCTAAAGCCTGGCTCGAAGACTCCTCGCCTAAGATCCAGCTGGCACGTAAAATTTTTTGAAACTTTGCCAAGGATATCCGAAAGGAAAACGAGCGTCTTACGCTCCGTTTTACACACTTCACATGCAAAATGGCACCGATAGGTACTACTCACTGTCTAATTATGTCGTTTTAATGACTAAAACACGCCAACCCTTGCATATATGACCAGCCGCAGCGCTTCACTACAAACCAACTGCGCATAAAGTTTCGTTGCTCCTGGCAAACTTCCGAAGCTTACTTAACAAAGTTGATATCTTAAAAAATTTCAGTGCCTTTCCGCTCTGTGAAGAAGGATGACCAGCTAAGCTGTGTATGTGGGCCCCTTAATGGCGAACTGCACCTCCGCCGCGGGTCGACCCGGCCTTGCACTATCTCCGGGATCGGCCCACGTCTGGGGAGTTTCTTGCTTACCACGCCAACGACACGAAAATTTCCTTGGATGGTAGAGGTATACAGCTTCGCTGTAATATGGTCTATAGAATGTTTAAATTGGCTGTTTTTATCTTTCAGCGAAGCTGTACACCTCTACCATCCAAGGAAATTTTCGCGTCGTTGGCGTGGTAAGCAAAAAACTCCCCATAGGTGGGCCGATCCTGGAGATAGTGCAAGGCCGGACCGACCCGCGGCGGAGGTGAAGCAGGCGTTAAGGTACGTCCACACTAGCCGCCAAAACGCGCGCGACAAGCCGCACGCGGCAAGCGCCCGCACGGCAGACGCGCGCGGACAAGTCCGCAGTCGCGTTTTGCGGCACGCGGCAACGGCGCGTGGAATCCCGTGTTGTCTCTTTCCATTCGATACTTCTCGTGACAACGGGCTCTCCGTTCTGCCGATATCGTGTTCCATCTATGGCTATATTGAGCCAGCGGTTGCGGAAGTTTTTAACTTTCCCCGCTTCCTGCTCGCCTGCATGGTATGTACCAACACAATGACATGCTCGCACATGTTCCCGGAACATTCAGAACATTTCGCCAATTACTCACCTGTCATGCCAAACTGCTGTCCAAAAATGTGCCAGCGGTTGGCGCGCAGCTCATTGTCCTTGAAATCGACGTTCGATTTGTCATAGACGCACGCATATCGGCGAATGGTTTCCAAAAACCCCTCCTTTGCGAGGCGACTTCTTCGTCGAGGTCTCGGTGGCGGTGTGGGAAGGCTTAACAAAAACAGCCCCCTTGACTGGAAATGGCCTCTGAGATTTTACGGCGTGCGTGTCACTGATCAATCTCAGAGCCCATAGGTTATTATTCTTTGCTTATGCGACAGGTGGCGCCACAACAGCGCGGCTCACTTCTTATTGGTGCTCGTTTTGCGGCTGCCGCGAAAAAATGGGCCTAGCACCCACTCGCGCGTTTGCCGCGCGTTGCCGCGCGCGGCCTGTCGCACGCCTTTTTGTCGCTAGTGTGGACGTACCCGAAGCGCCTCTCGCGGCGCGCGTTTTTAAACGCGCCGCGAAATAAGAGCGCTCCTATTTCCGCAAGTGAGGCCGCATCTTTAAGCACTCCCCATACGTGGGTCGATCCCGAAGGTAGTGCAATGCCCGGCTGAAAGGGGCCCACATACACAGCTTCGCTGATCAGCCTGCTTCACCGAGTGGAAGGACACTGAGATTTTTGTTTTTTAGTTAAGACCAGTCTGTGGCTCGGGTTTCGAGAAGAAGCATAAATAGCTGTATAAAATTTAATGGAGATCCTTACATCACGGTTCAACCAAAGAATATATTGTAAATCGAAACAACGAGCTTTCAGAGGTGATGAGCAGGCGCACTGCGTTTTCGTGGGTGGAGCTTGTTTGTTGCTCTGATGCCATCTTCCGCTGGTCGTTTCTAAGCGTTCTAGAGCGCTCTCACGAGCGGCGTTGCCTTCGGCTGCTTGAAAGAGGTTGCGCGCCCTGCGTTCGTCTGGTTATTCTCGCTCGCTCTCCTCCATCTTCGAGCTCTCTGAGGCGCTCCGAGCCAGGTGTGTCCGATCAGTCGCCGAGATTCAGGCGCCTCCCGCAACGTCATCACAGCACGGCGTCGCTGCTGTTGGCGATGGTCCACCGTAACCTAGGCAACCTAGGCCACGTCATGCTGGAGTCTCGACGAACGCTCGTCCGCATCGGCGCGTCCGCAGGCGAAACATCGTACGTTACCAGTAGCCCAGTGGCTATGCATCTGCCTCCTCCGAGTCAGCGAGTCACACGTTCGGCTTGCGCACTTGTCCTCTACCAGGGACGCTTAAAAAGTAATTCTGGAGTGGATACGGTGCCCTGAAATTGAAGCTGGCCGCCGCCATCTTACTAAGGTATCAATGATCACTTAGAGCGCATACATGGACGGAGGACGAAAAAGGACGACGTAGACAAGCGCTGACTTCCAACTGATTTTTATTCTCAGAAACAAACGTATATACCCAAAACACCATACAAAAGCGCCCTCTACAAGCAACAACCCGACATAAGAATGCATTCATAATTTGGTACCTAAGATGTGAGAGCGCATGTGCGACCTCAGGAAAACGAGTTCTTTGTCTGTTAGTGCGATTGATGGCTTACTAACCGAGTCGCCATCGGCAATCGCTGCTGCTTCAATGATAATTCTGGTATGTTCATTGGAATGCCTAGCCAAGATAGTCGTTGTTTTCTCTGCTACAAAAAAACTCGCCCAGCTTTGTGTCAGAACCAATCCTGCTGCTAAGAAACGTAGTATTTGCAGCATTAATCACAGGAAGAAGTTTACAGCTTGTTCGAAAGGTGTAGTGTATAAGATACCCCTGAAATGCGGTAGGTCTTATATAGGACAGACTGGTAGATGTCTTAACATTAGATTACAGGATACCCGCCGTGGTTGCTCAGTGGCTATGGTGTTGGGCTGCTGAGCACGAGGTCGCGGGATCGAATCCCGGCCACGGCGGCCGCATTTCGATGGGGGCGAAATGCGAAAACACCCGTGTGCTTAGATTTAGGTGCACGTTAAAGAACCTCACGTGGTCAAAATTTCCGGAGTCCTCCACTACGGCGTGCCTCATAATCAGAAAGTGGTTTTGGCACGTAAAAACCCAAATATTATTATTATTAGATTACAGGAACACAGCAATAAAGTGCGCAAAGGGCGGGAAGGCTTCCTAGGGGTTCACTGCGCACAATGTGGCTGCGTCGCGATTTTTGAGGAGACGACTATCTTGGCTAGGCATTCCAATGAACATACCAGAATTATCATTGAAGCAGCAGCGATTGCCGATGGCGACTCGGTTAGTAAGCCATCAATCGCACTAACAGACAAAGAACTCGTTTTCCTGAAGTCGCACATGCGCTCTCACATCTTAGGTACCAAATTATGAATGCATTCTTATGTCGGGTTGTTGCTTGTAGAGGGCGCTTTTGTCTGGTGTTTTGGGTATATACGTTTGTTTCTGAGAATAAAAATCAGTTGGAAGTCAGCGCTTGTCTACGTCGTCCTTTTTCGTCCTCCGTCCATGTATGCGCTGTAAGTGATCATTGATACCATGGAATACCAACTAGCCCGTACTCAAACCTTGCTTTACTAAGGGAATCGGTTAACTAGGCATGTGACGGAGTACAGGAAACGTTTTCTTTTCGCTTTCAGCGGTTTTGAAACGGCCAATTTTTGCCATGCAGATGATGCTTGATGCGTCTATCTGTGTCGCTCGTTTTAGGATCAGAATTGAACGTCTTGACAACTTGTTATGGGAGATCGCGATATGACGACTAAGCCAAGGGCAATATTGTAGCACGAAACAACAAGCTTTTATTTTTCAATCACTCCAGAATTTATCACGGAGCAAGAGCATGTAGGTGCACTGCCACCATTCTCCGCCTATTCAGCACGCTTACAACGATGAAGCGAGGGAAAGCGCTGGCTTCACCTCTGCTAGTAAGAATCTGCAGCGGGAGTTGCCACTTCAAAATTTTTTTTAAAACCTACTTGTCCTGTACCTCTGAGTTCGTGGAACGCCGGATCTGCCCGATTCTGCGTCGGTGGATGGAGGCGACCAGCCGAAGATACCATTAGGTTGTCGCCGACGTTGGATCGCGTTCCAGCATTACTGGAGCGGATGGACAGGAGGCACTTTAGCGGAAGAAAGACGGCATTCCAGACATCTCAAATGAAGAAGTCAACCGCAGTAAAAAGGCGCGATCGGGCGAAGAGAATAAGCATCACTGCATCACGTACTTTAGGTTCCCAACGTGCCCTTAGTAAGTATAATAACAGAAATGGCAGCGTTACATGTAGCGACAATAATGGCTCTGAAAAGGCAGCAGGCTCAGGACGGGCACCTTTGCAGGTTCGTAGAGGTCGTCAATTAGTCATAGTAAACTCCCATGAACTGCACATACTCTCTGTGCGCAGAGTAATGTTAGTGGACGTTAATTAATTTAATGGTGATGCTGGTACGCGGCCGCGTGCTCGGCCAACGCTTCGAGTGGGCGTGAGGATGACGATTTGAAACGCGAATGTTGGCACCTTTTACAGCGACGAAGCTTAGGCGCTGTCATCTTCGAACACGTGACCACGCCGCCGTTGAGCGTCTTAGGGATTGCGGTTCCCAATAAGAAAAGCGCTGTTCTTGCTTTCTGGACGACCAGTCATTCCCCAATGATGCTAGAGTTTCAACCGAGGGTCCTAGAGGAACGTTGGCTTTGGCGATAATGTCACACACGGCATTCTTTTTAGCTTGCTGCCGGTGAGCGAATACCTGAAAGTCGAGGCGCGTGCGTCCTCCGATGAGGTGATACCTAGGTGGGCGTACTGCTATTTTTTTTTTACACAACAGCAAAGTACCATAGTATTGTGAAATCCGTTGCTATGACATTTATGTGTGAGCGACCTGTCGATCATTGACGTTGTTCAAATTTTGCGCTCGATGTGCAGTGGTGTTTTAGGCTTCGAGGAAACTGCAGTCGGATAAAATATTCTGTTATACGTGCATCAAAACTTTAAGTGAAGCGGCTTTTTATTACCTGTGCTTGCCGCAATATAGGAAACTATGTCATAGGTGAGAGAACGTTTCGGTTTATTGTCGTTATTACTTTCACAGTCCACTGAAATTAAGCTTGCGTACGAGCCCTGACTATAGTCGCGTCCTGCTATGAAAAATGCGCGTTTCTGACGCGAAATCATTACTCAAAAGCAAGAAAGTGTGCCAACATCAGTTCCAGAAAAGACATTCGATCGTTCCTAGCTCATTCATGCTCGTAACTCTTCATATTGCATTCATGTCGGAGCTAAGTATCTCTTTTTCAAAGCTGTGTAGCCCAATATGGAAACGTATTCATTCGTTTATGGTAGACAACTAGTTACTTGCTAAAATGTTACTGTCCCCACATCACATGAACTCGCGTTTCTCTGATGATGTTGCATACTGCTAGAAGATAATTTTTAGGTGTACTATGCCGCTTTCTTTAGTATGTTGTACCGCATGTGTCATTCTATGCAGTTAGGCTTAAAGAGACAATTCCCCGTTTGCGGCAGATTAGGCATTCGGTTGCATTCCCAAGGCGTAAGAGCTGGGAGCAACATCTCTTATCCGCTCGGCAATCTAACCATTGTGAACGGTTATAGTTAATCCTGAGTCATCCCCTATACATCGTCTCTCGCAGCCGCAGTGTTGCTTTGCGACCTCAAATATAATCAATCAATCAATCAATCAATCAATCAATCAATCAATCAATCAATCAATCAATCAATCAATCAATCAATCAATCAACTTGCACTCGGACGAGTTTTCACACCTGTTCTCGATTCGTTTGCCTTAAGGTTAAATCTTTTAACTCAGCCATTCATACTATGCTGCACTGCATTGAGGAAGGATGAAAATTATATGACGACAGAAACTTTTTACCAACACCTTCTCGCTATCTTCGTGCCGTTTCCGTGAACTCTTTATAGCGGAAGATGAGAATTTCGTCACATACGCATAATTTGCGAACTTCATTTTCCATATCGGTCTCCTCATGAAAAAAATAAAATAATAATAAAAAAACCCCACTACGCGTGCGTCATTGCGAACGCAAACGTACAGACCGGTTGCAGGCCGGTTTTCTTGAACAACTCACTATCGTATATTTGTTATATTTGTAACCCCAGTTACGTTGCAAAAAGCAACATCTTAATGCACAATATTAAGTTTACAGCTGAAGACGAATAAGTTACTTAACTTTGCATCGGCTGGTAAATCTTTCCAGCTTACTGTTTTGGTAAGTAATGTGTCACTCCTCCATTAAGTACGGTTATATAGTACACGGATCCTCTATTTACTTTACTAATATACAAAAATTTTCTACTTTAACAGTTATCAGTAGTATCTAGAAGCCAGACATGATATGAGCTCTTTGTAGACAAATGTAAGCCTAATTTTGCATCCCGTAAAGTACGCAATGCTCACCACAGCCTTCACACGCTGAGGCATCACATAACAAGCACTTAGTCGCTTCAGGGCAACGGAGAAAGTTTAAAGCTTTTAGGAAATGGTCATCAAGCAAATTCAAGACACGCAAGAGTGGAGGAATTCAGGGAATCGTAAGAAACTCTTCAGGTGCATCATCTCTCAGCTAGCTTATCCGAGTTATCCCAGTTGAAAAACACAACAGGAAATTTCATAGTACCTTGCTGGTGAAGCAGCGCACAAACACGGACACAGTGGAGACAAGCAGGAATAGACGACAAATTTCAGTCTCTCATATTTTGGGACGTTCTGTTTTGGACGTTGCGTTGTCTGACGTTCTGTTGTCTGTAGTGTGACGTCAACAGGCACAATAGTTTTGTGTTCTTATCTCCTCATAAATCCTGTCGCTTTGCAACGAAGGACGTTATCAGCTCGCGCAGCTCTTAATCCACCTACAAAAAAGAAAAGAATAAAAGTGAACTGAGGCGGGGGGCGGGGGAGAGGAGAAGTCGGGACAGTACGGTTGACACTCTCCACTTGTGCTTTCTCTATGCTATAGCGCACGGTTCATTGAACGCTCAGTTTTCTGAACGAAGAAATTTTCTGCGCGACAACTGATGTCAAAATCTGACGCTGGGGGAGAGGGGAGGGATATGACCTCCCAGGGGTCATCCTGTGCGTCTTCCAGTAGAGATAGGCAACACAAAGCGGGGCTCTTGAGCATCAATTTCCACGCGATTAGTAATGTCATGACTTTATTTTTATTACCTTTATGAAACCGAATTACACATTTCATATTTAAATGAACATTCATAAACTTTTGTCTGCGGTGTTAGCATTCGTCCTCGTTTTTGACGTCGTGTCATCTTTGTTGAGAAATCAGCCGGAACCAAAAGAACTCAAAATTAACAGAGGAAAGACAAGGGCCGCAATCGTTCATCCTTCTTAGAGAATGCTAGGTATTTTAAGAATTCCGCTATGGAGTTGCTGATCAACCACGTAAAACTCCTTTTATTGTTCTTTGAGCTTCAGTTGCCTTGCGTGCGAACCTCGCAACGCTTTCTTAAAGCAGTTAACGGTTACAAGTTCATAACTACTCGAATTGATTGAGTATTTTAACGCACATATGGATTAAATATTACGGAAATTTTGACAAATTGCGACAAGGTCGCTTCAAGTCAGGAGCACAGCTTCCGCCAACTCATGCGCTGCCATCATTTCCTCGCTGACCACGGCACTGACCCTATAGCACTGAAACTACCTCTAGCGGTCGTGATAGAAAACTCTAAGAATCTTACTACCGGTTGCCCTCACAGGTGGCGCTACAAATATCGCAGCAGTTGAGTTACTGCATGTGAATATCTTTTAGAACTGTGTACATTAACTGTACGCCGCATGTGGCAATAAAATGAGCGTGCTTACACAAGGCAATGATGTTCCGTGCAAGGAATATTGCGGCGAATTAACAGCCTTAATTTTGGTCGGAAGGGCAAAAGCCATTTTTTTGCGATATAGCAGGGAATTTTAAGATCCATGAAATCAATATTCCTTTGAGCAAGCGATCACTTTGACGACCCACAGCACAAAGTTTTCAATGCACACGCCAAACTTGGAGTCGGTCAGTTCCGAATTCTAATCTTCTTCGTTGTTGAAAAGTTGCTACGCTGTTATGTACGAAACGGGAACGGCAACCCGTTGCGTTACCGCATTACCCAGTACCTGGAAGACAACGGCCACCTACCAGACACCATGTTCGGCTTCAGTCAGCACCTCTCAACGCAGGATGTGCTCTTACAACTTAAAGAAGGCCTTCTAGATCACCTAAACAATCGAAGCAAATACTTCATAGTGGCAACAGACGTCAAGGGAGCCTTTGATAACGTTAGCCACAACGCGATCCTCAACATTCTCGAAGGCACCGGCTGCGGCACTAGGACCTACGCATACGTATTGTATTGTATTGTATTGGGTTTTATGGCGCATAAGCAACTCAGGCTATCATGCGCCAAACACATGATATAATTTATTTCAGAATTGGGTATCCTCATAGTTAGAAACTTTCTGATGGACCGCGCGGCAACAGTCAGAATCTGCAACATCCGCAGTGATAGCTTCCTACTTCCAAACAGAGGCACTCCGCAAGGGTCGGTCATTTCTCCGCGACTCTTTAACGTAGCTATGATCAAGCTACCCCCACTCCTCGAGACCATACCAGATATGCGTCACGCGATGTATGCTGATGGCATCACGCTCTGAACCAGAGCTACGAACGTTGGAAGGCAAGAAAGTAGCTTACAAGAAGCCGTCGACACCATCAAAAGTTATCTCCGAAACTGCGGCCTCCGCTGCGCTACAGAGAAGTCTGAGCACCTCGTCCTGAAAGCAAGAACGAGAGGCCGACCACCCAACTACGAAGAGCCCGACCCCAGCATCACACTCAACAGGACAACAATCCCGAAATTCGACACCATGCGAATATTTGGACTCCACATCCACAAAGACGGATCGGGAGCTGCCAGCCTACCGAGACTAGAACGCACCCTTTCGCAACTCACGCACCTCGTCAAGAGGATCTCAAGCCAAAGAAGCGGGCTCATGGAGCAAGACACTCTAAGAATAATATAAGCACTGCTCACCAGCCGCATCACATACGGCACGTCGTACCTGGCTTTAAAGAATGCTGAAATAGAAAAGCTCAACATCTTGATAAGGAAGGCAATTAAAGTCGCTCTGGGGCTTCCCGCCATGGCCTCTACATCACGTCTCCATAAGATGGGCGTCCACAACACATGGCAAGAACTCGCCGAAGCGCACAAGAACAGCCAGCTGGAACGACTCAAGCTCACGCCCACAGGGAGATCAGTACTCCGACACCTAAACTACAGCGAGACGTATGTCGCAGACACGGACAAGAAAGAGCGAATACCACCGGACGTTCGAGAGTGCATTTGCATCGTACGTGTCCCGCGCAACATGCACCCCATATATCACAAGAATAGAAGACAGGCTAGAGCGAACGCTATCAAACGAAGTTTCAAGCATGACCGGAATGCCCGCTACACCGACGCGGCCAAGTATCCGCATCGAAACGCGTAGGCTCTCAGCGTCATAGACTCCCAAGGCTCCGAGCTATCATTGGCAACCATCAAGGCATGCAACCCGGAAACGGCTGAAGAAGCGGCAATCGCTTTCGCCACCACTACATGCACAGACGCAGAGGTTATATTCACCGACTCTCAGGCGGCCTGCAGAAACTTCTTGAGTTGCCGCATCTCGGCGGATGCACTCAAGATACTAAAAAGACGAAGTACTCCGCTCCCGTGCACCTGCGTAACGTGGGTACCCGTACACGAGGGATTAGAGGGGAACGAAGCAGCACACGCCGCTGCCCGCGAGCACGTCAGCCGGGCTCCCCTCTCCCCACGCGCTCTCGGACCCGCACAGAAGAGGCGGAGGCCGTACCCACCAACTATTCGGCCATATTGCAACAGCTCGAGCGTCGAGTGAACCCTCCACCGCATCCTAAACTCGACAGAGAAGAAAGCCTGATCCTTAGACGCCTGCAAAGTAATACGCACACGCACGGAACGATAATGCATCGCCTCTACCCGACGCTCCACGGCTACCTCTGCCCACTCTGCAACGTGCCCGACACTCTTGCACACTTGCTCCTGGAATCCCCGCGGCAGGAAGGCAGCGAAATGCAACCAGAAATGCACGCAAAACGAGCAATAGAAGAAAATCACCTGTTCGGCACGAGGGAGGCCAAGCTAACCCTCGGGGACCTGGAAGACCAACGACAACTCGTCGCCAGGGCCAAGAGGGCAGTCGAAGCCAGAGGGTTCCTGGACTAAGGAGCCTTCCCACATTAGGGTGATACCCGGCCTCGCTCGGGACACTGTTTCGTATAATGAACGTTTCTCTCTCTCTCTCTCTGCAAGAAAGTCACTGCGCTCGTTTACCGAGAGCAGGTGGCGGTGATCCACGACATCGAAACTTCTCCCCCTTCGGGCATCCCCCATGTTTTCGAGGAGATCATCCCGACGCGCACGTGCGATCCCAGCCTATTCGTCTTCAACGTATACGTCGCTCCGCAGAAAGACCCGAAGCTCGATGCGCTTTTTCGCTCGGCCCTCAAGTGTCAGCCGCGAATGCCCCCTGCTCATCGTTGGGGACTGTGGGGTTACCTGGGCGACACCCGCAAGGGTAGACATCTAGCAGAAGCCGCGCAAGATAACGCTAGTCAACGATACCACCGCCGGCTCCAGAATCGGCATCCGAGCTGAGGTAAACACCAAACCGGACCTGAAGTTCTTCGTCCACTCGAAAGACTACGCCTGGACGAACACCGGCGAAACTCTAGGAAGCGACCACTGCAACCTTCACACGGACGTCTGTGCACGCGGCAAGCGGCGTCGGAAGCATCGCTTCTCGGTTACAAACTGGGACAAATTCCGCGAGTCCAGAAGAACGCAAGCCAGTGAGGGATCCAGCGCCAATATCTCACCCTGGATGAGCCAACTCCTGGGCTACGTGGAAGAGTATACGGAACATCTTGACCCGGAGGACGCCCCGGAAACCTTCAATGTCGACAGCAGGCTGCTCCACATGTGGCAGGCCAGATTGAGTATGCTCTGGCGTTGGCAACAGCATGGGAAAGATAACCAAGCCCTCAAGGAAAGAATCACTCGACTCGATGTAGTGATCTCCGATCACGCGATCAAGGTCGCCCGGCAGCAATGGTGCCAAATATGTGATCGCATGAGGGGACGCCTCGGTGCAGCCCGGACGTGGCACCTCCTGCGCTACTTGGTGGGCCCGGACACCACCAGGGCTGAAGCAGAAGAAACATGGCCAAGTTAATCCAAAGGCATTCTCAGGACCCGGGGGCGTTCCTGGCCGAGATGCGAGACAAGTATGTCGGCGCACAACTCACGACACCGTTACCGGTGGCCTACGGCGGCCGGCCGCACGAGCACATAGACGTAGACTTTACACGCAAATAGACGTAGACATAGACGTACACGTAGACTGAAGGCCGTCGCCTTCAAGCTGCGGACGAACTCGGCGCCGGGTCCGGACCGCGTGACCAACAAGATCCTGCGCAACCTAGACGAGGCCGCTATGGAAAAGCTCACTGAGTTCATGAACGAATGCTGGAAGACGGATGCTAGCCCGGAAGAGTGGAAGACGTCCACGATCGTCTTTTTACCAAAACAAGGCAAACTACTCATTGCGTACAACCTCAAGCCGATTTCACTCACGTCATGCGTCGGCAAACTGATGAAGCACGTGGTCCTGGACCGTCTCAATGAACACGTAGAGGACAGGGATGAGTTCCCCCACTCCATGTTCAGTTTCAGGCCACACCTGTCCCCAGATGTACCCCTTCAATCAAAAATGCAAGTAATGCAACCCGAAAGTCCGGTGGACGCTCGCTGATTCCGGTAACTCCTGGGGCTTGCCCTGAAGAAAGGCCTTCGACAATGTCGCCCATGCAGCGGTGCTCGAGGGCCTGACTCAACTGGGAGTCGGAAACCGAGCATACCAATACGTCTCCAACTTTCTCGCCGACCGGAAGTGCCAGACCAAAATCGGGGAACACGAAACTGACATTATAGAGCTGCGGAGCCGAGGCACACCGCAGGGATCAGTCATCTCCCCTTTTCTCTTTACGCGACGATGCGCGGGCTCCCGGATCTTCTGTGCTCTATCCACAGCCTCAACGCTGACCACGTGACGTTGTGGGCGGCGGCGGATGATCCACAATCTCTTCAAGAGATCATGCAACGCGGCATCAACGTCGTACAAGCTTATGCGGGGTCAAGGGGCCTGACGTGCTCACCGTAAAAATCCGAATACGTCCTGATCAAGCCCGCCAGAAGTAGTTGTCCTGGGGGAATACCATAGGGTAGGCGCTTCCTTGAACTTAAGGTCGGAGGACTTGCCATCGCGGAGCACCCCAGTATCGATATATTGGGGCTAGACTTTGAGAACACACTGCGCTGTGGGCTTATGTTAAATAAATCCCAGAGAGTGACCAACTACACACTACAGCTCATTCGTCATGTGGCTAATTGGCACCACGGCATGGGCGAGGGCGAACTGCTTCGACTTGTGCAGGCATACATAACCAGCAGAACCATGTACTCGACACCATATGCAAAACTCGCAGCCACAGAGTTAGCTAAATTAAACACAATGATAAGAAGAACCACAAAGGCAGCCCTGGGCCTTCCGGACCACGCGGCCACCGCAAGGCTAGAGGCCTTAGGCATGCACAACTACACACTACAGCTCATTCGTCATGTGGCTAATTGGCACCACGGCATGGGCGAGGGCGAACTGCTTCGACTTGTGCAGGCATACATAACCAGCAGAACCATGTACTCGACACCATATGCAAAACTCGCAGCCACAGAGTTAGGTTGATAAGAAGAACCACATTGATAAGAAGAACCACAAAGGCAGCCCTGGGCCTTCCGGACCACGCGGCCACCGCAAGGCTAGAGGCCTTAGGCATGCACAACACGATCGAGGAGCTCTTAGACGCTCACCACAAAGCCGAAGTCCGTCGTCTCTCGCTAACCCCGGCAGGCCGCACAGTCCTCCGGAAGATCAGTCTCGAGGCCTTTCCCGAGGTTACAGAGTACATGACGATTCCGCGAAAGGTCGGGGGGCATATTTATGGCCCGCCTCTACCCCGCAACATGGACCCCGAGTTCCATCCGGGCTGCCAGCAGGCCCGTAGTTTAGCCATTTGGCGACGCTACGGCTCGCAAGAGGGCGTGGTTTACACAAATGCAGCGAGACACCCTTGCGGCAACCTCATGACTGCGGTGGTAGCGGATTACAACGGACGATTGATAGAACACACATGAATTACGGCTGGCCGAGTGGTGGAAGCGGAGGAAACCGCGATTGCCATGGCTATGCATGCGGAAGCGAATGCCGTCATCAGCGATAGCAAGCAGGCATCGGCAATTTCGTCCGCGGTAGAATTTCCGAACAGGCGTACCGTGTCCTGACGCGGCGCCGCCTAAGCGGCTGGGAAACCTTCGTGTGGACCCTCGCTCACGTGGCTGTGCTCGGCAACGTGTCGGCTCACAGTCTGGCTCGAAATCTCGCGTGCTGAGCCTCGTCCACGGATGCGGACGGCGTGAACGAGGAGGAGAGACGCGAGGAGCCCTGCGAAACTTATTACGAAATAGCCCATAGGCATCATCTGAGGCGTCGGGCACTCCCACCACCGGCCAAGCAACTCGATAAAACGCAAGCAGTCGCGTTTAGGCGGCTAAATACAAACACATACCCACACCCAAAGTACATTAACGAAATCATAGGGGGCAAGGAAAGCGACCTATGTAGGCTCTGTTCACAAACAGGAACACTCACACACATAATGTGGGAATGCACCTCACTCCCGTTTTCTCATCCCCCCCGTCAGCAGCGAGACTGACTGGACAGCCTGAATCAGGTCCGGGGACGTCGACTGACAGCTTCAACTGGTGGACTGGACGGAGAAGGTCAAGCAGGCCCAAGGCTTTACTTGAGCCCGATCCCTCAGCCACGTCCCCCTTACCCCTTCCCCCTTTCAATAAAGTTTACCATCACCACCCAATCGTTAAAATACATTCATATGACGGCCGCATTGCGTAGCGTTTGTTTCGATTATTCACGATGCTTTAGCGACAATAGCATCAACACAGTGCAGCAGGTGTATTGTAAATGGCACAATTTGCAAACTAAGCAGCAAAGAATGAGTGCCGCGTAATGTAATGTTCCTCTAGATCAGATTCAAGTTAATTAATTGTTTAAGTCATACATATAAGGCTGTTCCGATATGGAGTGGGAATCTGAACATGTCCAAACATTCACAAGTATACGCAGTATAAATTAGAGACACAGTGATGATTTAATGCACAATGTTCAGTTATCAACTTGTCAGAGTAACATTCACATGCGTTCGAATTTTAAGGACTATACCCCAGCATAGCTTTGTTCACATAGAAGGCATCAATTCCGAGAGCAGAGAACAGAGACGGTCCATATGCAGTTAAAATACGAACGCACTCGACTGCACGCGATAAGCACAGCGTTTAGTTGCCGTCAGCATCACACAACACAAATAACACAAGCAAACAACAAAAAAGCAGTAATTACTTCAAATTCACGTTTCATTTTCAACAACCAGAATGCATGAAATATCCAATTTAGCCTTGCAAGACAGTGAATTGCCGTTATTCATTTCTCAGTAAAGATACCAGCTTTCCTAACCTTTTTTTTTGTGTGATGACTTGTTTGGAAACACGTGCA
The DNA here is from genome assembly GCF_050947875.1 of Dermacentor variabilis. Lineage (NCBI taxonomy): Eukaryota > Metazoa > Arthropoda > Arachnida > Ixodida > Ixodidae > Dermacentor > Dermacentor variabilis. The sequence continues at coordinate 137,471,377 of NC_134572.1, forward strand.
AGGTCATTCCTCCGCTTGCAAAGGATGTTCAAAAATATGTTAGCCACACAGTTTGCTAGCAAACTGGCTAATTGGTACACAGATAGCTACACCGATAAATACACAAAAGCTACACAGGCTAACTGCTAATGATACCTGCACAGATAACATTCTGCGTTTAAGAAAAACATTCGCTTGCATACAGAAAAACAGCGATAGTAAAAATAGCGATGTCACGAATGCGATAAGTTCGCAACGCTTTATATCGTTTGCTAACTGCACGAAAACGAATTTCATTCACCTACAAACAAAAATGCGTGTTGATGAAAAATAGCAGCATGAATACAACTTACATAAATGTTTCACCTTAGTACGTGCAGTTCATTTGAAATCCTTTCGGGGAATGGCACCTATACACGCTTCTCGCGCGTCGTCATCATTGGGGAAAAAAATCTATTTTTCCCAATATCGAAACTGCTGGTGCATACCGGAACGCAGCACCGTGAGACATGACGATGCAAACAAATATCCATGGTAGTCGCCACACACACAGCACGAGCGCAGCACAACACATCAGGAGGACACCACGTTTTCAGCGTAGGCAACGAGCCCTAACAGCCAAGGGAAGCGACGGCGTTGAAAGCAAGCAGGGCGATGTCGCCACTGGAGCTGCGCTGTCTGTCGGCGTGTGCAACCCGGCAGCGCAACTATAGATGACACAGCGGGTCCAGAAAGAAGCGCGAGAGAGTGGCCCTGTCGCCGAATGATGCCTTTCTCAACGTTCGCACGCACTGGCGCGCCATGCATTTCGGAAGCGACGCGCATGCTTGGAGGCGCTGGCGCCGCCTGTTCGAAAGCTCGAAAGGGGAGTCCTGCTGCAGTACTCGCTTCACTCGTAACTCCTTTCGATGGTGGCAGTAGGGTGTGTTGCTATATCGATTCAATGCTAAGCAGTTGCCTTCAACAATCTTTGTCGCAGAAACGAGACGAGACAGCTGCGTTCGATGCGAACGGGATCAAGATTCATTTTTTTTTCTGTATTGCTTTTTCTAGCGCGCGCGCCTCTGCAGCCCGCCGTCTTCTTTCTCTTCATGTCCGCTCCCATGAGTTTCAACAGTCTTCGTGAGAAGGGTTGTGCCGAATTTTTTATTGCGACAGTAATTACATACGCATGATAGAGGCGCATTCACGCCGTCGGTGTCGTCGGAGCCACTCTAGGAGGATATAAAAAAAAAAATTGCTGGAGCGGAAAGGACGCCCTTGTAGTGAAGCCCGGGTTTCCACGCGGCAGAAAGCTCGGCGGCTCGGTCGGATTGTGTGCAGCGACTACAAAAGGAGCCTCTGCAGCAATTTCGTATGCGTGCAGCCCGATTGCAACGAGCAATCACTTCGCACCATTTCCGTTTGTGCTTCGACGCCGCGTTGCTCGCTGTGCATGTTCTCAGCGTCTCTTCTTTGCGTATGCAGCACTATATGCGCTTTAGCTGTGGAACGTCAAGCTTCGCACCGTCGAAAATAATGTAGCATACACGACTGCCCACGCGGGAAATCCGGGAAACGAAGCGGCCCACCTTGCTACCCGAGCAACAACCAACTGGGTCGTGGGCCAGTCTCATGTACCGGGGGCTTAGTACTTCCAAATGGCAGCCCTAAGCTGCGGTGATCGGCTGAACATCTACAAAGAAGAACGTCGACTGTAACCGTCACCGCACGAATCTTACGGGTGCGCAGCTCAGAACTCTGAGGCCGGCGCAAATCCATAGAGTTTTGAGCGCCAGGCGCCTAGCTGCCATCACCAAATATAACGTTTCAAAATGCACATATTGTCGCCTGGCATATAGGCGAGCCAGGACTACAATTCATGGCGATGCCCCAGCAATCTGCCCCCTAGAGGGCTGACGAAGCACCGGTGGTGTGGGAATTGACACTGCGATTGACGGACCTGGTCATTCAAACCAGGCTGGGCTGCATTCTCCCCTCTAATCCGTGACCGTGTTCGTGCCCTTTCCGTTTGCGCTTCGACAGTGCGGTGCTGCCTTTCACAATTTCAGGTATGCTGTGCCTGCGAAATTCAGCACCTGTTTACATTGGGACGACACGTAGCGCCCAATGCGTGACCTCCTACACTGGCTGGAAGGAAGCGAGTAAGGCAAGCAGCATTCTTCATAGAATAAGGTTATCGCGGCAAAACTTTAGGCAGAATTTCGCGCTAGAAAAATATTCTCCGGCAATTACAATACTCCTTAATGCGAAATTCGAGCGCAGCTTTTTGTACATGATTTCATGTGGCGATATATTGAGGCAAAGAATTTGAGAGAGACGTAGCAGAATCGGCAATTCTTGAAAACCTGATCTGCGGGTCAAGCGCATCGGCTTTTACACATGACTCCTCGAAGGTTCCAGTGCAATCGATGGTGCCGGATGCCTTCAAGAAAGTACTACACAATTCGCGTCGCGCATACGACCGGACTGCAAAGCAATTCCAAACCATGATAGAAAGTGAGAGAGGCATAAAGGAGAGATACCTCGACCAAACCATGACAATCGAGACAAGCCTGAGCGAGATCTGACGCGAGCAGACGGATATGACGAAACCAGCGGTCCGGCTGTGACGAGATACGAGTACGCGCCGAGCCGTTGGGAAAGCCCGCATGACACCAGTTTCCCGCGCGCACGTCACTGGAGGGGCCGCTCTCATTGGTCTTCGCCGTACGTGGCTAGCGTCTTTCATCTAACGCTCCGCGTTTCTTTCATCTTTCGTTGTGCTCGTTCACTCGGTTACGACGACGCCGCTCGCCGGAGGAACGGGGCCCAAAAAGCCGGGGTACATGGAGCGTTTTTCTCGACGAATTTTGTACACCAGAAAACGCCGCGGATGTGTCACGCTTAACTTCCGCTAGCTGAGGATTCATGGAGAGAAAAAGCGGTGGGTGCCGCTTCAATGTGACCAGATAAAACGAAACTGCTTTCGTTAACATGAAATGCACAAATAAACTTTACAGACCTTTGCTCTTTCTTTACAATAAAATACAAAATAAAAACCATAAAGCTTTGTCTGAAGCTCCTTCAGGTGCTTTTAATAACGTATCAGTATATTTTGTGCCTGTTTAGCGGAGAGATTGCGTTGGAAATAAGTGGTGTGGCCACGCTGTGCGTCATTGGAAATCGTTCACGTACAGACGTGTCTCGGTCTTTATAGTCTTTATGATGGACCCTTCCACTATCTAACAACGTGGGACGCTTCCGCACCGCGCAGATAAGCTTATCGTTAAATTCCACACGAGCTACCTTCGAAGTCATGGCCATGTCGCTAGCACAAACTGCGAAGCCCGCTAACAGAGAAGTGCGAGCGCTATAAGTATGTGCCGGCGAAGAAGACGGAAGTGACGGAGGTGTGGGCCAGTGAGCCATGATTGGCTGTCCTTGCTGGCCGCTTCCAGCAGCGTCCGAAGGCACGCGCCAAATATCTGGTGGGTCCTGATCGGCGGCGGGCGGTTTTATCGACACCGGGCAACGAATGTGTGCCGTCGGGCGAAAATCGCAGACTTGCCGTCGTAAAAACGCTCCATGTAGCCCCGTCTTAAGAGCTGTGCTCGAAAATGAGCGGCGGTATGTCGCCGAACGTTCTCTGTATTTCTGTAAATGGAGCGCGAAGGAGGCGCACGTCACCAGAACCAATGGTATAGGATACAATTTTTTTTAAACTTGCAGTCACGTTATTTTTAGTCCCGGTTTTAATAATTGTCGATGGTAGCTGGGATATATGCAGTGTACCCGCCATCATTAGTTCTGTGCAGTACGTTCCTTCTTGGGGCCACGTGATCACTTCGTTTCCTGATTCCCGCGTTACAGTTTCAGAGGAACACATCATGCCGATACCCTTTTTAGACTATACAGAATTTAACAACAGATATCGTGACAGAAAGCACAATTCTAGCCCTTGAACTGGATTACTCGTACTTCCACAACAGATGGAAATGCGTGATCAGTTAATTACAATATGCCACTAATTAGCTACTTTGGCTAAGTACTTTACGGCAGGTATAACAACTTACGTATGGTAGCGGATGAGGGCGGGAGGCACATCCGCTTCGAACGAATTTTCAGAATGTACGAGATACTCATTCTTGAAGTACGCGATGAAGTACATTGGCCTTCTAGTTATCGAAGCGAACAGCATTCTTTGTCTGCTTAGCCGTTTTGATCCATCCATCCATCTATCCATCCATCCATCCATCCATCCATCCATCCATCCATCCATCCATCCATCCGTCCGTCCGTCCGTCCGTCCGTCCGTCCATCCTCTTACGCCGGCCCAATGGCACAAGTTGTCTACCTGCTTAGGCCACTAGGTATGGGCTCCTGGTCATGCTGCCATCGCGGTCGTTCCATTGTCGTCATTCCAGTTTCGTGATCTTACTCTTGTCATGCCTTCTACCCCGACCCAGTGGCCGAAGTTGACTAATCCCTAGGTCCCTAGGTCAGGTCGGGATTCTTTCGTGGACGTTGCATCGGCGTCATTCGAGCTTTGTCATCCGGCCCTCGTCATTTCATTGTCGTCAGGTCATCGTCGTCATACAGTCGTCACGTAGTCGTTCTCACACCGCCATAGTTATGCCGTCGGGATCGTTCAGTCGTCATCATTCCAGCTTTGTGATCTGACTCTCGTCATGCTATCGTCGTCACTCCTATTCCGACCCAGTGGTCCAAATTGTCTAATGGTTTGTATAACTAGGAATGTGTTCGGGTTCAGGATGACATTGTGGTCGTTGCATCGTATAGCTTTGTCTTCCGCCTCTAGCCGTGCCGCCGTCATCTCGTCATCTTCATCCCACAGACGTCGTCATATCTCCTTTGTCGTTCCATCGGCGTCAATATTTCTTGGCCACTGTATTGTGATCGTATGCTATCATTGTCATACAGTCGCTTTTTTCCTTCATTGTTATACCTTCGTCGTGATGCCTTTGTGGTCATGCTATCACCGTCACTCCAGCTTCATCATCCGACTCTCATCACGCCATCACCATCACGTCATCGTCGTCATACATGTCTCATAATTGTCATTCACGCCATTTTCGTCATACACGCCTCATAATCCCATTGCCCTCCTGTTATTTTCCTGCCATCGCTGTCAGTTCGTCGTTGTCATACAGTCGCCGTCATGCATTCGTTGGCATATCATCATCGGGATGCCGTAGGGGTCGTTTTAACAAGAACACGGTACGTTCGACATTCGACTCCTGTCATGCCATTGTCGTCATGGCGTCGTTTCACGGTCGTCATCACTGCAGTATCATCATTCCCTTTTCGTCACACCATCGTCTTCATAGCACCTTCGCCGGGCCATGGAATCTATTACTTGTTAGTCATTCTATTGCAATCATGCTGTAATCATTCAATTGCGACGATGCCGGCATCGTCACGCCATCGTCTTCATTGCGTCATCCTCACACGGACGCTGTGATGTAACCGTTGTCATAATGTCTTCGTCATGCCGTCTTCGTGGTGTCATCATTCCAGCTTATTCATCAAGTTGTAGTCATACCATCGTTTTCACGTCATCACAATCATACGTTTATCGTCATCTGATTCTCCTCATGTCATCGTTATATCATCATCGTAATTTAAGAATCGACACCTCATTCTCGTTATGCCAACGTCGTTGGACGGCTTTGCCTTTCCATCGATATCATTCCTTCTTCGTCATTTCATCGTCACTGTCTCGGCGTCATACAGTTGTCGTCACGCCTCCATGCTCATGGGCAACCGTGGCAAACTAGTGCAATAGCAACGTGGGACGACGTTCAAGTATGCATCACATAGACGAAGCAACGAAAGTCTCAGAATTACCACGGCACGTGCTAAAAAAATGTGACGTCACTACAATGTTCGATTTCTATTCGCATTACCGTCAATAGCCATCGTGAGATCAGTTATGCTGTGGATTTTTACAGCAAAGCTGTATAGAGCTAAGATCCGGGATTTCGTGCCGTCTCTGTGTTGAAACTATTAACATGTGAGCCGATCCTGGTGATAGCGCAGAAAGGCTCCAAGCTCAATGGCACACCTTCCTGTGTGCTCGGAGACCTGCAACGCTCCCTTCAACTACCCTTGTCGCATTTGGGACGCAAAGACGTCCCAGGCACAAGGGTAAGAACAGTTGTTCCGGCACGTCGTGCCGTCTGTGTGTTGATACCATTATCATGTGAACCGATCCTGGTGATAGCGCAGAAAGGCTCCAAGCTCAATGGCACACCTTCCTGTGTGCTCGGAGACCTGCAACGCACCCTTCAACTACCCTTGTCGCATTTGGGACCAAAGAGGTCCCAGGCACAACGGTAACAACAGTTGTTCTTGAAAAAAAATGTCCTGGCAACAACGGTACCGAAACCACCGCCGTTCGCCACGCGTCCATGATGGTGGCCTTTACCAGCGTACCGGATGCGTCGAGCTCGCTCCTTCCCAGCACATCGCACCGAATGCGGGGGCCACCGGGTACCTTCTTCGTCGACTTCGTCGGCGCTGGGAGGCAGTTCTGAAAAGTTCGGAGTTGGAAGACCATATCTGGGCCATTCGGCAGGCCGAAGATGCAGCCCAAGTACAAGGAGTTCAAGCCACCACCTGAGGCCACCAGTATTAAAACTACCGGACCATTCTTTTTAATAAAGTTTATTTTCTTGTCGAACTTTTTCAAAAAGCGCTGTTAAAAATATCATCAGCCATACCGCTCTGTGAAGGTGGTTGACCAGCGAAGCTGTTTAGCACACGACACGGAGGTGACACATAATTTTGCACAAAGGTACGAACCCATTTATTGTCTTGATAGGTGGTCATCGTCACGAAAGGCGCGCGGTCTAATTTATTGTCTTGATCGGCGGTCATCATTTACCTCGCAACTGCAATCACAGTCTTTGATAATGTCAAATCGATGCACGTGCGCCGCTGGGTGGTCCGTTGGGCCGGATCGGTGTGGCACCGCAATGGATGTCTGCAACACGGTATGCGTAAACCACTCCCTTTTCGGTACCAACACATCCGCACTGAAATCTTCGGCAACGACAACAGGGGTTGTGTCACAGCAGCTAATTCACCGAAAGTGAGTAGCCATGAACCTTACGGAACTATGAGTCATTGAACGTCTCCCTTGCTTACGGGCTCATCATCATCATCCTTGCTCATACCCACGGGGGTATGAGCAATTGATGATGACAGTTTTTGTTGACAGTGAACAAAAATGCATGGAACCCTAGCCACATACAGCTTCGCTGTAAAACTTCTCGGCGCAAACGCGCTAGTGCCACTGCTTACGCGTTCGTCGTCGTCGTCTTCCACAGCTGGCTGTTGCCGCTCATCATTGCAGGCGAGAATTTCATTTCTGTCGTCATAATGGCGAGGCCACGTGTACGGGGGTATGCGCCATTGCTTAAGGGGGCATGAGCTATCCTTTATCTTACGCGACGGACATATTTATTAACAGAGGTGATACGCGAATGCGTGTGCGTACCTTTATAGGCACGATGACATCGGATGAGGACAATAGATATGTTCGCACCTTTGTTCAGTATTCTGGGTCACCTATGTGTCGAGCGCTAAACAGCTTCGCTGGTCATCCACCGTCACTGAGTGGAATGGCTCGTCAATTTTCTTATCACCCGCCGTGTTTGCTCAGTGGCTATGGTATTCCGCTGCTGAGCACGAGGTCGCGGGATCGAATCCCGGCGACGGCGGCCGCATTTTTATGGGGGCGAAATGCGAAAACACCCGTGTACTTAAATTTAGGTTCACGTTAAAGAAGCCCAGGTGGTCGCAATTTCCGGAGTCTTCCACTACGGCGTGCCTCATAATCAGAAAGTGGTTTTGGCACGTAAAATTCCATACTTTAACCAGATTTTCTTATCCTTGAATGCATAAAACGGTGGTTTGTTGCAGAATTGAGCGGAATATCAGTTAGTTCACGGCGTATATATCGAAACCGGTGCCGTTTTCAAAATTCGTTCCAAGTGGATATGCCTTTGCAAACTCACCATCTACAATTGGTATATGTGAACATGCGCACCCTTGGATAATTAGATGAAAACTTATTCAGTGATATTTCCTGACCTATTAAATTGTGCGTTGCGCCCATTCTTCCGGAAGCGACGCCAGTCGACAGGCGTGACGCCGATGCCTCGGCGAGCGCGGTGCTGACCAATCAACGAGCGATCTGTGGGGAGGGGCTGTAGTGGAGCTGAAAAAGAGGCACATACTTCTGGCAGCCCTAACGGGAGCAATTCTCGATGTCGCTGGGGAGAGGGAAGTGGGAAAAAAGATGATAGAAGAATGTGAGCAGGGTTAGAGGGTGGAAGGTGGCGACACATAGCGCGACTCTATGGCATCACGATCACATGACACTGGTCAGCTTCTCCCACCTCCAGCACTCGCGCTGTGCTGCTTCGCTCCAGCAAGGTACTCGGACACCGGAGTCCAAAAAGAACAGTTGCAAGAGACAGCTATTCGCTTTATTAAAACGACGGTGAGCTGACTGATCTGAGCTATTTATTTACCCACAACTTACAAGCAAACACGAACAGGACTTACGGATGTATTCTTCTCTTTTGGAGAACACTCTTCTGCACATACCACCTCGAAAAATTTTGTTTACCTTGCACTGCAGGAGCTACGCGAGTGGCTTTGGGGGTTGGAAAGGACAGAAAAAGAAAACTCTCGAGCAAAAAAAGCATCGATCATTTGCAATTGAACATTTTTTGGTGTTTTATCATATTACCTCCGGGTTCTTGGCCAAATCTCACGTTGAGTTTGTGCTATTAAAAAGGAATCATCATCATCACCATCACCATTGTCAAGCTCGATAATGAGCGTGCATCTGCAAAGAACAAGAAGAAGAAGACGAAGAATCTCGGCCCTTGACCTGCATCGTGTTATTACACGTCGTCGCGGCAGCCCTCAGTACCTAGTACCAGTACGACGTTGAGATGTACTACTACCGCGGCTACTTTGGTGAGCAACAAGTGCATGCTTTTGTGTAGGTTTTCGCCAATTTTTTGTACAATGGGTGTGTACGACTGAATGCGGCAATTCGGGCGCTCTCGGAGGGCCACCGATTGCACTGCCCTGAAATATCTGCGTGCCTTCGCCATGAAATCGTGGAATTCTGGCTCCCAAACCGGTTGTAGAGTCTACTGCGGTCCTCCCACATGCAAGACAAAAAATGAAAACTTCCTCCCTGTGCGCTTTCGCAAAGTAGCGGATGTTTAACTTGCTGCGGTGTTGCACTGCTTTTTTTCGCAGCTGTGTTTTCAGCAGTTGCAAAATTAGCATTGCCGTCACACATGTACCGATGGCGGTGGCACCCATTCTCAAATTTACAAGCACCTAGTGAAAGACTGAATCATTCTTGGAGTATACTTTTTCAGCCCGCTTCGGCGAAAACAAAGTAAAACAAGCTAGAAAGTGTATTCAGAAAACGTTTTTCGAGTTTGAACTCGTTACTCTATCAAAACAAAAAGGGAGCAGGAAGGCCACAGTCACGTGTATGACGATCCGCAATGTTATTCGTTCCTTGTCCATGCCACGTGTGCGAGCTTAGAGAGAATCGAGCATCAAAAAAATTGCATAAGCGAAGGGACCGATGCCGCATTTGCTGCACCTGCGAAATCGCAAGCGAAATCGCACTGTGAAACACTCTTAAGCCTCAGAGCCATCGCCCACCCAATATTACGTTCATTCACTCAATTTATGTTTCCAGGGCTAGAAGAAGTGCCAACTCCGGCGCTAAAAGCCCTAGCGGCTAAACGAGTTTATAGCGCTTGAAATAATACGTGAGGTGTATTTACATTGTGCTGGCGAAGACAGAATACGCGCGCATAAAGGTTCCTAGCATGACTGCTATTTCTAAGAAAACATTGGAGATGATGGCGGAGGGAACGTTCGTGGGTCCTATTGTTATTTGTCGCAGCTGCCATGAGATCTCTTACAAGTTTAGAGCTGTGCGGCAAGGTGTTCGTCTAGGCGTTCCCCGATTTTGCCTTTTAAGTAAGGTAAAAAACTAGGTGGAAGAGAGACTTTTTTTCATGTTGCTCAACATTGTCACTGCCAATTTGTGGGGAAATGTGTTGGCGAACCACTGCCCGACCGATATCATTGAATACGTGATGTAGGTGTCATGTGGTCTTCACGCTACATGTAAAAAGTGGGATAGCGGGATAGCAGGATGCAATAACGCAATGATTAAGTATTTTAGCATCATAGTGCAGGTTAAGGGGAGGAAGGGGCAAATTGTCACGATCGAATACGACTGGCCCCTTGGGATAAAGCAGATCATTCTAAGAAAAGCAGCTTTCTGTGTCCTGCAAAGAAATTCCGCTGATTATAAGTCGATTTGGTATTGACGCTTGCGACGGGATAAGCATTTCCGCACTTGTTCCTCGAAATTCTCTAGGTTATGTGTGATCACGCTCTGTTACTTTCCAACGCAACATTTTGACCTATTTTTACATTTATCAGCATTTCTGTTTTAAATTAAACTTATTTATGTGCGCAGAAGTGTCGGTAAAGATGTTCCACTCTAGGCAAAGGCACCCCACTGTAGAAACGCTATTGGTATAAGCAATTCATCATTTTTTGTTATCATTTCGAGGAATTGTACCGAGACCTTTCAAGATATTAGCACACAACTACGGAATTTTGGTCTGGCAATAGAGCTAAACATTTTGGCCCCATTTCGACGAAAAGATTCGGCCCCTTGTAAGGGCCGCACCTCGGCAAAATTATATAAGTACGGCCCTTACACGGGTCTATGCGATTGTTGGCCTATTCACTGATACAACTCGCAACATCAACTTGCTATTCCGACAGACATAACCGATTCTGTCAAATGGGACTCTATATGTCATACGTCTTCAGTGGTAGTGTTTATCAAGCAGATCCTTGAGCATCTTGAAGGAAAAGGTATGCACGGTTCAGGGGGGGGGGGGGGGGGGGGGCTAAGCTGTGCTTTTAATTTGCATGGCGTTAGGGAACATTTTACTTTGCTTACCCATATGCGCCTATATCTTCAGCTATTGAAACCGTATTTTGTATGAATTGCTTTATACTCTGTTTATTTCTTGCGATCCATGTGATCGGTGCCTGATCCCGGAGACAGCATGGGCGCAGCTTTATGTGACCGAGTGACGAGAAAAAGATGAAAAAAAAATGTAAATAATCAATGCAAAACACAGTCCCGATTTTTTCTTTTGAATTTAATATATTTAAAGTGCAAATTGACTCAAAATTTATTTTATATATTGTTAACAATAGTGAATTCCGGAACTAACGTATTATTATTGTTTGATAGATCACGGTGACTTCTGGTTTTACGTGACACAATACTGACATTGCGCATGCCCCGTCAATTGGGTGCTTCGACGAAATAATGCAGGCAAGACAGGGCCGTTAAGCATACACTTTTGATATTTGAAGGGGTGACTAGCTGCTCCAGCCCTGCCACTTGTCCAAGAATATAGCTTTGTCTCAGAACTTTATCTGAAAAATCATGTAACACGGTGCAGCATGTTGACCCCACGAAGCCGAAACGCCATTCCACAAAAGGATAAATGAAAACATCTTGTTAACCTTTATCTTTGGCCATGGAAAGTGCATTAGTAAAGAAAAGAACTACTTGCGCTAAAGCCTAATTAGTACTGGATTTATCAGAATTGAAACCTCGCTCGTGCATATCAAAAACGTTACTGTGGGCTTGGCGTTGTTTCCCGCGAATAAATCGACATTTTGTATTATTGAACCCAGCGCATAAAAATATATGCGGGGTTTTGTGGGAATGAACTCTGAGTTTTCAAGAAAGATATTTGTGACTAGAAAGGCGCCTAAGCACCACCTAAGTATTTTGATTTGAAACTAGTACCGGTTTCATATTGCAAAGAAAGGGTAAGGGGCGTTCGTGTTGTCCACTTCTCTTGTGTTCATGTGTACACGCGTTACCCCTTCTTTGCATTCTGAATCCTTACCAACTAGCTTAGCTTTCTCTCGTTCTAAGCTGGTACAGGTGTTGTGCAAAACTATGAGTTACGGAATTTCACTTCATCGGTGGTGGCTGTCTTTGCTTTCAGGCGACGAAAGCACGGCCACTGGAACGCAGGGAACATATGGTGACCTACCAAGTGAGCGTTTACTCCTGTGAAATTCTTCGCAGTTTATCCGGTGCTTTCTGTCATTAGCTCGCGAGTTCTCGTGATGTTTTTTTTTTTTTGCTTCTGCACACGCAGACTGTCTGTACACGTGCTTTGCGTGCATTTTCAGCACTTTAGATGGTCAACCGACGCATGTGCAGCTAAAGATTGCCCCCCCCCCTCCCTTGTTATAAAGGGAAATAAATGTTTCGTACGCACACAGAAACAAAATTATGGGCAGAAGATACATAAACAGCGATAAAGTGTCGCAGAAAGGCTGGCGAACGTTTCAGTAGGTCCGTCTATCGAAACATTGGCGAGCCTTTCTGAGGCACACTATCCCTGTTTATGCAACTTTTATTCCACCTGCCTCTCCATCCTAGCGGTCGGCCCCCGTCTTGAGTTACGGACACAGGCAACCGTCGTTGTGCGGTAACATAGTGTTAAAGCCCCCTCTCTCTAACTCCGCCCCCCCCCCCCACACACACAGCAAAATATTACACCTGAACTTGACAACACCCGAGTGGCGCCAAAAGGCCCATTATTAAAGGTAGCAGTTAGGGGAAATTGCAAAGTCAGCTCCAACCTAAAGTGGACAAGAAAGCAGCACCGCAATGTTTGTTACAATGAATGCAGTCAATATTTCTTAAAGCGGTAATTACTAATATGTCATCCCACCACAGAGTGACTATTTAGGTCCGTCAACATACTATGAAAGATGCCAACGCAACGCATCAACGGAATAACCGCAATTATTTCGTCGACACCATCATGGATTGTGTCTTAACATTTTATGCGCAGTCGGTCGGTAATTTCACATGCGGTTATTTCACTTGCTTGCTCTCCTGAATTTCGTTGATTCACTGAGCTTCTCGAAGCTCTGGTGATATCTGCACTCGGTGCAATGTACTGAAGTAGACATGCTTTTATTTGCGCCAAGTGGCCATGCTATCTGCGGTAACTCCTTATATCTGATTCTCACTAAAGCAGAATGTATCCTTGTTAGGTTAGATTTCTTTTTGGATTTCTTTTTGAGAAACACCTTCAGCTGCCAAAAACCTGACACCACCACGCTGCTCAACTTCTGAAGAGCCCATTACGGCACGCAACCATGTTCAACCCAGTGTAAGAGAGCATTATATTAGATTACATTATGGGGTTTTACGTGCCAAAACCACTTTCTGATTACGAGGTGCGCCGTAGTGGAAGACTCCGGAAATTTGGACTACCTGAGGTTCTTTAGCGTGCACCTAAATCTAAGTACACGGGTGTTTTCGCATTTCGCCCCCGTCTAAATGCTGCCGCCGTGGACGGGATTCGATCCCGCGACCTCGTGCTTAGCAGCCCGACACCATAGCCACTAAGCAAACACGGCGGGTGATATATCATTGTTTACGAAAGTCTCGTACACGTTATGCTCTGTGCAATGAAAAGGTAGGTGTCAAATCAAACTGACTGAACAAAGCAGAGCCGTTGTGGCATGACGCTCTTTGTCAATGTCTTTGTTAGATTGTTTGTAACGAAGTTCAAAACGTATCGATATGTTCAATGAACAGCTCTCTCAACACGCGAGTGAATCCACCAGTGGAAGTATTCTGTTCACACTTGCCACTATTCACGCTTACGATTCTTTTGCACACCGTAAAGACACCTATCTCAGCCGTGTTTGTTTTAGTACGATTCTCGTTTCGGTCCACTAAAGATTGTTGCAAGTGGTAACCTAAGTAGTAAATAGCGCGTCGTGATTTGCGGAGAAACCGACTATATTTCCTTGCAAGCGGATGTTAAAGTGGCGAAGGCAATTCAAACAGAATTGGTCTTGATGAAGTAGCATGGACAAAAAAATTCATTTCAAGTGGAAACTCCCTCATTTTTTTTTGTTGTCGTGGGAACCCAGCTACCTTACTACTCTTCAACAACCATAGCGACGTGTGAAGCTTCCACTACATAGGGAAAGCTCCGCTAAGTCATGTACGAATTCCGAATGACTAATGACAAATTGACTCGGTGTAAGCAATATTCTTAGTTGCTTTATTGAAGCTCAGGCCCAAGAAGCTCCGAGTTTGGGTAACACTGTGGAAAGTATAGTGTTGGCATCGATTTTAACACTCGTCAACTGCTTCAACAATGACTTGCTTATATTGCAAAACGTGACCATTATCTACAGTTGACCTTTCCTGTACCATAGCGGTAAAACTAATTTCTCAGAAAGCTCATTCAATTTCACTATCTTCCCAACAATGATGCCATCTGCGACTCTGATCTGTCACAATGAAAGGTGCTTTTTAGACAATTCAAAATTTTTCCAACCTTTTCGATTGGATTGGGAACAACAGTATGCCGGGGTAGAGCTGTCATATGTAGGACGAATTTTCTATGCAGAAGTGCTGCAGTAATGGAAAGTAAAATTGTATATTTATTAACTACAATTAGTCTAATAAGCAGACATTAGAATGATGGGTACACTAATTTAGCGTATAGGATACATTAATTTTTTTTAAGGATTCATTCGACTCTTCAGGTCCCAGATTCACTTACGGCTTCGGCCGTCGCATTTATACAGGCAATATGCTCCTGTAGAAAGATTCTAGTGCAAGTTACAGATCCCAAGAAAAAAAATTACGCCGGAGTTCCCCAGAATGAAACCTCGCATAGCCCCTGTGTTGCTCGGACGTTAAATTCAATACCAATCAATCAATCAATCAATCAATCAATCAATCAATCAATCAATCAATCAATCAATCAATCAATCAATCAAATCGTATTCGGAATTCTTAGTTCTCACACCCATAGCTCATTTGTGCACGCTCAATTTGGGCTCTTTGCCACCGTTAGGTGTATAGGTCTCTACATCCAAACGAAAGCCCGCCCTCCCAGGGATGGCTAAAATTATACGACGCCAGGAATAGGTTTGCGATATGAATTGCACGGATGCTCCAGCCTCAATGGACGACCGCACGCCAAGTTTCATCCTAGACGCCAGCGCTCGTTTCTCCCCTGGCGGAACGATTTCATCTCCAACGGGTGTAGGTTTCCGCCGCCGCTCTTCTTAGCGGTAGCGCCCGCGTTCAGTTCGCGCTGCGCGCGAGGCGTCTCTTGTTTGCGACAGCGCCTCTTCGTATGACCGGAAATTATCATTGTGTTGTTAACTGTCACGACATCAGTGTAAACACGAAAGGGTTGATGCCACCAGTGAAATCCTGCCGATTCACAAGAAAATGGTACGAGAAGAGCAGACGACATACATCGATTACTGCGGTGCGCCGACCGAAGTAAACAAGTGGCAAACGAAGCGAGCTCGTTCATTAATCACTCCTGAGTGTATGACGGTTTTTATATGTAACCCACATGAATTTAATAATTACTCGGTACATAATCATTTTATTCATATAAAAACTTCAAGTTGTTCGACGAGCGCTTGTCCTGTCTTCTTTCTCGTGTTTCGTTTGCGTGTGCGCTGCCCAAGAATGGAAACCACTTCTGTCGTATGCGCTAGCACTGGCCGAAGTTCACGCGTGCCGAGAAATTGAATATGTGCACGATGCATGGAACATGACCGGAGTTCATTCCCGCTTCACAACTGCACCGATCGATCGAGTTACTGGACGGTACACGCGCGCGTCTTGGTCGCGCCGGCATTGATGAAGCAGGAATGATTACTAAGACTTTCAACTTCCGTCTCTTGAGCACTGTTAAAAAAATGGCCAAGCTCTCTACATTGCTGCCTCTATTCCATATTGTAGGGGACGTACTAGTTAAAGTTGATGTCGTACTTGTGCTATGCAGCGATATATTTTGTTTATTTCCGCACACTGTCGATGGAAGTCCGTTGTCGCCATCAGAGACAACACGGATTTGTAGCAAACATATTGTGAGAAACTGAAAAAAATGATTTTAGCTCGTATGTGCCGCATCGTATGTGCTGACAATTTTTCTGGCGGCACATACGATGTCGTTTCCAATTACCTGCTCAGCGTCACTTACATGGTCAAACAGACGCTGCGCTTTCGCCGCATTGCAGCAACAAAAATAATCGTCAAGCGTACCGATCTTCTTAAAGGCAAATAGAAGCGTGTACACTCTGTTTCACACTTAAGGGAAAACTCGGAACGTATTGCATCGCGATGCGGCAAGCAATTGGGTCGTGCGGCGGAAGCAGCTCGAGGAGGCGCAGACGCTCGAGGGGCGGAGTCGTGATCTGCGTCGTCTGCAACGGCGACGCGCGCTGGCTGCATTGTCGGGAAGCGTGCTACTGTCAAGGGCAGCGCATCGATTTCATCGGTACTGCGGGAACTGAGCTGATATTCTTTACTAAACGTTGTGCGGCGCCAAACTCTCAGCCTTCATTGCCGATAATGGAGTTCCACAAACTTCTTTTGACAGCATGCTTCGCTTGTTCTTCCGAAAGGCAGGGGTACTGAGCGCGTGCACGTATATTTCTTCACTGTGTGTGCTACCGTAATAAGCAGCGACAAGACGCACCAAGATGCGCGCGCAACGTGCTCAGTCTTTGTTTGACTCGAAAGGAAAACAAAGCACTCAACAATGATAACTACGGGGGTCGAACACGATGAAACAAACGGATACGATTAAAGAAATGTTTTATTTTAGGTTAAGAAAATGAGCTGGAAGTGATTTTTCTCGACAATCAATCACTACACTAACAGACCCTGCCCGCCGGCGGGGAATTGGACACGTCAGGCTCGGAACTTCAGTTAGTATCTCGTCATGTCCCCAGCGGCAGCGATGACAGCGCTCATTCTGAAAGGCAGTGAAGTGTAAAATGACTTGATCAGGGATGTGTTCATTCGCAGCACGTGTCAGTCGCTGACGATGGTGGATCGAAGCCTATCCTCGGGCGACTGATAGAGGGGATGGTGCGCCAACGATACTTTCAACGAGCCCCAGACATCTTAAATGATGTTGGCGCCCGGGGATTGAGGCGGCCACTCCAAGATAGTGACGGCGCGCTCTTCCAGCAGTTCTTGCACAGCACGAGCAGTGTGGATCGGCGATCTATCGCGTTAGAATATATAGTCGCCTTCCAGGAACGGGCCGTCAAGAATGTATGGAATCAGTGCGTCGTCTATGACTGCCCTGCAGCGATGAACTTACCTTCGAGGCGTATCAGTGGGCGTTGCACAACGCTTAGTAAAGAATACCGGCTCATTTCACGCAGTAACGATGAGATCGACGCCCTGCAACTGACAGTAGGTTTCCCGACAATGCGGCCAGCGCGCGCCGCCGTAGCAGACGACGCCGTTCAAGATCCCGCCCCTCGAGCACCTGCGCGAGCTGCTGCCGCCGCCTGACTCAAGCGCTCGCTGTATCGCGGTGCAGTGCGCTCCGAGTTTTCCACTAAATGTGAAACAGACTGTACATCGCCCTTCGAATGAAATGTCCACGCGCACACACGTAGGCACACACCGCGCGCGGCACGAAACGTGCCCAAACACGCGCAGTGCAGGAGGCAATCAAGGCGGTGCGAACGAGAGGTGGGAGAGGACTACCACCCGCTAATAGAATTTTGCTTCGCATGCGGCGCTCTCAACGCCTAAAGCCCCTCAATCTCCCAAAGTAGCGCCATTCACTTCCCTCCTCCTCCGCTCGGCGCGGCCTCGACGGTGGCGCCGCCGGTGGTGGGCCTGCCGTAGTAGACGACGGCTAACACTCTACGGGAGGGAATCCGCAGAAAAGTCCGTTCGAGCCCTGCGGAGCAGTTTTTTCAATCGAGATCTTTCTTCGTCAGTTGGTAATTGGCCTTTAGAATTTCGTGTCCGAAATGCGGAAGAAATAGCGAAAAGGACTGTTATTCAAGGCGTATTTAAGGCGTAAAGCGCGCGTCATTGAGAGTTCGTGTTGCTGAAACACGACGCAAGCACGCGGTGTACTCAAACACGCGCGTAATTATCAAAGTTTCAGGTGTTGACAGCGTGAGAGTATGTGTACGTGGTTTCGTAGGTTCATTTACGTACCTGCAGGATACTTTTGTTCGGCCGGCGCGTGAGAGATTGCTGACTGCACACAGCCATTCCGGCTGTGTGCGGTCAGCAATGCCTGGCAACAGGGCCGTTTTTTTTCATTGTGGGGTGCTTTGGTAATCGTGACGATTTCTTTTTTTTCTACAAGTTCTGCTCCAGGAGGGCACATGTAATGGCTAACGGAGGCCTCTGAAGAGCACGTGACATTACAATAATGCAGGCGTCGCAGGGAGTCTTCGCATACAAAATTGGCTGTCCGGGATCTTATACCCCCTTGGCATGCACAGGCTTCGGCGAGCCCCATCCAGCCCTGGCTCTAGCTTTGGTGTTCCCGTTCCCGCTTTGGTGTCCAGGAGGCGCCGTCAATAATATGAAATAATGACAAGGTGTTACAACTAGTACATAAAATTTATTGAAGAAATACAATCGCGCCGAGGCGCCAACTTCTAAAGCAGCGCTAGCGCGCCCGCGCGAGTCTTATGAAACGCCAACGAGGAATTTACCGGCCCACGTACGACTCTACGATCAAAGTGCACGTTAAACATCCCCAGGCGAGCTAGATGAAGTTATCCGGAGCCATGCACTACGACCTGCACCCTAGCGTTAGTCGCTTCGGAACGTTAAAAACGTTAATCACCACAAACCAAATCAATACAGGCGGGCGTACATTCGAAGCTAAAAGACTGCATCCTAAGTCATATTGAGCCTTGCAAAAGCGTCGAGAATGTGCTAGAGATTGTGCTGGAGCTCAAAAGACACCCTGAATAAAGTCGCTCTAATGTCACAGGCCAGCTGCAGATGCGTGCATTTCACCGCAAGACGAAACTACATGAAACAAAGAGAGCACATTCGAAAAAAAAAAAGTCATTCACCGCGCTAAAAACCACGCAGAGCATGAACACACACTTTTTCGAAGCGGAAGGCGTGAACTAGGCTCAAAATAAGAGGTTGTGAGTAGCCGTGGCCCTTACTTCACCAAGCCGTGCGTTCTTTGCCACTTCCTCGATGTCAGCCCGCCCGATCCTGCGAATCCACACTTCTTTTTGCGTTGCGCCCGCCGGACGGCAAAGCAAAAAGCTTTTTGCCCTCGCTGTGTCTGTTGCGGCAACCGAAGGCGCAGCAGCATGGCATCGCAATTAAGTACTCGGCCCTACACATTCTATTACGCTAACGCATTCCGTCAGTGCGCCTGCCGTACTTTCGTCGCGCAGGCCCAACAATGGAGGTCGGCGCGCGCTGGAAAGAAAGAAATATACAAAAGCGCGGCGCCTGCTCCGCGCTAGCAAGAAAAAATATACTAAAGCGCGGCGCCTGCTTCCACGTGACACAGATTGGCCAATGGGGGAGCAGAGGAGGCTGGGGCGACAGGAGGCGTGGAGGAGGACGCGCCAGGGTGAGCGGGGTGGCGGAAAGATCTAAGAATGGCGCTACTTTTGAAAAATTGAGGGGCTTTATCAACGCCGGCGCAGCAGCGCCGCTCTCGGTGCCGTTCTTGTCCATAACGCCGTCGGTCCCGCGGTCGCAGTTGTCGTGCTGTTACACTCACGGCGCATGCGCAGCTCGCGCGCGGAGGGTTAGAGAGTCTCCAGAAATACGGAGGGCGTTTGGCTGCCAACCCACCCAAGTGAAGTAGACGCGACGTCGACGCTCAATCACCTCGGTGGCTGAGCAAATGAAGCGTTCTGCCTATCCCTGCCGGCGCGAGCGTGGTGCGCACGCAGTCTGTAGGCGCACTAGCATTCCGGCTCAGCTGATGCGTGCACGCCTTATAGTGTGAGCAGTAAGCGTCAAGCAAACGTTATCTAGTATGCCACTGGGCGCTGGCTAACGCCGACGGTTCGTGTCAGTCTCATCTTATGCACCACCGCGATGCGAAGTTGACAGGGTGCACTTTCTTCTGGCCAGCCGGAGCTGCTATGCGTGCTGCTTTGTGCAAATCTGTTGCACCTGCTTAAACTCTTTGCTACAAATTGCCACACTTGTGGATACTTTAAATCAATAGAAGTCTTCGTCTAGGTGCCCAGGCTAATTTTCTGCTCCATTCCGTTCGCTCGTTTTTCTCGACGTAAAGATGGATGGATGGATGCTGTGTCCTCTTTGAAACGGGGTGGTGGGTTGTCCTACCAAGCTCTTGTTCTTATTTTGCCGAACGTTTTGTCTAACGTTGTTTTACAAACACACACACACGAAAATTCCAAGCGTCAAGCTTTCCGAACCAGTACGAAGAACTTCGCTTTTGTACGCTTCCATTATTTATGGTCTCCATACTTTTCTGTCACTAATCCTCCAATCACCTTTTACTAATCGCTGTTGCGGGCATGTTTACTTTCTCCCTGCTATCTCTGAATCCAAAGGCTCCAAGGACGCTAGAGGAACCTAAATCGACAGCTGGATGGATACGTTCACATTCTAATGAAACATGTTTCATCGTTTCCCTACCTTTGCCGCAGCATACACACGCTTCTTGCTTTGTGTACCTCGCTTTATAAGTACGCGTTCTAAGGCATCCTGATCGCGTTTCGAAAAGTAAAGAGCTCCCCTTTGAGTTAGCATAACTTCTTCATTTCCTTATTTCGTTTTTTTCTTCTTACGTAGTCACTCATAGCAGGTTTCTTTCGCATTGCCGTCCACCATGAGGTTGCATGAGCTTCTCTGACTGCTTTTGACCTTATTTGTTGTCATCCTTCTTACTATATGTTCTTTTCCTCCACTGTGAGCCAATGTTTTTTTTATACAAATACGTGAGCACTCTCCCACCACGTTTGCTTTCTTCCACGCTTCTCAGTCATTCTTCAAGATCAATTTTACTCTGAGCTTTCTTCACTTCAAAACTTGCCCAGCCCATCTCACGCCGCACAGCTTCATTTGCAGTCTCCCTGTGAGCGCCCAATGCGAGGCGTCTCACTGACTTTTGGCTGCTATCTATTCCTGATTGTACCTCTGCCTTCAAGCATATAACCGCATTTCCATATGTATACCGCGGTACTATATATGACACCTTTTCAGATACTCCGGAGCACCTCGTACCTACTAATGCGTAGGCATCCTTTTGGGAGTACCCTGTAGAAACCGCGTCTGAGCGGTAACCCCTTGTAACTGGGAAATAAGTGCGCTATTGGTCAGGTTAAGGCAGTTCGTCGTTGTAATAGTATCTTCGAAATCGATAAAAAATTAAAAGAACTGGTAACGTCGCCCTCAATTTGGCATAGACATTTGATGCAGTTAATAAGTATAGAATGAGAATAACTGATTGGAAGATGTGGTTTGGTAAAAAAATTTGTTGTGGTAGTGGTTAGGCTCAATTTATTGATCTCCGTGTGGGCGTCGGAAGTACAGAGACGAGGTCTTGCAATGGCATCAAAGAAACGTAAACTTGGTTAAGCGGATAAGCGGCGTGGAAACAATGAACGACAACGAGAATATCATGGTCGACAGAAGGAACAACGAAAACAGTGACAGAAACGCCAGGCAAGGTTAACAAGATAATTAACAGCAAGAAGCGGAAAGAAGGCAATCAGAAACGGATCCGAAACGACGTTATATGGCGATACTCGCTAAAGAAATGCTACAAAAATTCTGAGGTTTGTCCACTAATGAGAAATCATTATTTAGTCCCGGAAAAAGCGATGGGTAGATATGCATAACCTAGCAACATAGGTAAGCAAAAGCAACAGCTGAGCCAAATAATGTTATGCATTAGTAGACGATTCTCAGACTTTCTGTAGCATTTCATATCCGCACAACGTTCTGGGATTCATTATAGCCGCCTTTCAAATCCCCTTTTGCTAATTTTTCCCTGTGTTTCCATATATCTATTGTATTAGCTTATTTATACACCAAAGTTTTCGTATTTTTTTACCCGATGTATTTCCTGGCCCTGTATTGACATTATCTTTTGACTGTTTTCATTGAATGCCATAAAACCTGATGTTCTAGCACTGAATTTCAATCCCAAATTCTCACATCCATGTTCACAGGTATAAGCAAGAGGTTGCATATCGCTTTGCCTGTTACATAAATCTCCTTCTAAAGTTCTATACAGTCGCTGGCTAAGCCTTCCCTTCCAGAATCTCCCACAATATATTGCGGCCTACGTTGTCATGTGGTAATGTCTAAAAAAGCCACATTCAGTGGCCTCCTTGCTTCTGTGGATATTTCAGACACGCAGGATCTATTTGTTTCCTGCCCTTTATCTTCGTCGTCTCGCGCTGCCCCTTCAAGATGTTCAGCCAGTACCAACTCGCCCAAATGTCGATCCTCCTATATTTCAATACATTGAGTCAGAACGCATATGTTATCATCCAGACGACTACCAATGCTGCAGCCATTCTGAAGTTCTCCCGCTATACCACTGTATTCTGCTTTTGCTTGCAGTTTTAATCACCTGAATTGCAACCCGGTATATTACCGACGCAGTAAAAACGGTCGGTATGAGGGAATTGTATATTTTACCCCCTACCTTAATAAATTAAGTTGAGTGTACTTCGTCGCCAACTGCCTGGTATTCACCTATCTTGTAGGCGTTGTTGTACTGCTTTCAGCACAGCTTCCTTACTTCCAAGTTCATTAATTAGCCTAACGGAACCCTCGCCGAACCCTGTGGCTGTGCACTTAGGAATTTTGTGTTCGGCTTTCTTCTAGTTGAAATTATCAGCACCAGCTCCTTTTTCATCTGCTTCTCATTCATGCTCTTCTTTTTCTAAAAAACAACCTCGCCATCGCCTTGAAATGATTCAGCTGTTATTTGTCGGGTGTAATTTATTGCCGTGTCCCCTTCCAGCTTGTTTCTATCTTCGTCTAGGATGTTGTTGTATTGTACCTGACTTGTGGTTCATAAATAGTCTAGGTGCGGCCTTCATTTTCTCCCCTATTTCTGGCAACCAACGTTCACTTCCTCATTTA
This sequence comes from Dermacentor variabilis, assembly GCF_050947875.1. NCBI lineage: Eukaryota > Metazoa > Arthropoda > Arachnida > Ixodida > Ixodidae > Dermacentor > Dermacentor variabilis. The sequence continues at coordinate 137,494,406 of NC_134572.1, forward strand.
TTCCTTGCTTGAACCAGTAACTGAACTATCGATTTTTTCTTCCGGCATATTTCCATTTTCTGTCTACTTCAGACTGTGGCAACTACGTTTTTTCCCCTGCCTATGCTCTTGTGTCATTGTAAATCGATTACTTCCCGTGTGTCTACGTTGCACTAACCTTTCGGTTTCTTTCACTTTTTCCAAAAAAAACCATGTTGCTTTTCTTTTTTTCTACACTTGGAAATTCACTATATTACCACTCTTTCCTTGGACATTTACCAAGTACTTTCTCCACTCTTGTGACCATATTTGTTATTTCTTCAGAGTTCAGAGTTAGACTGGTCATTCTTCGCTTCTTGCTCTCTTCCCTAACGACATATCTCACTTTCAATATGATGCGTTTATGGTCAATCCCTACGCTGCTATACCCTTCCTCGTCAATGATAATTTCACATAACATCATAAATTTCTTCTCTCATCAGAGAATAATCAATGGTCGATTGCCCATTTGTGACTTCCTGTTTGATCTGCCTACAACATATAGATCCCTTAATTATCATCATACTCATCATCGTCATAATTTAGTTTCCCTAAAGGACTTCTGTCGAGATATTACAAGGGCGGCGGATTAGATAAGGTGATAATAGTAACAAAGACATGGCTACCGTTTCCTACAAAACTCTGCCTGTGGATTCGTTAGAGAACAGAACTCAAAAAAGAAAAAGAAAACTAAGAAGCACATTGAATACAATGCAAAAGAAAATCAGCAGAAAAGTCGTAATGGAAATCAGCAATCGCAAAAGAAGGAAAAACAGAGTAAGGTCATTGTAAAGGTTAGAGCTTGAGGCCATCAGTAAGCAGTTGTTTGAAGATAGTGGGCTTACGCTCGTTGACAGCTATATCTGGTAATTTGTTCCCTACTGCGACGGCGCCAGGCAAAAACAATTCATTAAAAGAAGATGTTGAACCACTCAAGCGCTAATGAGGTTACGTTGCTCACAGAGATCTAGCATTACCTTCCATGGTTGTCGGTATCGTCTAGACCCTGTATGTGGGCGTTGATGTCACCTAACAGGATAATCTTGGCATAATTCCCGAAACTCTTAATATTAGCGCTTAAACGTTTCGCTAAGTCTTGATTCTTCTCTTTAATTTTCCCCGTCCGCAAATACGTTACGCCCAGCCAAGTTTTCTTCCCACTCAGTGTGCCTGTTAAGCAAAGATGCTCTTTCACTTTTTTGAATGTACTATTTTTCATTTGATTGCCTGATATATGAGCATTCCGGCTCCTCATCCCTTTCTTTCGGATTTAGTTCTGTTGCACCTTTCCCAAGCATAATACCCAATCACTGGCGCCCCTTCTAAGTCAATAAGGTGCGTTTCTGTAACCGCATACACACCTGTTTGTTCTCTGTTTAGCTGCTCCTCAATATCTAACCACTTTTCGGTCTGCCGCCCTGCACGTTTAGGTAGCCTATTACACGGCGAGCTCTCTTCTTTATTCTTTTCCTCATTTCCTGTTACTGACGGTCAGGCTAGTATGAGCTCCTCCTACAGGACCTCCTTCTTCATTACGGCCTACTCTGGCCTCCTGAGCGCCCGTAGGCCTCCACAGAAAGCAAGTGCGCGACCAGCAAGTCGACAGCCACATCTCGTACAAGCCTGCGATTTTGTTGAAAATCTACTTTCCTTGATTTCGTCTCGTTGAAAAGCACCGTACCTTTTCACTTCCCTGCTTACTTCCACAACCTCGAAACTTTTCTGTCGGCTCACTCTACATATACTCTCATTAGCGGCCGCAACCGCTCTTTGTGCGTTGATGTCACGTAAAGGTTCTTCCGGCACCGCACACACCACAATCTGCCCCCGAGGGGACATCTCGCGGAGGTCGTTGCACCCTTCGGGTACAAGGTTGCGTTCCTGTGCATTATACGCGAGCTTTTCTCTAGCTCTCTCCATGACCCAATGTCTGCCCTGGAAACATTCATACCACCACTCTTTTGTCGCCTTTCACCCGCCCGACAATCACCTCTGAGCACCTAGTAAGATTTGCATCGCCGGCGATTATCACCTTTTCCCTCTGTCATACCACCGATACCTTTTCCTGTCTCCCTTTGTCATCCTTTTGAGTTGAATCGGATTTGACACGGGAGTCTGACCGGTTCGTTCCTGCCTTCCCTGTGCGGTAGCTTCAAAGTCGGTAAATTTCTTTCCAGCTGTCCAAACCGCACGTTCCACGCGTACCACACGCTTTGCCGGCACTCCCGATCCTGTCACGCGGGGAGACGGCATTCTATCTAATTACATCGCCACTACCATTTTCTTTCGCGATGGCGGCCCTCCAGTTTTTCCTCGGCTGCCCGAAGTCTTTCTTCTACCGCCTTCCCTGCATCTCACTCACTCTACATTCTATTGTTTTTAAGCACTTAAACCCGCTTCACAAGCTCAGCCTGGACGTCATCCATGTTATTTGGTGTAGCACCGACATTGCAGTGTCTGTCGATCCGCTCGATTTTCCCTTCATTATCATCCTTCCCTTCGTGTTTACCTAGAGCGACGAGAACTTAGCCGCGTTAATCCATTTTGATTTCCATTATTTATCATTTCTTTATTTCATTTATTGAGTACAATTAATTTCCCCTATGTTGTCCTTGGTGTCGGGCACCCTCGGTTAACCCCTTTTCTTCTCGTTTATTACATAACGAGGGTTTCGAATCCGGAAACATCGATGCGTTCAGGTAGCATGTGTGGGTTTATTCACCGGTTACCTTCACCCAAAAGATCACGTTCTCGTGACGCCTGCGGCAGGAAGGATGTTCCACATCCACCACCAAGGTCTGCGAGTGGGGGCGCTGGTTAACACTCCCAGGTTTCTACTAGGAAACATAAATGTCCAAGGAACTGGATGGGGAAACGGCGCCGCGGTAGCTCAATTTGTAGAGCATCGCACGTGAAGTGCGAAGGTTTGGTTTCGGTCCCCGCTTGCGGCAAGTTGTTTTTTCATCCACTTTCATTTCCATTAATTTATCGTTTCTTTATTTCATTTATTAGGCACAAGCAATTTCCCATATGTTGTCCTTGGTGTCTGTGTTTGCTGGCGTACGATGTGACTAATAAAAATCTGGCCCCTCGGTTAACGCTTTTCTTCTCGTTGGTTCAATTTAAGTTATTTCTAATGTGTACAACAAGGCATGACAAAATCTAGGGGAAGGTTGTTTGGATAGTGCGTACTAGTATTAGAATTAGATGTGGTTACGCGCATTATTTTACGTTTGTTAACTACAAAAAGCTCAGGTACGGTTTGCATGAAGTAAATGAGTAGACTAGTCCTGCACCGTAAGAGGCAAGTTCGCACGACCGACCTACTCCAGACTTCTAAAACATGACAAATCACTAAAAACAATTATTCTTTCTCTTCAAACAGTAGATGACAAACTTGAGCATAGTGTGTTCCCAGAAAGTTTTTGAAATATACTCGGAGTAAGTTTGGCTTAAAATTTAGCCAATAAAGAGTGGACGAGCAAGGGAAGCCTCAGCGTGGGAACTTGTCTTCGTCATGGCAATCACAAATATGTCTGCTTGTTGAAAGGTTGGCTCCAGGCTGACGCTTCTCTTGCTCACCTCTGTTACTGAATTGAAATGTTCATTTCTTTGCAACTTCTTTGCCTTGTTTGAATGCACAAACCGAAATGGTTTTTTTACATGAAACCATAAATTGCGCTTCCCAAGCATCCGTGAGCATTTATTGGGCTCACTTAAATATTTATTTAGTGTCCTTGTTTATTCACACAATATACTCAGAGGTCATTTGAAGAATTTTTGTGTCCATAATGTTCCTCGCTTTGCTACGAATACTCAAGTTGTGTCAAATCCTTTACTGACACTCCTGAACACCAAATCTGCAGCAGAAATAGGAAGAGCGGACAGCATAACTTTTCCCCCCCTACACTTCGTGCCTCTCGCCACCGTGTTATGACAACAATGGGACATTGCAGCTCGAGCTTGTCCTGCTAACAGTACATCTTTGCCTAGCACTTATATTTCTTTATTTACTCTAGCTGAATCAACAAACTCAGACAATGGATGTATAGTGTGAAACACCTCATGCAGCGCTGTACGCAATACAAGTACGAGGGCAGCCCAGCATAAATACCGTTGTCTGAAGCTTCATTCTCCCTGCTTTAGTGGCACGCCGAACACGATGAGAAAACTTCCCTCGATTTAAGCTTTCGATTCCATTAAATAGATGACTATCTATGTTTCTGTTGGTTGTAAACTCTCTGACTGACATCATTAACTCCACCTGACATGTACGAAAATTGTGGGCATGTACTGCTTCATTCACCATTGACAATAAACAATGTAAGCTTACTTCTTTCAAGTGTTTGGCAGTTGAGGCCTTTTGGTCACCTTAGTAAAGATACATGTAGTCATACCGTACACACGAATAACGCCCCGACAGCTGGAACAAAACTCCCAAAACCAGCGAGAGAGCTGCGCGACGAGCCCCGTCAGCCGCTACCGTAGCGGCCATATTGCTCACTACTTGATGATATTAGTTTTGATTTTGCCAGCGCCGCCTCTCGGTCGCATACGTTAGTTGACAATGCTACCGCTACTCTTACTGCTTTTGCACTGTAGGAGGGACAGTTTCCGTTCTCTAAGCTTATATAGGTGTTCTGTGCTGTGGCGCTTTGGCGCGTTTCAAAGTTCAGCACGTCGTACGTGTTCTCAAATTCAACGCGTTTATATGCTGATAAAACTTGAACTTGCTCTGCGAGTTTTGCCATGGTGGCCGAGAGAATCGGCTGAGCGTCTCTTATCGGGCCACAATACTGGAATCTGTAAATGAACTGTTCTGCACATTCTACACAAAATGTGTCGGGATTAAACGCACCGTTCACTAAAGTAATGTAACATTCGGCTGGTCCCTGTCACGCTATGACTCCATGTGCAACGACGTGGAGCACACTCATCATCTGACCCAGAGAAAGCATGAGCAAGCGGAACTTGCACCCTCTCGCCAGAGCAGTCGGAGTCTGGAAGAGGAAACGTGTTTGCATTTCATCGTTTGTAAACAAACAAGGGGCGAGGCGTGGGAGCATGTCCCCGCGGCTGACGCCATGATAAGCATGGAAGCTGCAGGACCCACGTGACCGGAACTCTATCTTGGTCGCGTTCCCTGGTCGGACGTGAGACGCCTGCGAGAGCTCCGAGCTGGAGCACGGTGCTCAAAACGAAGCAGCTGAATGTGTTCAGAAGGCTTGATTTTGACCAGTAGAGCGTAATGCACGCTTCCAGAGGGCTCTGGAGTGTTCGAAAACAAACTGCCGAGTGTAAGAACAGGAAGCTTCGCTTACCTGCACAGACACTAGGGATGTCTTCTACAGAATTTTCTTTCCCGACTTTTTTCTTTTTCTCCCTCAACTCCTCGTGCTTCAAGATTCGATGGCAGTAATTAATACCGCCTGATTTAAGCGCCTCTTTCCATGATCAATGGGTGTGATAAATGAAGCTAGTAACCCTTCGAACATAATGGAAATCCTCGGAGGCAAGCGCCCGCGAATTAGGCAGTTACGGTGTGGTCAGCATGCTTCCCTCTTCTCTGTCAGTTATATTTGACTCTGTTCATTAATAATCCATTATCCAAGTCAACGAGACTTATTGCTGCAGACAATGCAAATCTTTCCTTTCGCATAACATTACGGTGACCGAATATTTGTCCGCGTCCGTGTCTCATTGTAACTGCAGAGGGGAATACATCGACACGTGTGTCGTGTTCCTGGTGTTGTTTTCATTCAGACACATACGTTCTTTTCAATAAATTTTATTTCTTGGATGTTCAGAACAGCGATGACGGTCGTGCAACGTGGTTGCTGGCCAGACCGTTGAAGCTTTAGTAATCCGCAAGATTTTTGTAATCAATGCGCGAATTTCATTCGTAAACAGGGAAAGGGCTCGAAGGACATAGCCGACGTTGTCACGACAATCACGTCTTCGTCTGAAACATTGAAGCAGCTGCTGGCGCCGTGTTACCATGAACACATGCATGCTCATTGACGATTATGCGTGCCGCGCTTGATTCTGTTCTCCTAAGCGAGGTCTTTTACGCAAAAAGTGATGTTATGTGACATAACAATGTGTCCTTTTTTCGTGCCTTTACAGCTGTCGAACAACGTAAGTAGCCGTGTGAAGAGTCATTTTGTGGAAAACGAGTAAAATAACGCCTGATACGTGTGGTTCCGTTCTGCATTGACTGTGTACAAGATAATAGCATCTTTATTTTCTCTCTTCCTCCTCTTTCCAATCTCAAGGCGGATTGCGTACTTCAAAGCCATGCAGCATACTCCCATTCCCATTTAGACAGGGAAGGCTGAGTTAGCATTCAAGCGAGAGAATTATTATGGCTAAAGCGAAAATTTTAATGAAATATACTGTTGCTTATAGTCAGCATTTTTGTATGGAACTATTGGCGTATTTCTATTATTTTTTTGTAGATAATAAGTCCACAAAATTGAGACTTCTTTAATTGCTGCACTTCCTATAAGAAATTCACCTGGCATAGTATAATGCGGTAATATCCTTGCATTTAATGCAAGGAGATTAATGAATGAATTAATTAAGTTTTAATGAATGGAATTGCTTGCCATAATACCAGCTGCTTTTCATAACGTAATACACCGCACTGCTGAATTCTTTGTTCCCTATTGGGTGCCAGCTACACTTGACAGCCAAAGACGCGCCCTCTTTCAGGCTTTACAGTTCTTTATTATAATGACGGTGATAATGGAGTTTATTTCGGTTGAATGCATGTAACTTTGACAGAGGAAATAAAAGGTGCCATGAAAAGAAATCCGAATTTCGTTTTCCATTTTTTTTTTACCCGCCGTGGTTGCTCAGTGGCTATGGTGTTGGGCTGCTGAGCACGAGGTCGCGGGATCGAATCCCGGCCACGGCGGCCGCATTCCGATGGGGGCGAAATGCGAAAACACCCGTGTGCTTAGATTTAGGCGCACGTTAAAGAACCCCAGGTGGTCAAAATTTCCGGAGTCCTCCACTACGGCGTGCCTCATAATCAGAAAGCGGTTTTGGCACGTAAAACCCCAAATATTATTATTATTTTGCAAATTTTAAAGCACGAGCCGTTTTGTACTGCATAAAAGGCGGTTTGGGAGGGAGAGGGTTTATCAGAGGTGATGAACCCAAGACTAGTGATACGTTCACCAACCGCAGAAAGTTTGTTCGCAATTGCGAATGGCGCAGTGTCGACCTGCAGCTCGCGGATAGTCTGTATAATAACCGAGTTGCACATCAAACTGTCATTCTAGAGATCATGCGGACGTGAATGGCTTTTTTCCTTTAAAAATTATGGGGTTTTACGCGCCAAAACAACTTCTGATTATGAGGCACGCCGTAGTGGACGAATCCGGAAATTCCGACCACCTGGGTTTCCTTAGCGTGCACCTAAATCTAAGTACACGGGTGTTTTCGCCCCCATCGAAATGCGGCCGCCGTGCCTGGGATTCGATCCCGCGACCTCGTGCTCAGCAGTCGAACACCATACCCACTGAGCAACAACGTCGGGTTTTTTCCTTAGACAAATGCGGCAATAGCGACATTTTTTGTGCCAGCCATCAGTCTACAGCTTTAAGTGACGAAGGCAAAAACAGAGCTAAATTAGATATCAGTGAAGAACCCTTCGCTAGTTTCACCACGTCGACGTTATGGTAGTTGAGGAAGGCGATAAAATAAGCGATGGGGTGCAATGTAGGTAAAGGGCTTTGTGAACTTCTCCCGCACGCCCTCACGATAAAGTGACCACGCATTCCATTATGGGCAATGCTAAATCTAGTAAGCCCCTAAACTCTAACATCCGGACCTGATCCTGCGCTTCCGCAGAGCTGTAATGTAGTGCTGAATTATTGAAAATTGATTCCATCAGTGGGCATAAAAAGTTATGCTGACGTTGATGGCTTTCATGGAAAAACAATGAAATTGTGAGGTTTTACGTGCTAAAAGCACGATCTGATTATGAGGCCCACCGTAGTAGGGGACTCCGGTATGACTTGGACGTCCTGGGATTGTCTAATGTGCACTTAAACCTAAGTACAGGGGTGTTTCCACATTTCGATTCCATCAAAATGCGGCCGCCGTGGACGTGATTTTTCTTGTAAGCGGGCATTTCACCTTTGAAGTTCTTTTACAACGAGAGACAAATACGGTTTTTGGTCTTGAACCATAGTGGTTTTGTCCGTGGCTGCTTACCTAATGAACACGTGGCTTTGAGAGACAGGTGTGTGTTCGTAGTTTTACGACAACGCACAGTAATTTGTTACTGTAAATATAAAACTTTGCGAGTAGCAAACTCTATTGTTCTACCAAAGTTGCCCTAAGAGGACTTTATTTTCTTGTGATGAAAGTTACTTTTCTTCGTACGTTTTTCATTTCACGACGCAGAGACTGGAGATGGTAAGAATCTAATCAAAGTTACTCATCGGTATAAGGCTTTGCAATGTTTCTGCTAGAAAATTAAAAGGTTAACTGCAATTCAATAGACGTGTAGGTAAATTTCAACTTTTTCTTGCTACATACTGAAATTGCATGGAAGGACACTGTCACGGAGCTATAGTGCTTCCACTAGGTGCTATGTTTGTGCCAGCAAAACATATTTTCTAGAAGCACTGCGTAAGTATTTTTCCGTATGTGATGCCGAGCGTGCCATCCTGCAGGCTAATCTTGAAGCCACACTCTGAACCACGTGGCTGAATTGCAGCAGGAGTAAAGATTGCTTGGCGCATCTAGCAGTTGTACGCAGTCATACGTGCTTACGACAATATTTTGGCTTATGTTCGGTGAACACAGATTTGTCTCTGAAAACGCTGAGAAAAAAATCTCGAACAATGGTAGTCCATGCAGCGACTGAGAGAGAGTCTTAAAGAAATGCGCACCCTTCATCATATCCTGCTTTATGTACGCTACAGTGCCAATTGTGATTAGCATTACTGTGAGGACTAAGACCTTAACACAAAGACAACTTCAAGCCTACAGAGGCCTTATAACATTTACCATCAGTTCGGTTTTTTAGCATTTCCGTACATGCCTCCCTGTTGCAAATGTTTACCTGACATTTTAACTAACAAACTCCTTTGAACTGCCTCTGTTTCCGCGCCTTCAAGCGTCAGGGTCGTAAGTGCACCATAGAGACAAGCGGATGTATGGTTTTAATTATTGTGTGCATATGGAATGTCTTGTGCACCTCACTGGGGGGGGGGGGGGGGTAATAAGCTTAAACTACGCCTTTTTTGTTATTCTGCGCTAGTTTTGTAGAAATAAACGAAGGTTTCCACTTATACTTAATATTTACCTCTCTGTCGTCTGGAAACGCTGATGAAAACATGCAGTTCAGAAGAGCTTAATCGGGGTTGTTTGGAATATTAGAAGCGAAATAATAAAACAATATATTGACTGCAGCGCACAAGTGTGGGAGTATTGTTAGGACACAAAAGAAAAGGGGTTTATTTAGCAGGCTTCTAAGCGAGCCTCAGACGGGTCAAAAGGCCCACCTTTGCATCCTCCTTTCTGCCGCTCACACTTTCTTCTTCCGCTCATGTAGCTACAGTTACTGTAACATTTCTTCGTGGGGGATCCGTCTTAGGGTCGACGCCAGGTGAAATGAAGAGCTCATGTTGATACTGGCCACAGTGGTAACATTGCCAATCGGCCAAAATGCGGTGTTGTTCGGCGCATATTCAAGGCTTAAAGCATGCGGCAGTGCTTCATGACGCCAGACCCTGAAGTGTGACTGGCCTTGCCGATTAGAAAATTGTACAATTGCTCCGGTGTGCCCTAAACAGATGCGGGGCATCGTCTTTCTCGGACATTCTTGTGTTGGCTTGCTTGCAGAATTTCAAAATATCCTCAATGTAGGTAGGAGAAGTCTCACCTCGTAGCTGTGCTCTCTGTGCCAGGCTGTGCTTGCGCGTACCTTTCTTTTTGCGTACGAATCACCGAAGCGTTCCTATAGCTAATCGGCGAAACTCTCCCACGTCACTAGTATTGATTCATGACTTTCAAACCGCATTAGGGCTGTGTCAGTGAGTACGAACTCAACGTTTACTAGTCGGAAGTGTTCCAGTCGTTGGACTTGCTCACTCGTTGGTAATGCCTAACCCACTCGTCCAAATTTTCATCAGCTTTCCCCGTGAAAACTAGAGGTTCTCGGTAGTAGTGCCGCCTACCATCAGGCATTGATCCCAGAGCGGCAGGCATCGGTGCCTGAGCGTTTCCATCGTTGGATACGTCAGCAGGCGATGGTGGTAGTCCGGCGAGGCGACAGTGCGGCGAAGAATAAATGTTTCGGGGTCCATCATTACTTCCATTACCCCGCCACCTCTACCCAAATTGTTACCACACGAAAGAAACGAGGTTTATTTAACACGCTTCACACTTCTAGCTGAGCCTCAGACAGGGGCAAAACGTCATGCTACCTCCTTCCCCCCGTTCACACTTCGTCTTCCTCTCATGCGACTGCATATGCTGTAATAGCATACCAAATTACTGCGTGAAAGGGAGTCTCTCTAGGCTTAGGCTATATTTACGCTAATTTAGACTTCAGAATAATGTTTAGCACCCAGAGAAAGCAGGCGTGTACACGGCTGGATATGATGAAGTACGCGATAAGACACTGACGCCCATTTCAGGACGTGCTTCGTAATTTACACTACAATCGTTCATCGCAGCTGTGTTCGCTTTAAAAAGTTTTATTGGAAGTACAGCTGTCCCAAACATACGTAACTTGTTTTTATTATTTGTATGTTCCCATGGCGAACGCTATTTATAGGAAACAACCAGAAACCGCCTTATCTCTACACTCTCCTAAATTGTGAGATATCATCGTTCCATTGAGTTGCTTCCTGATTATTATTTTTTCATGCATTTGTGTCAGCAAACTTGAGCTGCACCGGAACCCAAATCCTTGAAAGCAAGAACCCAATACTTCATCGAGGCATCCTATCACATTCGAGATCCTTTAGAGAGTATGTCACGTGCATGTCACTGTAACCGAAAGCGTACAGGCGTGCCGCTGCAGCCTAACGCCCGTATTAAAAAAGTGCTCTTTCGCTAGAATTGTTCGTAAGTAAAAAAAAATTCAGCCGATCATGATGCTGTACATATTAGCGAAAGTGACGCGAGAGTGGCAAAGAGCAGTTACGAACGAAAAGCTTCGTGAATTTCGTCCCTGTTTTCTTGAACATCACTATCGCATGTGTGCAACAGTTGTTACATTGAGATGAGCAGTATTTTAATGCACAATGTTACATTTACAGCTGACGACGAGTAAGTTGCTTAACTTTGCCTAGGTAGCTAAACCTATCGCGTTTACTGTTTTCGCGACTGCAGTGTTATTTCGGCATGACACGCGGTAATGAAAAATGATGCTTTCATTTATTGTTATTTTGTGCAAAAATCCGCAACATACGAAAAGGTACTTGTAATATCTAAAAGCCTGAGAAATGTTGTAAGCTAGCTCTAAGGGTTCCGGACGAAACTTCAAGCCCGAAAGAATACGTAATTTTCACCATGACATTTGCACGCTGAAGCATTGCATAACGTTTGCAGTCATAGTGCTTGAAAGCATTACTTTGCTGTTCGCGCAGGCATTTGGTCTCTTCAGGGCGACTGGAAAAGCTTGTATCATTTAGGAGATGGTGATTAGCCTAACATAAGCACGACCTACAATAGCGGACGAACTCAGGCACCGAAAGACATTTTTCAGGTGCAACATGCCTCATTTATTTGACTCGTGATCTAACCTGCCCGTAATTCATCACTAGACCAGTAATTTGATATGGATACGCGCTTCGGGCTTGTGATCCGTGACTTATATGCCATATGGCAGTGGCAGTCTTCGTAGTTTTGAATTTCAACTGAACACTGGCCCCGAAAACAAAATTGCACAGAAAACAAACAAGAAGAGAAAGCAAAATTTAGACTCCGATATGAAACGTCCACGAATATATTACTCGTAGCAGGTGGAATCGAGAACGGGGTCCTTATAAGAAAGCAGCGACAGCGTTGGGCACCTGTCTTCGTATGCATCTCTTCGCGCTGCAACACAGCATGTTGCACTAAAATCTCGCCCACCTGTCCATCTTGCAACAAAAATTGTGAAAAGGGCCGGAGCAGGGAGGAGAAAGCAGTAAAGGACGCGGGGGACTCCGGTGTTTACGGTGGTCTCTCGAGCTTTCTCTACGGGGTGGTAACTTCTAAGCTTTCCGGCATTTTAAAGAATCGCCTGTTGCAGACATCATAATTCTAGTCCTCGAGAAGAATTATTCAGAGAGGCTGACATTACTTACATGAGAAGTCGATACATACATTCAACTAATTAAACGAAAAAAACACTAATAACTTATTACAGCGCATATTGCAATTTAAGAATTGTAGCCGGTGAGTTTAAAAGGCGTATCCACTTGAATTTACAGAATGACAACAGAATATAAGCGCAGAAATGTGCTGTGCCGCCTACTTATTTAACAAAACGGTCTCTTGTGCATTAAAGTACAAAAGTAACTGGAATTTTTCACGTATTTTCCGTGCTTTAAATTGGAAAAATCAATAGATGAAGAAAGAGGAAAGGACAGGTGGGACGCTGGTGAACGAACGAGACAGCAAGAAAAGGCCCTGGGCGCTAGAAAGAGCAGTACTTAAAGTGGACAGCAGGGCTAGTTTGAATATAATTATTCTATGTATTTCCAGCGCTTTGAAGAAATAGAAACAAAGTAAGAGTACATGGAAGACGAAAGGACAGTACGACCTGTCCTTTCGTCTTCTCTCGATTTTTCCGACTTAATTAAAGCAATGTACACACGTAAAATTGTCGTTCTTCAAGCTAGCCCAGCTGTGCGCTTTATTTACCTCAACGCGCATGTATTTCAACTCGCACTTCGGTAAATAAGATTTCAAAACTGTTGTCATCCTGGAGATTCATTTCAAGTGGATACGCTTTGCAATATCGTCTGTTACAATTCATAATTTACTATATTCGTCCTAAAGTAATTTTTTAGGAGTTGGTGAATTTCTATTAATTGGTTGAATATGTTTTTCGGTTTCTCGATCGGGTAATGTTCACCTCTTCCAGTAATCCAGCTCAAGAGAGAATAGAGACGCTATCTGCAAAAGGTGATTTTTTTAAATTCCGGAAAACGTTGAAATGGTCGCCCCATATAGTCAGTACTCTAGTGCAGGTCCCATAGCCCACCCAAGTATCTCAGTGAAGAAACTTTCTGACCAACAAGAGGTTCGTCAGAAGTACCGGCATGCCTAGGTCGGTGGCGGGAGTGGGGGGCTCTGGCGCCGACCAGAAATGATGGCTCCGTGTAGTCTGTACTCTAGTACAGGTCTTATAGCCCACTCAAGTATCTCAGTGAAAAAAATTTTCTGAGCAACAAAAGTTGTGTCAGAAGTACCGGCATGCCTAGGTCGGTGGGAGGAGATGGAGGCTCCGGCCTCCACGAGAAATGATCGCCCCGTATAGTCTGTACTCAAGTTCAGGACTCATAGATCACTCAAGTATCTTAGTCAACTAACATTCAGAGCAAGAAGAGTTGTCTCAAATACCGGCACGCGTAGGCCGGCGGGAGGAGATGGGGCTCTGGCACTCACCAGGGATATTGTTGTGCTTCTTCCAGTGCCGCCACACTGCACGAAACAGTAGGCTTGAACGGCAACTTCCATCTACGCGACTAATAATGACGTAAATTGCATTTATTAGGTTTGCAAAACATCAACTCTTATATTAACCGTAAATGGCCTTTACAAACCTTTAGTTGGGTGTGAACGTCATTGATTATTTTGTCGTCGTGTCATATTTGGCTGCAAATTGGCAATCACCAGAATAAATCAAGGCTACTAGAAGAAAACTCGCCTCGCCAATCGTTCACCCACAATAGAAATGTTAGGTGTCACAGGAATTTTTCCACAATTTCGCGCGGGATTGTTGAAGATGCACGTAACCATTTTTAGTGTTCTTTGATGTTATGCTGTGCTGCATGCTAAGCTTACAACCGTTAACCTGGAGCCGTTAACTGTTATACGTTCACAGTCACTTCAGTTCATTCCGCTATTTCACGGTGCACACGCATTAACAAATTACGACTATTTCAAAACGCGTGTAGCTAAGTATAGGTGACAATCTCACGGTGCTTAATAATGTTTTGTATTTTACAGTACCCCTTTAGTTCTTTATTATCTGAAAACCATCGAATGGAATAAATAAGAGGCTAAATGGGACTACATATTCTCGCACAACAAAATTTGCTTAATATGTGAGACTAAACGTATGGTATACGGATCCATCTGGCTTGCCGGACAGAGTTTTCGTCAACGTACGAGGCGCCCAGTGACGTTCCGTACCGTGCAGCAGAATTCCCATTTCTATGCATGAAAACTGCGAAAATTTTCCCTAATTAATTCCTAAAATTCCCCGCAAATATCCCTGCATATGTATATATACCTAGGAGGAAACTGAAATTTTGTTTCAGTGTATAACCTTAACAAAGGCTGGTCCACCAGCCGAAACGTCAGCAATATATTTTGAAATAACAATCTCCGTCGTACTCCTTTCTTTAGTGAATGAAGTTATTCCTACACCACTAATATATATATATATATATATATATATATATATATATATATATATATATATATATATATATATATATATATACGTTCACTTCCATTAATTTATAATAATAATAATAATAATAATAATAATAATAATCTTTATTTCCATCGGGATGATGTAGGAGGTTGTGGGTAAAAGCTGCTCGTAAACAGCAGCTTGACAAAGGCCCACAGCCCCCTTCTATAGGGCAACAACAGCAAAGCAGGGAAAGACACACACAAGTATGCATATAATCTCTTCGCAATTTAGCAGAGCCAAAAATAACAGGACCATTTTATAAACGAAATAAAATAGAAACAAAGAAAATAGAACAACAATCAATACAATAAGTGCAGGGGGTATAAATCTGTACAATAAACACAGGATTAAGCATACACATTATAGGAATACAGGTGGAGTTAGTAATACAGGAATGTGTGCAGTGAAGCTGTCGTAATTCACGTTTAGATATTTTAAGTAGGTCAGTCCCGGATTTCTTGCAGTTGTTTAATAGAGTTGGAAGTGTGAAGGATAATTTTTCCATTGTTTAATTGGTTCTAGGACTTCGTACAATCCACTCCTCTTTATGACGGGTAGCGTAAAACACAGTGCTCTTTTTCAGTAATGACAACTCATGCAGAGATTCAAGGTGATCTTTTAGTTCGCGCTGGAATGCAAGTGCTAGCTTATAATTGTAAAGATTGAATACTGGTATTATGCATGCTTTGGAGAAAAGACCTAGCTAGTGACTGTCGTATGGTAGATTAAAAAGTACTCTGATAAGCTTTTTCTTGAAGTATAAAGATCCTTTGCAAATTTGTATACGTGGTTGTGCCCCAGACCAAGAAACAGTAATTAAGATGAGAGTAAAATAGGGAATTATAAAGCAGGAACTTTACTTGATACGGGAGATATGATCTGTAATGGGAAATAATGCCGACTGCTCGAGCTAACTTAGAACAGCATCAATGTTACTATCCCATAGCATTAAGTACAGTAATACCAGTAATACAGTAATTAAATACAAGTAATATCCCTTGTGCTGTCCTTGGTGTCTTTGTTTGTTGGCTTCTTACGATATCATCTATATCACCTCAAACACCTGTCGCAGTGGCTCAGCGGCTATGGTGTCGCGCCACTGAGCCCGACGACGGCGGATCGAATCCCTGCTGCGGCGGCCGCCTTTCGATGGCGAGAAATGCAACGTCCGTGTCACGTGCATTGGGGGCATATTAAAGGTCCATTCGTGGTCAAAATTAAGAAATCATGATTTTGTTGGGTGAAACCACAGAATTTATGCAAATGCGTTTGTGATTTCGAAAATATTAGAGTTTATTCAGCATTTCAGCTGAACAGCAATACGAGAACTCAACTTTGAATGTGACACTTCCGAATCTTGGTTCCCGACATACCTTCCCCGTAGACAGAGTTCCGTAGCACGAACTAACACTGGTGGCTAGCCCCTTTTTTAGCGATCCAGAGTAGGTTATCGAATATTGATGTAAGAAACTGCAGTTCGAGTTTTGTACTGAAACAGCAGACCAGATGTTCAACAATGAAGGCTATTAGAATTTGAAGCCGACCTGGTCCAAGTTTTGCCTGTGCACTGAAAACGGTGTGCTGCTGTTTGTCAAAGTGATTGCTCGCTGAAAGGCATCATTCTAATGTTTGCTTAACAATTATAAAAATTCCCTGCAATTTCGCAAAGATTCCCTTCCTCCTCTTCGTCCAAATTTGGGGAAGAAAATTCCCATAATAGGGGAAAATTGTCTGCGCGGAACATCAGTGCTGCCCGTCAGTCCCGCGCAGTGCCGCGCGGACGCCAGCGCCGCACTTCCCCCTGGCTGTCGTGGGGCGAAACTCGGCAGCTATCACTACCTCTCCCTCATAGATGGCGCAACGGTGGTGCAAGAGCTTGCGCGAGCTGGTGCTTCCGCACGGGACTTTCACGGTTGCGGATAGCAAATCGTAGCTGGCGCTGAGGGAACAGTCGCCGGGGGCACTGATGAGCGTGCCGAGAGAAGGGCGTATGTCAGGTACGGGCCGTCGATCGGCGTCGAGTGCACCCCGGCAAACACACGCACTCACTTTACGGCGCACAATGAAGCGAGCTTGGTGGAGAAGCCGTAGCGCTAGTAGCAACTAGTCAACACAATCGTTGGATATGTAGTAATTGCAGGAATTGTCGTATTTGCTAAAATATACGCCACACTCCGCGATTCAAAAGCTTAGGATATATATATATATATATATATATATATATATATATATATATATATATATATATATATATATATATATATATATATATATATATATATATCCGAAGCTATACTGCCATCCAAAGCCATACCTTTACCGCTCACCGAACACGGCAATAATTCGGAGAGGGTAATGTGCTTGAGTTGCCTAACGCCTTCTCTTTCCCTTCGGGGTCCTTTATTAAAAGCATTTGCTGAGTCATGCACACGCGTAATATTATGCCAACGCATTTGTTTCATTCTCGATAACTCGTCCCAACAATTAGCTGTTTTCAAGCTGCCAAAAGAATGATGAATAACGCGCTCTTTTCTTCTGCAACAAAATACGTAGGTTGGCAGTTCTTATTGGTCTTTCATAAGTGATACGTTATTCATTCGTAATAGAGCAACTGACTGCTGGACGGCCATCGGCGATGGCGTACCATGGTGTAACAGTATTGTTTAGGTATTCTATTGATGAGCGCGAGATCGTAGGTTCAATTTCCTGCCCTGGTGGCCGCTACCTTAAGGGCCACAATGCCACCATTGTCGTGCAAGATGGGCATGGTAAAGGCGCTGAGAAATTATTCTGACTTCTCTAATGCCGCGCCCCTCATTGAACCCGCGTCGCTTTGAGACGTTATCATCAATCGATGAGTCGGCGTGGCGTCACCGACATGAAATTTACTACTGCTCGAAACTTGGCCTGCTGTGTAATAATGCATGCAAAGTCCCGTGGCGTCGTTTGGACTTTATCAGACTTCATGTAGATATTCTTATTTAGGAATAGCGTATAGCCGTGTATCCCACATGTTGAACAATTTCACAGCACTTGTGAAAAGATCTGATTCATTATACAGGAGCCCACAACGCGTTCACAGGAGATTATAAGATATTAGGGTTTTAAAGGGTCTGGAGCTTTTTTTTTATATATGGTGTTTTACGCGCGAAAACCAATTTCGCGTTTCGCCCCCATCGAAATGTGACCACCGTTGCCGGGATTCGATCCCGTGACCTCGTGCTCAGCAGTCCAACACCGTAGCGACTGAGCAACCCCGACGGGTGGCCTAGACCTTTTTAACGGGATCAAAGGATATGAGGGTTGTAGGGCATCAGTTCTTTTTTTTTTTAAGCGAAGCTACCTTGGGATCCTGCCCCTGAGTTTTCGTGGTACAAATGAACTCATGACGGATAAACTGGGCCAACCGTGGATACATAATAATGTGATTAGGGTTCAATGTTTTCGGCCTTTATTTTCTTAAAATTAGGGGTCCTTTTCGTGCTTTTATTTCCACGCGGAAACTTTGTTTTTTTTAATTGAATATGTTTTTCAGCTGAATTTGGACCCACAATATTTTATCGATTTTTTTTTTTTTCGCGTCGAGCTTCCCGTTACTCTTTATTTCTGTCGAATATTGGCTTTCCGCATTCTTTTGTTGATGCTGAAAAGGGCTGTACAACTGCAGATCCTGCTTTGCCACGTGCTTTTTTCCTCATAAAATGCGCAGAATAACAAAGTTTTCCAGGAGTTGTCTATAAAGAGCCCAACACCATACGCTGATGTGTCTATGCAGGAACATAGCGCGAGTGCACTTGACATTCGAAAGCACACAGACACACACATAAACAGCATATCTGAGCAGGCCTCCCGGGAAGCTATCGCTTGAATTTGATAACCGTGGCCCGAACGCTTTTGCCAGGTGTATTTTTTTTTTCGTTTTTGATAAGACTGGTACAACAAGTAGCGCTGTAAGCTGCCAAATTGTTCTGTTCCCCTAATATCTTACGTGTGGCCGTATCTTCGCAGCGACGAGTCGGATGTGATGCGTCTCGTCATGTTCCTCCTCTGCGTTTTCGGCGTTGTCCTCTTACTCGGCGCCGTCCTCTACGCTATGGATAAATCGGGAGGTGAGAGTGGCATCAATTAGTGACGACCTTGATGCTGCTGCTGCTATTTTGCAAAACAAAAACGAAAGATGTGCAAACAAAAGATGGCAGCTTTGTTTTCTCCTTGATGCTCAGGGTTTAACGAATGCACGCCGGCATACGTCGCGTGATGTACTTCTACGATAACCAGACATGGCATATGTGCGACCAGTTGCCCATAATACAGCTCAAACTAGAGATACTGTATACTTATAAAAAACTTGAAAACGTCGCTAATGGAAGCACAGGAGTGAGCCACAAGAAGAGGTTCTTCTGCCGCGCTTCTTACCCTAACCTGCTTCTGAAGCCAACCGCACGTTCAATTACAGATGATTTTTTTTTCATGACTCACACTCTTCACCATCATCTGTCTATAGTGCTACTGTGCATTTGCGCATGCGCACACACTGAGTTTTAACCTTTTAGAACACTTAACACCCTTAAGACGCACGTTCGGTAGCACATTGGACATGCATATCGTCCTCTCGCTTTCTCGTTCTCTTTTTCTTTCTGTATTATGAAGCCGGAAGCAGGGCCTGTTCTGCCTAAGTAGACTCGCAGAGCACCTACAGTGGCTCGTTCCTGTATTACGTCTTTCTCAAACGGATCTCCAGTATTGAACGCACAATGTCGTGTGACGTGCTATGTGACAAGGGGCGATATTGACCTTTTTCGCGGAGTAGATTGCTCTATACAAACGAGATTGCGCCATCGGTGTCACGCCGCATATGTTGCCTTGGCGAAAGCGCGCGAATGCGAAACCATTGCCGTTTATATTCTGCTACTGTGCGATCAGTTTTCAGTATGCAACTGGGCGATCACTAACGCAATGTGCTCCGGTCACGTTCCAAAATGTGGACCGGTAAAGACGTGTGCAGTGGCTAGCTGCAAGAATAGCGACTGGAATATTAGGGAATGAGTGAATCAGTGTGGCCAAATTGATAGACCCCTGCTACACAGAGACTGCCCGAGTCGCTGGCCCTTCGCAATGCATAGCTTTCCTCAAGGATTAAAAAAAAGTCACTCCTCTGTCAACATTATATTGTGTATCATGCATTGGAGGCATGTTAAAGCAACGCGGGTGTTAGAAATTACTCCATAGTCTGCCATACAATCTGCCTCATAACCAAAGATTGGTTCTGTCACGTAAGACCCCAAAGTTTATTATTTAGCATTGTATCGCTAACCTCAAAAGAAAGGAGTTCAAACCCAGAGCGCCGGCGGGCAGCGTTCGTTAAATGGTGGCAATGGGAGAAGCCCCGCTTCCTGTCATATTTTCTTCCACGTTATCTACACACATACACCACAGCATTCAAAAGTACGGCCACACTATCGCCCACGTGTCGACATAAAGTGAATGGGCACAATCAGTGAGTAGACGGACTACACTGAAAACACACGACAGCTTGTGGCTGAACATTTCTTTACGATCCTCAGAGTAAGCGTGTGACTAGCGATAATGCGTCTTTGCTACAAGCTATTACGAAGAAGAGAATGTGTGCGTTCAATGCCCTTGTGCGCAGAAAGAACAAATCTATCGCAACTGAGCACACCCCCAAGCGATTAGGCAGAAAGTAAACGATCAGGTTGTGGCTGCACCCAGGAATATTATTGAGTCAAAAACGTGACAAGCCGCTGTCTCAGAGTTATTGGGAAACAAAGTACCAACATCACAAGACACTCATCCGCATTTAATTCCGAAGCGGAAGGTTTGAACGACTCGGAATACATTTCTAGCCCTGCTTTTAGATCAAGCACAGCATACGCTATTCATACCCCTTGGCCAAAGTGCAATGGCTTACGAAAACACTTGCATGTCCTCTGAAGGTGCGGTCAAAGCTTCTGTCCAACCAGTTACCTTCTATACGATATCCGCCGAAGCAGCGGTATGCTGAGCCGCACGGGCCTTATGCACATCCCTTGTAAACAAGGAGGCAATTGAGGCAACTGAAAAAAGCAATGGATGCCTCACCACGTGATTAAACATGGCGGCGCCCACGGGATCGCCGTGAAAAGGGCCTATAATGTACAAGTATTGCGCTCTGGTTTTATTCCAATCTCCTGGCGTCTAGTTTACGCAATCGCCGATGCAAGCACGGGCGGTGACCCATAAGGTCGTTTCAGCAGCCCACTCAAACGCTCTCCTCGTTTGTAGGAGGCGACCTTTATTTGGTTTCAAAGAGAACAGCATAGCCCACCATGACAAGTGTTTCTCATCTAACGGGCCGAGAAGAGGCGAAAAGTGCGCAGTTTAGCTGAGAGTTCAGAAGCGATGGAGCTAGCACGGTGAAATTATATAACCAGGTTAGAATAGTGGTGCCATTTACGCCGACTGGTCCACTTCCTTTTGCTTAGTTTGCGATGGCTCGTCGATGATTGAAGCGGCGCACGACGGGTCGCTAAAGGATGCCGTCAGGACGGATGCCCTGTGAAGCAGGTTTGGCAGAGTTATGTCGTATGTGTGCTGAATGAGCTCGACACCGTTATGCTGCCACGCGAAGTTTTTATCAGACGCAAAGAAATCAATTCACTCCACAGCTCCGAGCAGCCAGTTATAGAGTAATCGGTGGACAGCTATCCTCTCTTTCTTTCGAAACGGGGCAGTCTCCAGCTATGCACTCCAAAAAAAGACTTCACTTGTGTTCTACGTAACAATTCATAGTAGAAGCAGCGGAAGAATTCTGTACTGACCTGTACAGTACCCAGAGGAGTCACGATACCTCTGTTAGAAGCAGTAATGAACAGGCTGCAGAGACTCCTTCTATAACTAGCGATGAGGTTAGAAGGGCCTTGCAAGACATGAAACAGAAAACGGCGACAGGAGAAGATGGAATAACACTCGGTATAATCAAAGATGGAGGAGACATAATGCTTGAAAAACTGGCGGCTCTCTATACGAAGGGTCTATCTATTTCAAGGGTCCCAGAAAACTGGAAGAAAGCAAACATTATAAGAATCCATAAAAAAGGAGACGTTAAAGAATCGAAAAACTATATGTCCGTTAGCTTACTCCCAGTATTATATAAAATATTCACCAAGATAATTTACAGTAGAACAAGGGCAACACTGGACTATAGTCAACCATGGGAAACGGCAGATTTCAGGAAAGGATACTCTACAACAAATCACATCCAGGTCATCAATCAGGTAAACGAGAAATCCACAGAGCACAATCAGCCTCTCTATATAGCTTTCATAGATTACGAAAAGGCATTTGATTCAGTAGAGATACCAGCAGTCATAAAGACATTCCATAATCAAGGAATACAGGCCACTTACGTAAATATCTTGTAAAATACCTACAGAGATTCCACATCTATTTTGCTGCTACACAACAGCGGTAGGAAGATACCTAAAAGGAAATGGGTCAGACAAGGAGAACACAACCTCTACAATGCTATTCACTGCATGCTTGGAAGAAGTATTCAATCTAATAAACTGGGAACGTTTAGGAGTAAGGATCAATGGTGAATGTCTCAGAATGGTTCGGTTTGTAGATGACATTATCCTGTTCAGCATCACTACAGACTATTTATAAGAAATAATTGAGGACCTTAACAGAGAGAGAGTCTAAGTGTGGGGTTGAAGATTAATATGCGGAAGACAAAGATAATCATGAACAGCCACGTAAGCGAACAAGAGTTCCGGATTGCCAGTCAGCCTCGAGAGTCTGTGAAGGAGTACGTTTATCTAGGCCAATTACTAACAGGGAGCCCTGATCATGAGAACGCAATCCACAGAAGCAGAAAGATGGGTTGGAGCTGATACGGGAGACGTACAATATCAGCTCCTGACGGGAAGCTTACCATTATAATTGAAAAGAAAGGTGTACTATCAGTGCATTTTAACGGTGCTCACTTATGGGGAAGAAGCTTGGAGACTGACAAAGAAGCGTGAGAGCAAGTTAAGGACCACGCAAAGAGCGATGGAACGGAGATTGCTAGGCAAAACGTTAAGAGACAGAAACAGCGATTTGGGTCAGAGAACAAACGGGTATAGACGATATTCTAATTGACATTAAGAGAAAGAAATTGAGCTAAACAGGTCATGTAATGCGCAGGTTAGATAATCGGAAGACCATTAAGGTTACAGAATGGCTGCCAAGAGAAGGGAAGCGGAGTCCAGGGCGGCAGAAGATTAGGTTGGACGATGAAATTAGGAAATTCGCGGGCTCTAGTTGTACTCGGCTGGCGCAGCACAGGGTTGATTGGACATCGCAGGGAGAAGCCTTCGTCTTGCAGTGGACATAAAATAGGCTGATGATGATGACGCTTATGGATTCGCACACCTGCCTTCGGCGAAGTTTCCGCGGTATTGTAACGTCGCGTGACAGATAGGTGAAGTAGGCGTCGCCCGAGTACATTTCGACCAATCGCGGAAGGCTAATGGTGACAAAGGCGTAGAATAGGAAATGAGTGTTTTATTGCGGTAGCAATTATATGGATACTTGAGGCAAATTTTTGCAGTTGTCGCCGCCGTCGCCGCGAGGTTCCGTATATATTTAGGTGTGTGCATTCTATATGCCACGCCATGGTATATAGCATGCGGTATGTGCGGGTTATATTGCCACACCATTCTTTCACTAAAGTTACTCATACCAGGTCCTAGATTCTTCACAATATTATTCCTCATAATTTTGAGAATGGCAGTCCACAAACAAACGTCACGAATCAAAACACAGACAGCGCATGTATTTTATCTTAAATCTACACAGACCTAAATATTAAAGGTGCGAAACATTAGCAGAGCTCAAATCTGAAAGTGATGTAATCTTATAGGCGCAGCTGTGCACTACTTCCGGGATCCCCCCAGGAAAGAGGTTTGAAATACTCGGTACGGAAAAGTGGTCGCAAAGTCACTAAGGACGACGTTGGCGTTAATTAATAAACGTAAACGAAAATGTCTGATGACAGGATTCACACAGAGGACCGCTAGCGCAGCAGCTCGTTTTTAATTAGATTACGTTTACTTCATACTGTGACTACAGCTACGAGTCTTAGACTTCGTGTATCATCCTAATACGTTTCTATCGCATTCATTGCTTCGCCATTATGGCTAAGCTGTGAAATTTTTATATGCTTGGCCTAATCATGTCTGATCGGAGTGTACACACTACCTTGAGACGGGCAATTTTCGCGGTTTTCGTGACGCTTCGTGACTGGCAGATTTTGTGGGTGTGGCCCCAATAAAAGGTTTCACCAATCGCGGCGAGGTAATGAAGAAAATCAAACAGAAGCACTTTGGAATATCTTTGCGCTATATCGGCCAAGGTTGCGTCTTTTCTGAAGAACTTACCGTTTTTTAGAAAGAAGTGTTGAGGTGTCAGGCCAACCTTGGCGAGTTTCTTGCTCCACCATTTTTCTTACTCAGTGTAAAAAGCGTGGAAACAGTATAGAGCATATGAGAAAACTCCCCTAAAGGACATGGCTACTGTTTTTGTAGATGTCTTTCAAGAATGCGAGATAAACGATTGTTTACTTTGCAGATGACGCAAACGACGACTCGTCTATCTCTGGTGGCAAGAACTCCACCATGGTAAAAGGGGCAGGCGCAGGCCCGACTGGTAACGCAGTTAAACCCGCTCCACAACCGCCAAAGTTAGTCACCAAGGAGCCCATTTCACCTCGGACTTCGCCTCCTGCAGCGTGGTCGACGGCTTCGGCGGCTCAGCCACCTTCGACCAGTGCTGAACAGATACTGCCGACACCAATGAAACCCGAACCTACCTCATTCAAGCCTGCTTCCACACCCGAGCCGACCACGCCAAAGCCTACCATGCACAAGCCTACCGCGCCGAAACCAACCAAGCCGCAACCAACCAAGCCGCAACCCACTACGTCGAAGCCTACCATGCACAAGCCCACCACGCGGACGCCAACCACGCGGACGGCAACCACGCCGACGCCAACCACGCCGAGGCCTACCACGCGGACGCCTACCAAGCCGACGCGCACCTCCCCGACGCCCACCACGCCGACGCCAAGAACGCCGAGGCCCACCTCGCCGACGCCAAGGACGCCGAGGCCAACCACGCCGACGCCAAGGACGCCGAGGCCCACCACGCCGACGCCAATGACGCCGAGGCCCACCACGCCGACGCCAACGACGCCAAGACCAACCACGCCGACGCCAACGACGCCAAGACCAACCACGCCGACGTCAACGACGCCGAGACCAACCAGGCCGTCTCCAACAACACCGAAGCCTAGCAAGCCGAAACTTACCACGCCAGAGCCTACCATGCCAATGCCTACATCGCCAAAGCCTCCTACGAAGAAGCCAAGCGGGGATTCGAGTGAGCCACATGAAAGTGAGATGCCCTGTTTACCGAGGCGCTCTTATGGAGTGATATATTGCAGTCATTATAGACGCGGCAACAGCCAAGGCTGGCTGGTTGGTGCTCTGCTTAGATACACCTTTAGTTCAGAAATACTCTAGCCATCTTTTACTGTTGTTCACGGTCAAAATCATTCACCTCTTGGCGAGGTCTTTCAGAAATCCAGGCCACTAGAGGGGTAATTGCTTCATTATTGGCCCATACTTGAATTTGCTATGAAAACATGACGAAGAAAACTATTTAAGGAGTTGGTTTAGCATAATGAAAGCAAGATGCGCTTAGCATGTGGCTCCTCATTTTTTTCTCCACGCCCTTTAAGAACATGTTACATTCAGTAACAGGCGGAATGTTTATTGGGCATGTGAGAACACAGCCCACACATGAATAGTAGTCTGCGAAATTTCTCAAATAATTCCCAGGTACCTTGATCTGAGTTCTAAAGACAGTGCTGTTTATTTATATCATAACTTCTTCCGCCGCTCACTTCGTTTCTCTCGCCCTGTCGAGAATGTGTATCGCTCATTTTAGGTATGTTTTTTTCTCTGCCCCTGTCCACGCGGCAACTTAGCGAAATATCTACCAGATAAGTTTTCTCGCTCATTTTCTTATAGTGGTTCAGCGTTTCAGGTGCCTAAATAGCGTCGCTGCTCATGTATTTTGCCGCAGTACCTCCCAAAGCAATCTTCCGTTCGATAGACATCTAACCCTATCCACGGATAAGGGGGTGGACGCGCTGATGCAGTTGTTGGCGCTATGAGTCCAAAATGTTTCAAGCAATTCATGTTTAATGGTAACATCTAGTGAACCACCAGTTTGCTCGTTGAATTCTTCGCCTTGGAATATGGTTCCTAAATCATCGGCAGCAGATTGAATTCCACTGAACTGTATTTTTTTTATTATCAAGGGTTCGACAAAAATCCGTCTGTGCGTAACATGGAAAATGAAGTGGCTGCGTTCACTGAGCAAGTCGAGATAAAAGAATGAATGTAGAAACTTCACTGGAGTTGTCTTAATATGCGTAAGGATACCCCCGAGTTTCAGTTCGCCCGCCCCAAAATTTAGGTTGGTGGTCCGCCAAATTTCAGTTGGCGCAGCCAGAAACTTCAAGTTGGCCCACCCCTAATATAGGCTTCCCCGTGCATTTTCTGTGCAGCGCTGTGTATCCCTATGGGCGTTCTCTCTGATGAATTTTATTCTTTCTTGGCTCGAGTATTTCTTATCGCTTATAACGCTACCACTCTTAATACATGTACGCTATTATGACTATTGAAGATCCTAGCTTCGCAAATTACGGATTTTTGTGCAAATACAAGGCATTACTCTTTCAGCGTGACGAACAAATTTTGCTGGGGTACTCGCCAAAGAATGCTTAGGCATTAAACGTCTTACTTCCCCTCGAGAGGCGAAGCATTGACGACAATGGCAAGGTATAAGGCGACCATGCGAAGTAATATTCGTAGTTTTATTGACGGCACATATTTTAGCATACATTCGCTTACTAAATGGATTCAGAAGCGAGGTGTCACGCGCGCTCAGGCAGACACGAACAGGTCTCACTCGATGACCACGAACAGTCGCTGTCACAACGCATGCGCGATGAAGAATGCCGGTGGTGGGGAGCAAACACTTCGAGCTGCCTCTCGCTTCATGGAGCCTCGGAAGATTGGGATTATGTGGCTTCCAACACTGGGCGCGCGAAATATGGTGCGCCGAAAGCCCCCAGCCATATCGGCTCGGCCTTAGCCTTAGCATCCGCCGCAGATTACCTAGGTACAAGATAGGGTGTGTATGACCGCGTAAGCGCTCAGCCACGCGGACAGCCAATGCGCTGTCACAGCTGGACTTGAGCAGCTCACGTGCCCATACTCTGTAATTTATGACTTAGTGAGCGAGAGTAGATAGCAGATGCAGTCTTTGTCAAAAGTTTCCAGGCCACAGCGTGCACGAACACGTTGGATTTGGTGTGCTGTTGCGAGACTTGTATTTGATTCTAAGAGCTCCAAAGTTGTGAGGAGGCAAAGGGACACCATTTGTCACCACCGACATCATTTGAGTGGCAGAGCTGCTTCAGGAGTGTGTACCGTTTGCGTAGTCCTCAACGTGTTCGCGCCCAATGTGGCTTGTGAATTTTTGATAGGGGACTGTTCATCTCCATCTAACATGTTGATAATATTAAAAACCGCGCCATATCTTGGCGTAAAAAAAAGGACGAACGGTTCTTCTGCTTCTTTCTTTGACGAAGAACATCACACTGTCTCTTTAACCACTTCGGTATTTTCGTCTTGACTTGGTCTGTGATCAAAATTCTTTGTTTTGTTCTCTGACAAGGTTAGCGGTTTCATTCTTTAAATAAATGTTCGGCTAATTAACGGTTTGTAAGACTACGCTACGTAGTGTGCAAATGAGCTGTAATGAGAACAGATGTTTACTTTCAATAGAAAACAGGACTAACAACTAAACCCGCTCTAGTTCTGGCCAGGTTGTTCGAGCATTCGATCCATTTGGACGAAACAGTGCCGAAACCCTTGATTTTTTTTTTGCTGAATTCACACCTGATCACGTTTCTCACATTATCGAGCAAATCTCAGCATTATATACAGCCGATGAGTAGGTTTCACGCTTCCAAAAGCACAAGGTTTGGGGTGCTACTACCACAGAAGAGTTTCCTTTAACTTGTCAAGCCGGCTATAATTTCGCGATTTTGCACCACCTGAGTTCGAAATGAATGTTGAATGTGAAAACGGGGGAGGAGCGGTGGGAATCGTTCACACAGTACGTACGACTTCGTGCGAATGAATAGCTCTCGGGTTGGCAATAAAAAAAATATATATATAAGAAGGCGTATTCTGGGAAATGTGCTTTTTGGCTTTCTCTACAACGTTTTTGTAGCTTTCCATAACGGTTGATTAAATGTAAGTTCGCAACATCGCCAAGCAAGTCATAATCCCCTCTAACAGTCATTTCGTTCTGCAACTGCCAAGACTTCCGAAATATTGCAAAAGGCTTTAGATTTACAGTGTTAAATTCATGTTTACATTTTAAGATGGTAACAGAACGTCAAAAAAGGCAGTGGTTCGTCTGACTACAATACCGGGTAGGCTACCGCGGACCGTTATTAACGCAGCTACATGACTCTATTCGACACAAGCTCACAATTTCGGGGACTCCTGCTCCAAACAATCTCTTGTTCCTCAAGGGCCACGAAGACTTGCGTTCTTTTTATGGCACCTTACACATATTATTACCCTGTCACACGGCACGTGTCATGTTATTCGCAGCGAATGAGATTACGTCTTGATGGTATTTTTGTTGTCTCTACACGGGCATAGTGAATGACATTCACAGCTGACAATGACATTCACATTCGCCCATTGAATGAGTTTCCCGAACTCATGCAAGCGTGGACTTATGTAATCTCGACGAAAGGGCCTTGGTAAAAATTACGAAATCGGTAAGTTAAAACAAAATGTAATCAGAGTAGAGGTTGTCATAATTGCTTTCATGAACTTTTTAATAATCTTATGTACAGTACGACAGTCGAAGTAGTTTGTGCAGCTACGTTCTTGTTCCCAGTCTCCGACTGGATGCCAGCACCCCTTGTCGGCCATGTTTACAAATGCTCGTCAGCTTTTTCCCATTTCTGCATATTGGTTTCAAAGTGGTGCCGCGCTAAAGCCTATCTACCAACCACGGAAGCCAGCTCTGCAACTTCGTCAGTGGAGAATGAGAAGCGAAAAGCGAACTGGACCGATGACGAGACGCGCGCGCTGCTGAAAGTGTGGCAAGACCACGTCACCAATTTTCATGTCGATTATAAATTTTACATGTCGATAGCCGACTGCCCGTGTGCCAATAAAGATCGCCATCAATTGCGAATGCCCTGTTGTATACCCGTGTAGACGGGGAACGCAAGACCGCAATGACACTCGGTAAGAATGTAATTTACTGTGAATGACATTACACATTTCGTGTGACAGAGGCATTACACTGTGCGAATATTCAATGCTGAGGACACCTCTGCCCAAGAAGTACACTTGGTCAAAGCGCGTCAAGGCCTGCAGGATGTCCAGATGGTTTCTAGAAAGTGACGGCTGGTGGGTCATGGACGACCCTTCTATTAGTCTCGTTTGTAGTAACCGCATGGAACGGACCTACATGCTTATATTTAATTTGAATGCGAGGCTATGCCCCGTGGCAACTCAAGCGGAAAAAAAAGGTCCGCCGACGATTACGATACTCCCTAACATAAAATTTGGGCGCAGCTTTGTGCTTTTTCATTTCGCGTTATATTGGCTGGATCGGGCAATCTGTCTCGTACGGCACGTTCCAAGCGGAGCCAAATGTGGCGCGACGGCCTCGCCAATCAGGAGATCGCGAGAGGCAGCGCGTGGCTGAAGCGTGGGCGCGATTCAGAGCAGCCGCCGCAGACAGACCTCCGCTCGTGCAGCGCTTTGTTGAACAGACGACGCGCAGAGTGCCTCGATGCGCGCGCTCTCCCTCGAAGGGAGCGGAGGCAAGCGAACGCATCGAGAAACCCTAACGACGCGCCCTACTCTGGCGCCATCTCTTATTCATCGTCGTCATAGTCCGTCTGGCACGGTACTACACTTTCCTTCTCGCACTTTTGCTATACCCTCCCCCCGTTTTCGTCCTCGCGCCTTCTTTGCTCTCGCCGTCTTTTATCGCCCGCTGCGCTATGCGTTCACTCTCGATCATTCGCTGTGCTCGTTCGCTCGGCGACGACGTAGGCCGCTGACGCTCGACGGAGGAACGGACGCCTAAATTCAGCGCTCTATAAAAAAAAATTATTCAGAAGACTGCTGGGGTAGCCAAGCGCAAAAACTACAGTGGAGAGGTCACACGCCACTATCTTGAACAGAGAGGTTATCTTTCTCGGGCTGTAGTTTCTTTTTTCCTGTCATTAATCCTTCCCGTGCGCTAGAAAACGTCATCGTGGCTTAATAGATCAAGTGCTAATGTAGCAGTGGTTGCAGAACGAAGACATAGGAAACCTGCAAGACAAAGTAAATGGCAAAGGCGGATGCTCTCCAGGGGCCAATATTTAAGCGCTCCCATGGCCCGTTGCGCTATAAGTATTCAAGCAAGCTTATGACTTTTAGTGCTGAGCGTCGGATTCATTGGGCGCTTTAAGTGACAAACGTCGTGTTATTTCAAAGTGGAAAGTGTGGTTTACACCGGCTGCTTGTGCGCACAGGGCAACGCATGAGTCGCGAGTCGCTCATCTGCACTGTGAGCGTGGTAAGAGAGGATAAGCTGGGCGTTCCAAAGGACGGCCTCTGCAACTTCCTGTTCTACGACTCTCTCTACCGCCCGCAAGGCGGCACTCTGCTGAAGGAGCCGGGCGGGCCGCTGGTAAAGTTCCTGAGTACCGCCGCCATCTCCAAAAAGACGGACCACGGCTGCTCTGTGGATATAGAGTGAGCGTCCCGATGCACACGCTGTCGATTGTATTGGACGCGGAAGTACACATGTCGTACGGCTAAAAGCTGGGTTTCATGTACACAGCTTTTAGAAATTCAGGTAATACAGCGCCCTTCGGGTCTTTTTAAGCTGAAGTTAAATACGCAGGGCGACAAAGGCAGCATGACAAACATAGATGTCCGTCCGTCCTACGCTCGTCCTTTTATTTGATAAAGGAGTACCAACGCGAAATTTTCCGACTGTTCGTTTTCGCATAAAGGAAAGACCGTGGGCGTTGAAACACCAGGAAATGGGCTGGCGAGTCCCCCCCTCTCATGCAGAGTGCCCTAAATAATTTCCTATTTTAACATTTATACCGAGGAGTTTCCGTTTAATTTGCCGGCAGGTGCATGTGTCGTAACGGCACGACACCGAAGGTAGTCACGTAAAAGCAGGACATTGGATTGTTTCGGTGCTCGCTCGTGCTCGATTTGCCTGTTTGCTACGCTGATATATGCCACCGAGCACTATCAGAACTGCTTTGAGGTGGTATGCGACCGCATGCCCAGGCTTCAGATTCGTTCAGCTGAAGATGCCATTCAACCAGCCTTTTAGGACACTTACGAAAGCGTACGCAAGCGTGAAGGCACGTGGAATTTTTAGGAAGATTTGTTATCAGCCCCTAAAAATTCATACTAATACTACATTGGCTACATGCATGCTACTCTATTACATGCTCGTCCATACGCTGCAGTAGTTTAGAACACGAAGCCTTGCGTTTCGATGTTGGCTAAACCGTAGGATATAGATGCTCGGTTACTTATTCAGTCAGGACGATTACAAAACGAAGTACGGGTTGCTTAAAACGAAAGCGAGAAATGCTGCCTCGTGTTAAACTGCGCTAGGAACGCCTCTCTTTGTGACACCTTTTCATATTATAAGTGAAATGTGCTGTAGCTCGATGTGCTGGGCAGCAGTTTATGGCTGTGACCGCTTGGCCCACCAAGTTCCCCCTTGGAATTTTGTTGAGCAGATGAGCAAACTTCATTGAAGAACAGCGCTGTTCACGAAAGGAGGGCCACTCAAGTGAATTAGGGATACAAACAGCTGGTCCCCCTAGTGGCTATGAGTTGGAAACAAGCGCGGTTGCATTATGAAAGTCTGGTTTTTCAGGAAATACTGCTGACAAATGCTATAATTGCAAAATGTATCCAGCAAATAGATTCAACACGTCCAGGCCCACATCTCACGTGCGTGGTATGCAACCGCGACCGAAAATTCTTTCCAAATAACGCGAAACTCTATCTCGTTTGGCCGCATTTCTGTGAGGAGAAAATCTGCAAAGCAACTGCGGAGTCGAATGGAACGGCTGTGCCGTAAATTCCACTTTCTTAACAAAAAAAAAAAGAACAAAAAAAACCCTAGCAACTTTAACTGAAAATCTTCTTATATGTATGCCTATTGGAGCAAGTGATAGTCAAAGATAGCGACGCTGTAAACGGGTGTTCTCAAGCACTTCTCAAGGGGCCTGATTTGCCTCTGCCCAAAATCTTTCACTAAATCTTGCAACTTAGACAACCGACTAGCTGAATTCAACGTACATCTAAGCTTAAGATCTACTACAAGACTTTATAAACGTCCTTAACTGTATCTCGCACAATTCTTTCCGTATGCCCAAGAATTTTCAAGTTTTCGTTCAAGTTTTCCCTATATCTGAGCTCCAACACCAACACCTACGTTATATCGGACGCATGTTCCTGCATACTTCGTCGGCTCCACTGACGCCGGCGGTTGGCTCTGCACACCGACAGCCTGGTAGGAACGCTTTGCGGTCTATTCTCTGACATTTGATGCCGACCATGCCCCCCTCCCCTCCTCCCCCCCCAAAAAAAGAAAGAAAAAGTAAGAAGTGTTGTGGAATTCGTTTCAGAACGTCACTGTAAGGTCAGGCACCTGGCACTCCTCAACGCTTTCTCTTGTTAATGGTGTACCTGCAAGTATGTGAAATAGTGAACTGCCTCCATAGCAAATGTTCGCGCGACATTGCCAGTTGTGTCAGAGGCTCTTACTGTTTCTTGGCAACGAACGGTGTACGCTCATTTGACAGCCAATCTATCGTCTGAGCTACGCATATGAAGGGGGCAATCATTAAATATGCGGGAAAACCATTACGCATTCTTGTAGGAGGCTCACGATTGCGTTCCTACATTAATGAACATAATCATTCCCCTCATGTATGTAATAAAAAAGCGTCATGTTATTCCGCATAGCGCCTGAACACTCACGAGGCGTTTTCCATATCCGCACAGTTGGACTGTGAAAAATAAGCACATCTTTTCTCTAGCTCTGAATCTCTCAGCAGCTGCCTAGTCGTCCTCAACGTGTTAGTGATTAGTGTTGCGTCTGGAATATACCTAGTTGTCCGTGGCATATGTAGTACGAGTTACAAAGTCCTTTACATGAAAAAAAAAATCTGATCAGAAATTAGCTGCATTCAGTGCAGCAGGCTGACTGATATGGATGGCGCGTTCTCTTTTCAGTGTCGTCACGTACCAAAACGCTCTCCTTTGTGTAGCTGTCTGACTTAAAATCAAGAAAAAAATGTTTCACCCCCGTGCGATGCACAATTGTGAAATATACCATGACCACCAATTAAAATTAAGCTCAAGTTCGCTGATGTCAAAGAACGCATTTGGAAAAAGCCACAGAGTTACAAGAGTTTTTATTTCATTCCTTGATAAGGCTAGCGTCAGCTTTTTGCTATATGTTGAGGGCGATTCACTTAGAACGTCCTGGAAATGCCGCAGCTTACCGAATTTTAATGACACACTTTCTTCGTGGCAGCAACGTGCGAGCCTTCAGCGATCACCTGCTCCTGCCGAGGGGGAAGAAGAAAATTAAAGAAATGGGCGACCAGAACGTCCTCGACTACGGCTTCCTAACAATAGATCATTCACGGTCGTCCGTACAGAACATCCAAGAAGCTCTGAGTGCCCTCAAGGTATTTGCCAGCACGGACTCCTACTTGTAGTAGTACGGTTTGCTTTAACGCGACAGTGTTAAAAACTAATGCCGCAGAAAATCCGGCGGCGCCGTCAGCGTTCCGCGTCCCGCGTCGACCATCTTTACGCGAAAAAGCACTCCGAACCTCGCATGCCCAACCACGCAGGCCCTCCGTGTAGCGCAGAGATGTTACTGAGCTAACTCAATTTCGAAAAGAAAAATGCGTCAGAAAATTGTAGAGTACGACTCATACAACCTACAGACATGCTAGCGTCGGATTGTAATTTGAATATAAGAGAAAAAAATTTTGTTATGCCGAAACTCAAACCCTCTTTTCCAGCGTTTCTACCATTCTCAGACCAGCGCGCCCCATTCCTTGCGAGACCTGCAGATGGCGCTCGCCTCCGCGTATTTCCTGCCCTCGCAAAAGGCCGCGTTTCTACCAGAATGCGCGTGCATTCGTGTATAGCATTCGCCGACAGTGTTTTCCGGTAAACATTACGGTTACATAAGCTGCAGTGGCTGGGAAGCGTGAGAAGCAGTCAGGGATATTTGAAAGCTATCGCATTCCATCTTTAAAACCGAAGCTTAACCGTCCTCCAACTTTTCTTATTCTGCACGTACGGCCGTAACACCCATAGCGACAAAAAGTTAATATCATGGAAGTATGACAGAACGAGCAAAGTGTTAGAATGCTTGAATCAATATACAGGGCAGGAAAACAAAAAAAAAAGGGCGACAACTATAAATTGTTTGTACTGGTTCTATTACCTTCGTGGTTGTTCCATGTAGGACCAAGAGCCAACGAAGAGTAGCCAATAAATGTGATGAATATGGCTGGCTGGAGGCATTCCATGGGGACGTGGCACAACGTAAATGCAGTATAGCAGGAGGAAGGTACAAGCTATGAGGACAAACGTTGTGATGGTCGAGTCCATCCGTGTGCTGTGCCTTGCATTTTGGTTGTGCCGAAACACGATGACGAGAAGCTAAAAACTGACAGTTATAGAGTATTGCAAGCTTAGGTTTTGTAGGTTTCAACAGGGGTGCAAGTCGAACGCTAGAATCACTGAGAGAGTGTTTTGTTTTTACAGAAATGACGAAGGAAACTTTCTACCGATTTCCAATGGTGTTTCACGTTTGAGCGGCACGTCATCTTTCTGGCTGGAACACTAACTTCAAAAAGACGATTATACCTTTACACTACATCAGTATACTGATCTCACACTCCATCAAAAAGCGCGCGAGATATGTGCTACCTCCAAATTTCAAAGCATGTTTAAATAGAGACAAGCAGTTTTAGCTTTGTTAACCGCCAGATGTAAGCGAGAAGGTAGAATCATCTGGACATCATGCAGGAATGTCTGCCCGCAAGAAACGAATGAAAACTAACGTGAATGCTTTATAGTAGGAAATGTTTGAAAGTAAGTGATAGAACTTGCTAAATTGAGTATTCTTTTCTTAATAAAATCTCACTCCAGAAAAGTCACTGTTCGGACGGGTCGCCTTACGGGTACTGAATTTATTCACCTTGGCTGTAGTTTGTACTGTTACAATTTAGTCTTTGCAGTTTCATACAGGAAAGGACAAAAATATGTTAGTGCTCATCACAATTACGCGTTATAACGTCCCGTTAGACAACGAGAACTTAACTAGAGTTGTACGAAATTCTGGGTCCAAACGCATTGTCCTTGTGTGGTCTAGATAGTACAGCTCGATGTGTCCGCCTCAAGCAGAGCACAAAGTTAGTGCTGTTATATATTGTTATATATTATTTTGATGATGACTTTTGAGAACTTGTATACGTTACGGTTTCTTTCACCACCTATTATTTCTGATCAAAGCCGATGGTGCCGGCTGCCACATGTTTTGAAGGGTAACGTTGGCAATGAAGCAGCCAAAAGTATAGTATTTGTTTTGTTAGTACATATCAGGCGCCAAAAAAGAAAGGAATAATATAGAAAGGTTGTTTAAGATAAAATAGAGCATGACCAAATTGGAAGTGGAATTCTTTTTACTAAAACAAATCTAATGTGAAATATTACAATTTTCTCAGCGCTTGGCTAGAGGTAGTTACCGCGATGAAATAAATGAGCAACTACAAACAAGGCACAGAGGAAAACACGGCAGGAACACGAGTACTTTCGTCTGCATGGTTCCCACAACAGTCGTTTCGCGGAGGTTAGTGCGGGTTGTTTGCACTCGGGGCAGGTGTGGCTGAAGTTAAGGGAACCATGCATGTCTTCGTCAGCCTAAGCATCTTGCTTAGTACCTCCAAAACGAGAACGACCTAGAGGAAGGAGCAGAAGAAACACGTGAGTGTCAAGTTACGCTTTGTTCATTATTCGTTGCTGTGAGCAGAAATTCTAAACGAGACATCGCTGCATGAAATATTTCTAAGAAAAAAGATGCCAATATAGTTACAGAAAATTATCAGCTATGCCTCGGTTCTGCACGAACAGTGTGTTAAGATGGCTCCATGTTCCGCAGGCTGTGACGAAAGTAGTCAAGGAGGTGACAGGCAAGACCGGCTTTACGGTGCTGGGCCTCTACAGCAAGGTCAAGACCACTTGCCAGACAATTTTCGATATAAGCGGGTGAGACAAAGCGTGTCATTTTTTTTTTCAGTGATACAAAGTAAGCGCAAAGCGTATAGTCATCGCATCGGGACACAAAGCAAACACTTGCTCGTAACGGCGGCATCAAAAAAAAAAGTTTCTTGATTGGGTTTGGCTTTCCAAAACCACGATATGATAAAGAGGCACGTCTCAGTGCGGGACTGCTGATAAATTATGACCAGTTGGTGGTCTTCAACTCGCACATTAATCCTAGCATCAACGAGCGTTTTTGCATTTCGCCGCCATCGAAAGACGGCTGTCGCAGCCGGGATTGAGAGCAATACCTCGAACTTTGCAACGCAAGGCCATCAGGCTATCACGGTGGGTTGATACATTTTTAGTGGAAAAGCAATACTTGGGTCATTGGGCCTTTTGCCGGGGTCCGGCGAAAGTGGCACATTTATGACAGGACCGCTAAACTGTAAGCATAGTATGTATGAGATCAATGTAGAGTATAGAAAAAAAATGTGACAATGTATGGAAAGTGCTTATGTCGACATATCTAGGAATATAAAACTAAGATTTAAAAAGATAATTCGGATTCGAACCTAGGCGACCCGCAGGAAGCTTTGCAGTGAGAGCCAGAGGTGTTAACTATACCCCGCACCCGCAGGCGTTGTCGGCGATACGAAGGAGCGCCTAGATCGCGCGGATTGCCTAGCGCTTCGTGACGTCACAAGATGGGGGGGGGGGCTTGATGCACCTGTGGCGCGGTGCGCCTAGTGGTTCGTGACGTCACGGGAGATGGCTCATATCTTGTATATAAAAGGGCGCGCGCATTGGCTTGTCTCAATTGCGTGTTGCAAAAATTGGGGAGCCCGCAACACTTCCGGGGGCTACTGCGAAAGCACTGAAGGCAACACATTGGGGGACTGCATGGGGGACTACTTTAAGAAACTGCATCAGGGAACGAAAAGGAATCGTAATAGTTTTCCAATGTAGTCCTCCACTGTGCCGTGGATCACTATCAAACTGTGGTCTAAACCCTAGAATTTATTTTTCATGGTGGTGGGACGAAGGTTTGTGAATTTCTAATGAGTCTTCAAGATCAGAACAATGAGATGTAGTCATATTGCGCATCTAGGCTTTTGGTGTGTCTTTCGTAAGGAGGATGAAATCATCAGCGCAGAGAACGCGCGCAAGTTAAATATTAGTTGTAGACATTATGAGGAAAGGAAAAGCTGTACTTACTTACGTCGGGCATCACGTCAAACGTGGTGCTGCCTTCGGCAACTCGTCGTGTGTAGTAATACTGAGCTTATTCAAGGGAAATGAAGCCACACGGGGTATGCGGTTATGAACGCTCGATTGTGTGTGTACCAGTGCAAAGTGTAAACTTTTCCTTCTCCGCTTTCAATCAACCCCCCCCCTTCCCCAGCGCAGGGGCTCGCACTGGTTAACCTCACTGCCCTTCTCTTATGACTTCTCTCTCTCTCTCTCTCTCTCTCTCTCTCTCTCTCTCTCTCTCTCTCTCTCTCTCTCTCAATTTATCCGAAGATCAACATTCCTGATTTCATCCATGTCTATAACGTACAGAACCGGAAAAAATAATTCGCGTGCATAAGTGATAGCGCACTCAAAATTTAAGTTTAAGGACTTAAGTTTAAAACTAAGAGGCGTCAGTGTAGCATATATACCACGTCAGGCATTTCAGGGTTGGAAGAAACCCAAATGGTGAACATGAATATGTTGCCCCCTACACAGGGCCTCCTGTCGTTTTCAGCTTAAAACCCATTAGCAACGGACGCTTATTGCCAATAAAACTCATTTACTATTGTAACAGAGAACAAAGCCCAAAGGTCGGCAGCCAGTCGTCCTCGTTTTCTTTGAAAACATATGATTTTACCACGTTCTAGTTAAACGTCAGTGGTGAAAAAAGTTTAGTTTTCGTCATGCGTATGGCGTAACGTGTAGCATTCTCGCGTGCTGTTTTCCGGACAACTTGTGTGATGCCGTTAGAAGAGAGCTCTTGAGCAGCATCCAGAGAACTGTCGTGTTGTACTTCCGTAGGTCAAGACACTGGCTTACGGCTTGTTGGGGTCAGGCTTGTTGGGGTCTGTGAGTTTCGTTCTTTCAGGAAATTGAATTGCCAAAGGTAATGGAACCTGGAAGTCTCAATGTCTTGTGCCCTTGTGCCAATGAAATCGATGCGTGTGCCCACAAATGTGGGCAACGTCTTTGGCCTCCACAGTAACGGATCTTGATCCACACACTCGAACAACTACCCCAGATATCGAAGGTGACTCATGACCAAAATTAAGAACGCATACCATTTCTCTGGCGTGGGAAATAGCTTTTGCTCTTCTCGCTTCAATGAGGACGTTGTTTTATTTTTACTGCGGTGAATTTTTATAGAAAGCCCATCAAAGTCACTCGAACCAGGTCACAAGAGATTAATTAAACGCCTAGGCTGATATTATTTGCACGAAGAACCGAAACAATCAATTTGCGAATTAAACTAATTAAGATATTTAGTGTCACAGCGACAATCTTTACTGCACATGTTTATATTAGAAAGTTTAAGCAAATCGCCATAACACTGTAGTTAGGTGTTTCGAAACAGTCATGTAAGCCTAAGTGTTTGGCTTCAAACTATTCCTTGAATTAACCCGATTACTCATACAGCAATGCGAAGTGCGCCCCGCAGTGCAACCTTATTTTGATGTAGCAGAGAGGCGTAATAAAAAAGCTGCCATCGCATTTTCCTCTATCTGTGATCTTTAATTGATTGGCGCGGCGCGAATCTCCTGAGTGAATGCATAGTCACTTCAGCAGCAGGGGCTAGAAGGACCGCTTTATCGAGCCTTATCACCTGGCATCCTCTTACACCACCATGCTATATGAAATGCGTAATCAGGTGCATTCAACGTATAATTTGGGGCCAATTATTACGGCTTACACGGCCGTTTTGAAATGTTGAAAACCAAAACTAGACCTTCGTGGCGGTTTCCTTCAACTTTCCAATAAAAAGATGCGCCGTAATGTTTTCAATTGATAATTTAATTATAGTAATTTGTTTTTTTAATGAATTGATTGCTTGAATATGTCTTGCCAATGATGTCTGCCTGGGCACACAATCTGCAGTAACGTAATTCGAGTAACTTTGATAGCTTATTAAAAATGTGTTCGAAGGAATAAGAAACAGATTGTAAAGCAACAGCTACCGCGTATATCATTTTTCATGTAAATTTATTTATTTTTATTTATACATACTGCAGCCCCTTTATGGGGCTATTGCAGGAGTGGGTTAGACAAAAAGAAGTCATACAAAAAAACAAGTAAACAATAACATATTAAAAATTCACAAGAAATAACGCAGTTTACAGAAATGAAACTCAAAATAACAGCAACAGTGGG
Source organism: Dermacentor variabilis (assembly GCF_050947875.1). Taxonomy (NCBI): domain Eukaryota; kingdom Metazoa; phylum Arthropoda; class Arachnida; order Ixodida; family Ixodidae; genus Dermacentor; species Dermacentor variabilis. The sequence goes on from NC_134572.1 coordinate 137,533,952, forward strand.
AGTCAGTACAAAAATGAGAATGAGTCAATACACTGTAACAACAAGAAAATACATAAAATCAGCTGTGGTTAACTTTTAACAGGATATCGTTTAATGGTAGTGACCTAATTGTTCCGGCAATTAAGTTCCAGAATTCAATAGTATGTGGGAAAAAGCTGTATTTAAATTTATTAGATCGAGCTAAGTAAGGCTTAAAATAAGGCTCTGGTGACTCCTACTTACCCGAGGAATGTCTGAAGGAATATATATGGGATATGAGACACGATAAGAAACACTGATGATGCCATGCAGAAACTTCAATGACTCAATGTGACGGCGTATGGATAAAGGGGTTAGGCTATAAGAATATAGGGCACGAGAGGGTGAAATATAGTGATCATAGCGACGATATGTGAACCTAATAGATTTTCGTTGTATGCTCTCAATGGAGTTAATGTCGCACTCCTTATGAGGGTTCCAGACAGGAGAAGCATAATCTAGGATTGGGCGAATTAAAGTTTTATACATTAGTAACTTAGTTTCCTTTGGAGTATTGTTGAAATTGCGCCTCAAATAACCGAGCTTCCGAAGTGCTTTAGTGCACATAAAATTGATGTGTTTTGACCAGGACATGTTAGTGGTAAATATGACGCCAAGATACTTGTATTCTGAGACCCTGTGCAAGGATAAGTCGTTGAAAGTGTAAATGATCAATGAAGGAGAGGCACTATTCGAAAATGACATCACAGTTTTAGTAAAATTTATTTTCACTTGCCAAGTGTTGTACCATGTACAGAAGCTGACAAATGAGGAATTTAGTTCAAGATGATCTTCTGGTGTGTTAATCACGCGATACAAAACACAGTCGTCCACATAAAGGCGTATGTGTGAAGTGACGTTTCGAGGTAAGTCATTAATGTATAGTAGAAATAGTAGAGGACCAAGAACCGACCCTTGGGGTACACCAGATGACACGTCAACAGAAGAAGAATTAGTTGAATTATAACATACGAATTATGACCGATAAGAAAGGAAACTGGCAATCCAACTAACCAAGTGAGAATTTTTCAAGATCATCTTAAGCTTTATTAAGTGATTAGAATGCAGTACGGTATCGAAAGCCTTGGAAAAATCTATAAATATAGTGTCGACCCACGTGAAGGATATCACGTGTCATTCAGGGTACTTTGAAGTTTTTTTCTTTGATTTCAGCGGAACAAAACGTTGCACGCAGTCACTGACAACAGTTTCAAATTTGCTGACTAGTTCGTTGATGTCACCCATGTGACTAATCGTGTGAAATGCATCGAACGAAGAAGCAAGAAAATCGGTGATAGCAATATCGTCAGCGCGAGTGAAATAAGGAAATGTGGTGAAAGCCGACAGGGGCGCGAAAACAGGACAGTTAATAGTAGTAACTACCACAGTCTTGTGGTCCGAAATTCCATCAAAAATCATCATCATCATCATCAGCCTGGTTAAGCCCACTGCAGGGCAAAGGCCTCTCCCATACTTCTCCAACAACCCCGGTCATGTACTAATTGTTGCCATGCCATCCCTGCAACATTCTTAATCTCATCCGCCCACCTAACTTTCTGCCGCCCCCTGCTACGCTTCCCTTCCCTTGGGATCCAGTCCGTAACCCTTTTTGAACATCGGTTATCTTCCCTCCTCATTACATGTCCTGCCCATGCCCATTTCTTTTTCTTGATTTCAACTAAGATGTCATTAACTCGCGTTTGTTCCCTCACCAAATCTGCTCTTTTCTTATCCCTTAACGTTACACCTATCATTCTTCTTTCCATAGCTCGTTGTGTCGTCCTCAATTTGAGTAGAACCCTTTTCGTAAGCCTCCAGGTTTCTGCCCCGTAGGTGAGTACTGGTAAGACACAGCTATTATATACTTTTCTCTTGAGGGATAACGGCAACCTGCTGTTCATGATTTGGGAATGCCTGCCAAACGCACTCCAGCCCATTCTTATTCTTCTGATTATTTCCGTCTCATGATCCGGATCCGCCGTCACTACCTGCCCTAAGTAGATGTATTGCCTTACGACTTCCAGTGCCTCGCTGCCTATTGTAAATTGCTGTTCTCTCCCGAGACTGTTAAGCATTACTTTAGTTTTCTGCATATTAATTTTTAGACCCACTCTTCTGCTTTCCCTGTCCAGGTCAGTGAGCATGCTTTGCAATTGGTCCCCTGAGTTACTAAGCAAGGCAATATCATCAGCGAATCGCAAGTTACTAAGGTATTCTCCATTAACTTTTATCCCCAATTCTTCCCAATCCAGGTCTCTGAATACCTCCTGTAAACACGCTGTGAATAACATTGGAGATATCGTATCTCCCTGCCTGACGCCTTTCTTTATTGGGATTTTGTTGCTTGCTTTATGGAGGACTACGGTGGCTGTGGAGCCGCTGTAGATATCTTCCAGTATTTTTACATATGGCTCATCTACACCCTGATTCCGTAATGCCTCCATGACTGCTGAGGTTTCGACTGAATCAAACGCTTTCTCGTAATCAATGAAAGCTATATATAAGGGTTGGTTATATTCTGCACGTTTCTCTATCACTTGATTGATAGTGTGAATATGGTCTATTGTTGAGTAGCCTTTACGGAATCCTGCCTGGTCCTTTGGTTGACAGAAGTCTAAGGTGTTCCTGATTCTATTTGCAATTACCTTAGTAAATACTTTGTCGGCAACGGACAGTAAGCTGATTGGTCTATAATTTTTCAAGTCTTTGGCGTCCCCTTTCTTATGGATTAGGATTATGTTAGCGTTCTTCCAAGATTCCGGTACGCTCGAGGTCATGAGGCATTGCGTATACAGGGTGGCCAGTTTCTCTAGAACAATCTGTCCACCATCCTTCAACAAATCTGCTGTTATCTGATCCTCCCCAGCTGCCTTCCCCCTTTGCATATCTCCTAAGGCTTTCTTTACTTCTTCCGGCGTAACCTGCGGGATTTCGAATTCCTCTAGACTATTTTCTCTTCCATTATCGTCGTGGGTGCCACTGGTACTGTATAAATCTCTGTAGTACTCCTCAGCCACTTGAACTATCTCATCCATATTAGTAATGATATTGCCGGCTTTGTCTCTTAACGCATACATCTGATTCTTGCCAATTCCGAGTTTCTTCTTCACTGTTTTTAGGCTTCCTCCGCTCCTGAGAGCATGTTCAATTCTATCCATATTATACTTCCTTATGTCAGCTGTCTTACGCTTGTTGATTAACTTCGAAAATTCTGCCAGTTCTATTCTAGCTGTAGGGTTAGATGCTTTCATACATTGGCGTTTCTTGATCAGATCTTTCGTCTCCTGCGATAGTTTGCTGGTATCCTGCCTAACGGAGTTACCACCGACTTCCATTGCACACTCCTTAATGATGCCCACAAGATTGTCGTTCATTGCTTCAACACTAAGGTCCTCTTCCTGAGTTAAAGCTGAATACCTGTTCTGTAGCTTGATCTGGAATTCCTCTATTTTCCCTCTTACCGCTAACTCATTGATCGGCTTCTTATGTACCAGTTTCTTCCGTTCCCTCCTCAGGTCTAGGCTAATTCGAGTTCTTACCATCCTGTGGTCACTGCAGCGCACCTTGCCGAGCACGTCCACATCATTTATGATGCCAGGGTTAGCGCAGAGTATGAAGTCTATTTCATTTCTAGTCTCGCCGTTCGGGCTCCTCCACGTCCACTTTCGGCTATCCCGCTTGCGGAAGAAGGTATTCATTATCCTCATATTATTCTTTTCCGCAAACTCTACTAATAACTCTCCCCTGCTATTCCTAGTGCCTATGCCAAATTCCCCCACTGCCTTGTCTCCAGCCTGCTTCTTGCCTACCTTGGCATTAAAGTCGCCCATTGGTATAGTGTATTTAGTTTTCACTCTCCCCACCGCCGATTCCACGTCTTCATAGAAGTTTTCGACTTCCTGGTCATCATGACTGGATGTAGGGGCGTAGACCTGTACAATCTTCATTTTGTACCTCTTATTAAGTTTCACAACAAGACCTGCCGCCCTCTCGTTAATGCTATAGAATTCCTGTATGTTACCAGCTACATTCTTATTAATCAGGAATCGGACTCCTAGTTCTCTTCTATCCGCTAAGCCCCGGTAGCACAGGACGTGCCCGCTATTTAGCACTGTATATGCTTCTTTCGTCCTCCTAACCTCACTGAGCCCTATTATATCCCATTTACTTCCCTCTAATTCCTCCAATAGCACTGCTAGACTCGCCTCACTAGATAACGTTCTAGCGTTAAACGTTGCCAGGTTCATATTCCAATGGCGGCCTGTCTGGCGGCCTGTCCATCAAAAATATCACATTCAAAACCACACTGATAAATATTTGAACCGTGAAAGACCAAGTCAGTCACCTCTTGTTGCGTCGTTAACAATTTGCTTTAGATCGAAGAACAAGGAAATGTTCAGCAATTCTGCAAACTGTACCGATTGTAAGCACATTCAATGAAAAAAGAAAATATTTTGTAGAATATTGTTCAGCAATTTGGGAGTAACACCATAAGAAGATTGGAAGTGAGTTTCCCCACCAAGCCCTCTATGGCTTCGTTTGAAACTTGAACAAGACTGTTGTCGTCCATGAATACTTTGTTTAGCGCAAAACGACAGACGCAAGAAAGACGACCCCCCCCTCCCCCCAGGACAAGGCGCTACTCTCAACTGACATCATTTCATTGCGTCACTCCTTTATAAAAGGAGTGACGTCTATAAAGGAGTGACGCAATAAAATCATGTCAGTTGAGAGTAGTGCCTTGTCCTGGGTCGTCTTTCTTGTGTCTGTGGTTTTGCGCTAAACAAAGTATTCATAGATTCGCACCAACTAGCCCACCAACGCATTGTGCTGAACTGTTGTCGTCATACGTAGCCATGGATGTGCATTGCGTTTGCTTTACGTTACCGGTGTGTTACCGTTGTAGCCGGATATCTGGCATATGTGTCTCCTCCGACTGAACTTTCAAAGGAAAGCGAATAGCATGCCAAGCTTTTTCATGGCCCTCTGTTTCTTCTGCAGCCCAATAAATGGCGCTTGCTGCATGCCATTCAGTGTCAGCTGAAGATATTTAGCCAGAAACTTCATACTCATTACCAAAACACCAGAAAAAAAAACGTTTTTCATTTGTTGACTGTAGGAAACTCTCGTGCATTAAAGAGATATAGATCAACTACACTGGCGCACTTAAACAGTGTAGCGTGATAAAAAGCATATCTCGATGTCGGCCTCCACAGTCCGGTGTGGGATAACGTAGGGTAATGCTCATCGATGCGCTGTTTCTGCTGCTGTGCAGGCAAGAGTTCAAACCATCGGCAATAATAATCTTGGGCCACATATCCTACCCCGATCGGCACATTTACGGGTGCCGCATCCTTCCGCCAAATCTGTACGGCGTTCAGCGACAGGTGCTGAAAGATATTGGCTACGGCCACTTATTCGTGAGTACCACTTCCCGGCGCCTTTGCTTCGATTGTTTTATGGAGAGTTGACTCTCCTAGTGCGGTGGGTACAGGAGCCTACATTTGCAATTTGTTCCTTCCAATGGGTATAGAACGCCGAATCTGCTCGAGGGTGGTGTCTTCTTTTGGGGCCTAAAGTGGAAGCCGGGGTTGCATACGTCATAAATAGGTATAAAATACTTCTGGAATATCAGATCACTGTTTTCTCCGAATAGACGCTCGTTAGGAAAAAAAAGAAATAGTAGAAAATGGGCCGCAACCAAGCATCACGAATTTTCTGCTTCAGATTCTCTTACGTCGTAGCAAGTGGCAGCGCTTGAGGGAGGCGTTGCTCTTTTAATGCAATAGCATTATAGGCCGACTGCACGTCCTTTGTAGGTATTACGTTTCTTTTACAAATGTATAGGCTGCCAAGCCAGTGCATTGTCACGCAGCATCTCAAAGCGCCAGCTGCCACGACGTAAGAATACGAGGAACTTGCACGTGACGCAGGTGTCACGCGTTTCAAAAAGCTACTTTGGCACTACAGAAGCATGTATGTCGTCACGTCAAATTGTGATACAATTGGGCTGCTGTGTTAGACGACATATATTCGATCTCAAGATCGATCGCGCATTTATTTACAACAGTATAGGCAGACTTCACCAACATTGGCAGTATCTAACAGAAAGATCGAGATGTGTTGATCACACGCGAGTGGGTCACATTGTGCACATAATCATGAAAGATATGAGGTCACTTTGATAAATGAGGGTGTTCGAAGTCGGCCGTGACACAAGCAAGCATAGCTGTCGAGACGTCACAGTCGCATTCTGAGTATGCTATGTTATGGGGTGCTAAGTTCTGTGCTGGCCTATTAATTTTACTATTTTTTGCTGTTACTACCTATTTAGGACAGAAAACAGCAAACAACGACATCCAATCACCCTTTCCTTGACCCTTGTGTAAATGGCACGTTTTGTTAGGTAGGAAACTGCAATGGATCCTCTTGTTCAGCCGAGTAAGAGTGTGTCGAGATAGACGCTGATGAAAAAATCCTACTACGGGTGCAGTGCTTACAATGCGTATTCTCTGTTTAGAGACAATGAGTTGTGTGGTTCATCACGCATATCTCTAGTTTAGAATTAGAATAGCTTCTATAAAGGTTTATTGTCTTACATGTCTTGGAATAACCTTCAGGTTTTAATGAAGAGATATTTGTGGCTAAAAGACTTCATCGGTGCGGCAATATTACGATTAATTAAGAACCGGATTGCCGGAGGTAAAAGCTCTCGAGCACCGAGCTTCGGGTGCACGTCAAAAAACTACGCATGGTCAAAATAATTGCGGGCGTCCCCGTAACGGCTTCTATATAGCCTGTTGCTTCGCACCGTTAAGGCCTTGAATATTACTTTTCATAAACTCACTTGAGCAAATATCCACGCAGTTTTCTAGATGTTGAAAATTATTGGCCCTGCACTCTTGGTATTATCATGTTCCACCCAACCAACGTCGTCCTTGTAGACATCCCTTTTCCATCCCGACTCACCGTTCCTTCTGAAAGGTGGAGCTTACCGCTTTGAGATGGCCTCTCGGCTTTCTTATGAATCATAATGCTCCCTTTGACTAGATTTCCTTGTTTTTTTTTTCCGAAAAACAAAACAGTAACAGTGATTTCAAAGACACGAGTTCGCTTCGTGGTTGACCACTGCGGCTGTAGTGTGCTTCGACCAAATCGGCAGTTTGATTTCGTGAAAATAGACCACTGGTGCCACAAGAAAAAGCGCCCCCCAGGACAGACAATAAAAGACGAAGACAAACGTCCTTTTCATGTGTTTGTCCTGGTGTCCACTGTGATTTGCAGTAACATGAAATACCAAACAACCCAGTCTCAAACCAAGATCTGTGTCTCGCAATGTCTGATGTCTCTTTAACTGATTCACCAGTCTGGGCATGCTAAACCGAAATGAAGCTTGGAAACCCCAACAAAGCAAGCAAGGCAGGTACTGCTCCACTGTGACAGCTTGACTAATATCCGCTACATACCGTTGGATACGGACCCTTTTCCTGGCATCACTCAGGCGCACCAACCACATCCAATCGCCGTGGCATTCCAATTATGGTGCGCAGGGGTGCGTCCACCACGTTGCCGGACCCGTGAGACAGGTTGGCGACCCCCACCTCATGCGCCGCACGTCAAGCTATTGTCTCTGCCCTCCTCCCCTCCTGCTTGACTCTTCCCGAAAGTGCAACGGGAGCCTGGCATGGTTCGAGGTAGATGATCTTGGTCCCGAGCAAAGCTGTTTTGCAGCTCTGAAAGGTCGTTCGAGAGCAACCAGTCTCCCCCAGCTGAGCGCTTGCAGGCCAGGAGGCAATGCCGGTGGCAAGTCAGCCATCGGACAGTGGAGCCCTTGGTGCGACCAGGGCCGAATGTGACGGTACTTGTACGGGCGCCTGCCATTGAAGAAAAATGAGGACACCTGAGCTTGATCGACGATTCGCCGAAAATTACGTGAACCCGAGAGTCCAAAGGGGTTAAAAGCGAGAGACAAGAAAAAGAGACATTCATTCATTCCTTCCTTCCTTCCTTCCTTCCTTCCTTCCTTCCTACCTTCCTTCCTTCTTTCATTCGTTCGTTCTACGTGCCACGGGCCGCAGCGTCCGCTTTGCTGCCGGCCGTCCATGACTTAATGACTGTTCATTACTTTGTGTTATTAGTGTAAATAATGCAAATACACCTTCAGTTCTCAAAATACTCCTCAACGTCGGCCAACTCCCGCGCTCAACGCCAAGATCTAATAATACGCAAGCTTTGCAAAAACAAACTAATCAAAGAACCATTGATTACCACTGGCTCCATTAGCGTACCACCACACGTTCTCGCTAAACGGTCAACCATGCTTGCATATTCCAATGATCTTTGATTTGAATGGTTTTTGAAATTGGATGTGTCAGAGGAGCATGAGTTAACAGAGCTATTGGTTTGCCTACATGACGAACTCCGTCTTTTGTCATTGTCATTTTTTTTTCACAGCTATTTAGTATTGGTGACAACGGACGAGCTTCTCACAGTCGGAACTGGCGCTCAGCAATCGGACGTCCGACTCATACTTTTTTCTATTCTTATTAATAGTTACCAGAAATATGTTCTGCCTGAAGAGGCATTCGGCTAATCACGTGATACGGCTCTGGTGATAGCGCATCACTATCTCGGCGCGGTCGAATCGATGTCAAAAAGCGAAGTCACACTTAACGAAGGGTCAGTTCAGTTAACCAAGCAATAAATAGCAGGTAAACAAAATGTATTGCTCTTAATGCTTAAGCATTCTTTGGCGAGCACCCTAGCAAAATTGGTCCTTCTTTTAACACCTTATATCTGCAAAATAAAAACATAATTGGCCACGTTAACACGTGTAATCGTTATAATGGTGTAATAGTAGAATATTCGTACTGTTAGAAAAAAATACTGACCGTGACTCGAACCGTGGATCATAGCGTCTCAGAGAGATGACTGTGTGAGCCGCACACACACAAAAAAAAATGGTTACGTCGCAGCGTCAAGGTTGTAACAAAAAAGGAAAATAAAGAATTTAACACATGTAATTGTTATAATATTGTAATAATAGCTGATTGGTAGCAATGGGTAGACATGCATAAGCTAGCTAAATAATTAAGCAAAAAGGAAGTAGCGGCGGAGCCAAAGAAGTTAGGTGGACGCTTTGGGTATAGGAGGCGCCAATGTAAGTCTGTACAGTATTTCGGTCTAAGCTCATGGCTCTTGGCGGAGTACGTAAGCTGATGTAGTTGAGCTAAGTATAATCACTTTATAGTTCTCGCTGCTTTGCATTAAGGAAGGCAGTGTTTTCTTTGTGACAACTTCGTGTAATTTACGCTTACGAATGTAGCTAACATATTGCACATTGCATTTCTTCATATAAATTGACATACTCGCTAGATAGGGCTACGAGTAATAAAGCCGGGACTTTCATATAATTTTTCATCATTAATTCAGGAGTTCACAAACCTCGATGCTTAACAAAACTACCTCGTATAACGTTTCTCGCTGGCTATGAAGCTCGTTGATGCCTCAATGGTCTTATAGGTCGTTCTTTTTTTTATTGGAAAGACCGCAAGAACACAAAGAATGACCTGGCCTCGCAGGAAGACGGTGTAGCCCTGGGTCGGTGCATCGAGGAGAAAATCAAGTTCACGGGTAACATACCCGTGAAGGTCTCGGTGACTCTCAAGGGGCGCCGCTACAAAGCCAAGCCGGAAGGAGACCGATCGATTGTCGGCATCGGAAACTTCGATCTGCTACGCGAATGCGGCCGGTCTAAACGGGATGCGAAATACCAGCAAGACGCTCCAGCAGTCCGGGTATGTCCGCGTAAATCGCTCGAAATGCCACCCGCGCTTTGGCACTTGCCTTGGGACAGCCGCTTCCTTCTGCTGCTTCAGCGTTTTGGTTTCCCTGCTCCACGTAAACTGCATGCCTTTGCTGCACAAGCCCATCTTGTGAAGAGCCTTGGGCCAGTCGAGACCGTACAAGACCGTACGCATTCGCCGGCACTAAGTTGAAGGGTGTGTGTGGTGATATTGTCAATATAATGAACTGAGGCGCGTGTCATGTGCTTGCGCATGACAGTAACAGAACCGCGATTTCTTAAGCCAATTCGATCATTAAGAAAAAGCTTTTCACAAAGCCTCGTAAAGCGTCAAAATAGCAACGCGGCCCCAAATATTGCCTGTCGAGCAGATACTTGCAGCATGCTCGACAATTGGAAAACAGCGCACGCATAAAAGCAGGCAAGACGGGAACACAGCGGGAGATGATACCACGGGGATTATGCAAAACAAACTTTCGTGGAAAGCAGTTTGATAAATAAACGCATGTATATTTAAAAAAATGTGTGTTGCGCATGTCGACTACGTAACCATCAGCTTCGTTGCTTTCAGCGCCTGGAACTTGTCCTGGGAATGTTCCATTCTTTCTTAAGTAGTATAGCATAGGTTGAACAGATACGCTGCGCGGCTAGTTTGTGAATCAGTCCGTTTGATAGATAATTGGTTGTAAATCATTTGCATATATTTCCGCTAGCGATTTGCCTAAAGAAAGAATGACTTACGTGCGCGCTTGCTGCTGTCGAATGCAAGAAAACCACGCTTTCCATTCTCATGCGAACCTTGTGTTGCCTCACTCGGTTGTGCTCGGTGTTGGTGTTGCCGTACGAAAAAACTTGAAGACAAGCAAAAACAAAGATATCTTGCCGGGATGCGGGTTCGAACCACCATCTGCCGGCATAGGAGATCACCACGCTAACCGACTCAGCCACTGTCGGATCGTCATGCGTGCTCTTTAAAGCGCGGTTCCCTGTGCATGAAGAAATAGACGTAGCGCAAGGCGTGAGCCAATCGCAGGCGTCCCCTCCCTCAAGAGAAGGGAAAGGGCGCAAACACGTGTTCGCTCGCCTCGCGCCAGCGGTTTTCCCCCAGTGCAGATGCACAGTCAGATGGGGAGGCCGCGTTCATTTCGTTCTGCCGAAGAGCAGGCTGCGTTGAAGGAACGGCAGCAGAAGCGAGCCGCGCGTCAGGTGTTCGGCCGGGAACTCGCTCGAGAAATGTATCGTCGTCAACGTACCGTTCTCGCCGTGAAGGAGCGCGAGGCAGAGCCGTTAGGATAACGAAGAGCCGCGGACTCCGAGTTTCGCTTGCGCCCCTCTTCACAATAGTGGAAGGGTGGTCAATTTTTTTTACAATGGTTTCATCTGTCTTTTTTGCTAATGCATCTTCTGTTTGTTCCCCATTTACGTTGTGTCTAAAATGTCTAGCAAATGTAATGCCATTTGTGATGACAATCCTTCTCATTCCTTATTATGCCGAAGAAGATAAAGATCGAAGGCAAAACCGACCGGCGGGCAAGTAAACTCCCGGTCTACTAAGTTCATTCATAGCAGACAGGTATACTTCTCAAAAGAAGGTACTTATATGCTCGAGCACATCACGCGCCTAAGTCATAGCGGCTCGGAATGGAAAGGATATTGCCAAACTGCTTGCTCATTTCAAGATATACACGAATAATTGATTTCACTACTGCGCAGGGCTAAACGTATGACGGAAACAAATAGCTCGTTTCTTTCTCAAGCATAATTGTATGACGTATACAAACGTTGGATGATGATATTCAGAATCTGTATCGCAATCGTTCACCTTTTGCCATCCAGTCGCAACGTGATTTACTGCTTGAAAGTGGTTGCTAAGCGTCAAAGCTTCTGGTTCTGGCGGTGACATAAGAACATTAGTAAGTTTTTTTGTAGAGTTCAGACAACAGCTGTTGGCCTCTGCCATTCTTTCCTGGCAACTCAGAGGAGCAGTGAAAGGCACCCGCTTCGTTACCAAGTGTGACCTAGTTAGCCGAATGTGCCGGTTCTCATCTTGTTTTGGTCTTGGTCGGTGTCCGAGTTGCGTGTTTTGTCTTGGATTTAGCACTGAAATCACGTTAAAAAGCTTTCAAGACAACCCTTACCATTCTGTCACATTAATAAGATATGTCCTGCTTATTACATCTTATACCTTGCACTTCTCGTACACACAAATCGCGTGCACGTGCGAGAGGATGCGCAGAAATTAATACGATGTAGTTACCAACCTGCCATGATCGAACCATCTCCACAGCTGCATTTTACTGAACCCATTACGGAGAAACTGCATATCCCTATGAACACTTTCTTTTTTCCGAAATGACTTACCTGTGTCCGCAGAATGTTCTCTCTTTTTTTTGCACATAGTTCTACAGTAACGGGATGTGTATAGAATGTACATATTTAGTGTATCGTTCATAAACTGCTTCCTTGCGTTCAAATTGTGTGATAATTCGGATGTCCGGTATTGATGAATTGATTTAAATAAACAAAGCACCTGAATTAAGCAATAATTGAAACATCTCGTTCAAACGTTCAAACCATAGCTTCGACTAGGCACTTATACAAATAGAAGAGATAAGAAATCTTTAAGAAAGAGTGTCTCTTGAGCCAACATGACTTTTTATTACTAGTTTATTATTGTTATTTTGCTGTGGCTGATTGTATTTTGTCTCTCTCCTTGCTCCGATATAGTTATTGTATGGGCATCGTCATAAAATTGATAGTTTCGATGTTCTCCTTTATTTCTATCTGCAGGTTTGCGGACAATCCGAGCAGTATAAGAAGAACATAAATTTCAGTGAGCAATACCAGAGCGTGGTCACGTACGACAAGGTGAAAGGATTCACGATCACCTTCGACAATGAGGCCTCCCTTCGTAAGAAAGTGAGCAAGTATTTAGCGCGGAGTTGGTGATGGTTGAGGATCGTACCATTTTATTTTTTCGCTTATTTGATTTTATCTACAGGCGCCTGCATCATAGCGTATACTGACAGGAAAGTGTTTGGCTTTGACTTAAATTCTGTATTGCCAAACGTATCATAATATACACACAGAATTTATTACCTCGAAACGCTTATTAAAACGTGGGAAACAGCGCAAAAGCCACATAGGCGTTTTTGACACGCTGGGGCCATGTTTCTTAGTTATGGATAGCTCGGCAAACCAATTACTAAATTTAGTACGTTAGTATGTTTTTTTTACTTCAAACATCATTTTATAATTTTTTTGGTACGAATGCAACTTCACGTGTAGAGATATGAGTGATCAAGCTGTTTTAATACCGCTGGTTGTGAAATGCTGTTCGGTTTTTAATAATAGAATGGTAAGCTGGGCCCGTTTTTTACAATTTAATTGTAAAGAACTCGCGTACTAACACACAGATGATAAAATAAAGGAAAACACGGCAATTATCTAGACTCGGAACTGAAGCTTTATAAGAAAAAAAAGCAAGGAAAGAAGCATGTATGGAAAATATCACGTCGCGCAAGAAATACTGCGTTCGCAATTATAAGGTCAAGATCAACTCCGGGCAGCGAATCCAGTCCCATGCGAACTGTAAAAAAAAAATGGAAATAAAAGCAGTAATGAAGCAAAAGGGCCCTGCCAGGTTAGCGACAAATATCCGTTTGTTTTTCTTTAATGTTGGGCTGATTTATGTATGTACATTGACATCTGGCAGGCCTTATATCGGCCATAGCATACGTCGCACCAAAGAAACACTCCAAAAGCATGCGCAGACTATGAAATTAAAAAATAAAGCAAAGAACTTGTCTCTTTTCCAGCAGCACTGACTAAAACGCGGTCCTGATGTATTTTTAAATACACAGAGCTGAGAAACAAAGATAAAAATAAGTTATCGAGTCTTTGCACTAAAAAAAAAAAAGACTAAGAGACACGTGTATTAGTAGGCCCTCGTTCGGTATGCACTACGGCCAGTAAAAGCAGATAACGCCGCTATTTATTGGAAATTCTTCACAGCGCCTGGAATTAAGCGACGAGTTGTCTACGGCGTCGTGCCGCCACATGAAGTCATGGTCGTTCCCGCTGATAATGAGGTGACGTCACGAACAAGTCGTGAATGAAGCCATAGGCGACAACGTTTCTTTGAATTACTTAGTGCATGTACCTATAACCTAAGCCGCTAAAGCCCCTTCTTCATTCTTACCTTCTTTCTTAGTAAGCCTTTTTATATACTGATACGTACACACTCAAAATTTTCACACCCTTATGGGTGTAATGCGGGAGTATTCATATTTTCACCCTTGTTAACACCCTTGAAACACCTTTTCTTAACGGAAAAGGGTGTTCAGCAAGAAAACACCCTTGGAACACCCCAGTCTTTCTAATTTACACCCTAAGTATAAGGGAGTAAGTGAACAAGCTTACAGTATATGATAAATGAACACTGCCAGTTAAGGCGTTGATATTGGCTATACATGAAACGCGCGCTACCTGCGCTTGAATCAGGTAGCTGGAATGATTAGATCGGGGCATCTAGGCAGCAGCCCACTGGCTCCGAATAGTGGTCAAAAATGAAGTTTCCCACGAATGTTGATATCGAACGCATGACACTAACGCGCAGACTTTGCATAGCCAGATATCTGCAAAAGGCTTCAATGGCGAAATATCTACAATGCTATCACTGAATACTTAAAGGTGTGCGACCAGTTAGACTGGGAATGGTTCGGAGTGAGGGCTAACGGTAAATAGCTCACCAACTTAACGGTTTGTAGATGACATTGACATACTCAGCAACGCTGCAGACTATTTGCAACAAACGTTTGAGGACCTTGTCGAAGAAAGTGTAAGAATCTGATTGAGAGTTAGTATGCAGAAGAGAAAAGTAATGTTCCGCAGCCTGGCGAGAGAACGAATGTCATGGTCGGCAGTCAGCCTCTAGAACCTGCGCAGAAATACGTTTATTGAGGTTAATTACTCGCAGGGGCCTCTGATCAAGGAAGTTAAAAATAAAAAAATAGCTGGAGAGCTTACGGCAGGCATTACTAAATCATGACCAGGGAGCTTACTGCTAACCATTTCTTTCTACCGCTACTAACGTATGGGGCCGAAACTTGGAAGTTACCAAAGAAGCTTGGGAAGACGTTTAGGACCGCGCAACGCGCGATGGAATGAAAATTATTAGGCATGACGATAATAGACTGGAAGACAGCGATATGGATTAGAGAGCGAACGGGGATAGCTGATATTCTGGTTGACATTAAGAGGAAGAAGTCGTGCTGGGCAGACATTGCAATGCGTAAGGGAGAGAACGGCTGGTCTATTGGAGTTGCAGAATGGGTGCTAAGGGAAGGGAAGCACAGTCGAGGACGGCAGAGAATAATTTGGACGTGATGGAATTGGGAAACTTGAAGACACGTGGAACCAGTTAGCACAAGACAGGGGTATTGGAGATCGCTGGAGAAGCTTTCGTCCTGCGATGGACGTCAAAATAAGCTGCTGCTGATGATGATGTGACGACATCCATGCTAGCTTCGCGGCATGTCATTCATGTTATGTCATGCATGCGTGTCATGCACGTTCTGGTAGCTCGATTTGCGTCGATTGCGGGGGAGGGGGGGTGGCTAGTAGCGGCGTAGCCAATTGGGGCATGCCGGGCACTTGTAACGCTCACTAACAGTAAAATGTTTGCTGCTATGGCAATGGCCCCGCTCCTTCCCTTCTCTACGGTCAATTGGGACCCCCCCCCCTCTCACACGAAAAACTTTTCTGGCTACGCCACTGTGGGGAGGGGGGTGTAAGATTGCTCTAGACCCCTCCCCCTAACTTTTCAACGGAAACGGGGAACGGGAGGGCAGCTGCCACCGGGCCGCAAACCTTAGGCAGCCCAATTACCGGCTGCATTTTCCTTTGGACGTGAATACTGCTCTAATGTCATTACACTGTAGGATTCGTGGCGGTTCGAGGGCATGCGACAATAAAGAAAACACGTACAGCCATCAGCAAGTGTTAGCTTGAGCAGATATTTGGGAGCTGGGCAAGACTCTCACAAAAAAAAAAAAGAAGCTTGGCACCCCTCTTACAGGCATTGTCAACTCTGGGTCCCACCGCTGACTGCACATTTCCGGTAAAAAAAATCCCGCAGGAACTCCTCTCGGATTTGTCTAAGTGTGCGTAAGCATTGTGACTCTTCCTCATCTACACGCAGGCCATGTCGTTATCAATGTTATGAGACTTGATCCGACAAGTATAAGCGACAGCGCTGCGGCGACACGAGCTGCTCTGGTCGGCGGCGCAAGCAAAGTACTGCAGGTGGCGGGGCCAAGCGCGCTGGTGACGTTCCGTTCGTTTTGAGCTGTTATCGCTCTTTAGTCCTCCTCATCCGCGTCGAACCATTATCAACCGTTCTCCGGCGGCGGCTGCTTGTGGCACGGCCGCGCGAACCGTATCTTGAAAGCAAACTGCATTGTGGACAAAGTGTGCCCACTGCTGAAAACTTCACGCGCTGTGTTCTTACCGTTTACTTCGCTTTGAAAACAGCCGCGCGTACACCTATCTTGAAAGTGATCTGCGAAAAGAGCATAGTGCGGCATGAGCTGAGAGCTTCGTGAGCGCAGTGTTCTCGCCGCTTCGGTCGCGTTGAAGCGAGAGCTAGCACGATGGTGAATTCACTCGCTGCTGCGGGTTCTGTTTTGAAAGATATCGTGCGGTACGGACTGACGGACGGATGGTTTTTCTTGTTGAATAAGTATAGAAATGCTTACGTTATAAAAAAAATCGCAGGGTTCGCGAATTTTGCGAGAAGAACCAACACCAACCCACTCCCCCGCCCCCCGCTGAGCGATGCCGTCTTGATCGCCCCCTTCCAACCCCGGGAAAAGGGACACTACCTATCTCAGTTGAAGAAACGATGATGAAACGTTAACGTCAAGAACGGCATTTTCTAACGAGTTGTCTTATGGCCTCTGGGATTTGCGCGCGAAGCTGGCGCGCGCGAACCTGGGAGGCCATAACTGGCCGCTTAATAGCATAAAAAGACAAAGATAATGCCAAATGACACAGTTAAAAATTCAAACAAATAACTGATCTTAGCTATACTGTTTGGGGAAAAGAAATAAAAAATTAGACAGCCGCAACACACGCCACTAAAGCCACCACCGCCGGCATAACGCGGAACCAACAGTTGGCAACATTCATTCGCGCGTCATTGCTTCGTCCGCTTCGTCTCCGCAACGAGAGCCGCCATCTTCTCGCGCCTAACGTATTGTATGGTTTTGTTCTCTGCAATCCGCGTACACAGCTAATAGGTGGATGCACGTCTTCTCGGCGTCGCAATGCGGCCTGCGTCATTTTCTGGCGTTCGCGCAATCGGTGTGAAACATGTCGCATGTGAAACGTTTGATAGAAGTGCCTCACGTCCAAGTCAAGCCGCCGTACGGGTGCTGTGCCGCCGTACGGCTGTAAGCCGCCGTGGGTGCTGTACGGGTGCTGTGCGCCCCGTTCTCAGAAGCGTCGACGAGTTTCCGGCATGCGGATTTCAGGTACGTGCAAATGCGTTTCGCCCTCTTATTGAGCTCCGGAGCAAAGCGTGCACAATTTCATGTGAAAGATGCAGTGCCCGTCATCATGGTGTGAATTTCGAGCGGCAAACGAGAACTTTGGCACCGCGGCGGCTAAGTTAGCGTGGAAATTGTTTTACGTTACCGTAATATGTTGCTGTCAGTCTAATCTGCGGCTTGTGGACAGCTAGCCCATTGACTTTTGCTTGTGGCAGCGATAGGTATATAAATGGAAGCGGTAATAATTTTCTAGAGCAGAGAGTTGTTTCGCTCGATGTTTGGTCGTGTTCATGGCGTTATGAAGGCTAGAAAAATGGCTTGATCGTGCTTAGTTCCAACTCCAAGGGGCGTAACGTTGGCGCTGTATATGTTTGTTTACGGTGTCACGAGTACCACTTTCATGCTTTTGTTGCATGAGAGTGGTAGCCGCTACATGCCGCCTTGGCAGAATACAATAAAAGCAATTTCCTCACTTTCATACGTACGCAATGTGACGTAACAAAATTTCCAGCGTTTTATTCGGAGCGTAAATATCCAGTATAGTTTAGTAAGAAGCTGAAATTCTGTCTTAGCTTAGTAGGCGTGAAACAAGTGAAACTCTCATTCCTTTTTGAATTCGCCCAAACCGCACCGCCCGCAGATGCGTCATCGGGTAATTGACAGTAGCTTCGCTACGTGAGTTGTTTTATGCGCCAATATTGCCCGGTTAAGTATCCTGTTAATTTATGCCGACGCTCGTTCATCTTGGTTTTAAGCGGTTACTATCCCGAGTACCGGACGATGCCAAACTTGTGAGGTGTAGCAAACGCGGAAAATTCAAAGTGGCGTGGCTGCAAGTTCCTGTTTTTACGTTTCTTGCATTCAAAGCCAACAGACACAGTATCACTGATTTATTTTCCATTTCTGCTCTACTTGATCAATCTAATGTGACAACTGCATTTGCTCTTTAATGTTCTCCATTTACTGTGTATTCAGCTTGGCTGCCGTCCTCTCTTCAGAGGATGCCGCTGTGTTAGCTCTTTCGTATAGCACGTGCCTATAGGCCCTTGTGTTTCAAGGGCTCTGGCGAGGCAGCAGTGCTCCAAGTAATTTTACCATCCTATATATTTTCTATTTTGCATCATTTTTCCACGATGGATTTTAATGTTCATAGTATTCGTGATTAGTCATCGCCATAATTTTATAGCACGTAGATTTTACGCACTTTACAGCGACAATTTTTAGGCCAGTTTACAGCCAAGGTACATCTTCCATAATACATCGTCAACATTACCACTTGTCGTGGCGCTCTTTGGCCAAACCTAGCCCTTGCGCCATAAAACACCACACATCATCATCATCAGCTTGGCTGCCAGAATATGCTTGAATTTCTTTCAGTATCCAAGTGACGAAATATTCCACTGACGGCCGTTTGTGAAACACGCAAGATGACAAAACTGATAGCAAAATGATGAGATATTTCTTTTATAGCGTTTGGACTCGACTTTTGGTGAGGATGTCGATCGACCTTGGGTCTGGTGACAGCACACCCGACATCGCCAAAGTGCAGCCTATCAGTTGAGTGCCCCCGAATGGACCATCAACATCGGAAACTGAAGCAGAGCCAGGTAGGGGCAATTTTTACTTTGGAACAGAATACTGACGGCTGCCTCTTTTTTTAAGAACTTAATAACATAATTACAAACCAATCCTTGATCTTTGTGCAGCCTACATAGAATTGTTTTTTGTTGTTATACAGACCTTCAGAAAGCAGTTCTTCTGAACCCTTTTTGCATGCACAAATAAATAAAGAGTAGTGCACTTTCTGAAGAAATTGATGCACTGAAATGTGCGTTTGGCACAATGAGATGCAAAATAATCAACAACTTTAAAGCGGTAAAAAAAAACAAGTTTGAAACATGTTCTAACATCATAACCCGCCTTGGCATACGGATCTAAATATAACAGCAACAGAGGTGCATGCAGAGAAGTGTTTGTAAATGTTTGCAAGATATGTACATTGTTTAAGAAATTGTTTTTATTTACTTGGAGCTTCTTGGTGCCATGGCAGTGCAGTAAAAGCTCAAGATGATGCCCCTGCTCCTAATAAAGCACCTTTAGATTTTAAAATTAAATTATGGGCTTTTATATTCCAAAGTCACAACTTGAAGTTTTGGGAACCTGGCCTTCTTTAGTGTACACCTGAATCTAAGTGCATAAGCGTTATTGCATTTTACCCTCATTGGAGGGCAGCTGCCATGGCCTAGATTGAAGCTGGGACCAGCATGACTGAGAAGCATGGCATCATAGTAAGTGGGCTATAACACCAGGTCAAAATGAGAAATACTGCTTAGAACTACCAACTTCTTGACTCACAAGCACTTTGCACTAAGTTAGAGTATGGAGTACTGACAGCGACCGTTTATGTACCAATTTCTTTTTAACCTGACTCCATTATTAACCCTTTGCTGCACCTTGTTGCATTTACGCAACATTCCGATGAACGGCGTTAAACACAGAAGCGAAGTCGGTTTAGAGCTGCCTGTACACGTTGTTGCATTACCGCAGCATTCGTCTAAAAAACGAGCAGCCTTGTTCTACATCTGTGCTCATCCTTCACATTTTCTACCAAAACAAACGTGATGGAGGCTGCGCGCGCTCACGAGCATTGATACGGATAAGTTTTCCCAATCGTAAAGTTGTTTCTCCATAAGACAAAGCGAAAAAAAAATTCTTGCGCTAAGCTCCACAACCTCCTGACTCTGTAGATTCAAAAAAGCATTGTTATCTAGGAATAGTTTGTTCCTGGCGACAAAACGATGCTATGTTGCGCAAATGCAACAACGTGTACATGGTTTATTTTCTTCGGAAAAGTGAAATGGCTTCCATACGCTTTTATGGCCGAGCAACTCTTTCCGATTGTGAACGCAGCGACCTTTCCTGGAGTGACGACAACAACGAGTGTAAATCCGGTTTGATTCAATATGTGTGAAAAATGTTTTCAGGTCTAATTTTCTTTTCAGAAGGATGCGGTGCATCCGCACGCTGTCGTGTCGCGTCATCACCGGGCACAGCCTTGTATGAAGCACAGTCTGTGCTTCTATGTTCTAAGTTTTGACAATAACACGAAAACACTGCATTGTTTCCTGGCTGCACGGGAATCTGCATGACGTACTGCACGAAGTGTGGGAACCACCTGTGGTGCACAAGCAACAATTGCTTCTTAGTGTTCCACACTAAATAGTAGGTGCACCAACGATTGTCAAGTGCAAATGAACATCCGAGTATGAATCGCACTAAGTCTATTTTTCACCTTCAACTTCTTCCTTATTTGCACGTTGTTGCAAATACGCAACATACCCTTTTTCTGCGAATTCAAACTACAGAAATTCGCTAAAGTTAGTTTCCATGGGAGCACAGCTACTGTTATACTCGATGAATAATATTTTGAGGAAACAAAAAATTGTGCAGTAAAGGGTTAAAGTGCGAAGCTTCAATTAGTCAAAACCAGCCTAAATTACAGCACCTGCTCAAAACACGCACCATGTATAGCTGGATTTGGACATGAAAATGGAGTCAATTGATGTCGCCGAAAATGGAGGTGGCAGTCACACTATTTCATGCATTTTGACTAAAACATAGTCAATAATAATTAATCAATTTCTAAAATATTCTTTTCAAAAAGTTTTTTTTCAAGCATGAAAGGAGGAGCCAAATGGTGTTCTGGTGCACGAGCGGTTAGTTGCACGGCACTTCTTGCATGTGTTCACTGGCTTCTTTCAAGCTTGAAAGAAAAATTTGTTGCACCTATTGAGCAGTAGAAAGCTGGATTGGGAATTTTTCAGGATGCTCTACAATTTTCGCACTGACACTTTTGCTTTGAATATAATATTTGAGCAGTTAAGTAATCGTTATTAACTAATTACCTAATTAGGAAAAATGCAAGAATTGGTTTCACTTCCTTAAAACGATGGCAAACGACATTACCTTGGTGCTGTCCAGCTACGTGGCACTTGTACATATTTAAAGCTTGCACATGTCATACAGACCACCTGGTAATTACAAGGCATATATAGAAGTGGCTAAGTTGTGTGAGCCAGCCATGTGTAGCGAATCATGAGAAACAGCCATGTTTCTTTGACTTAAGGGCATGATAAGATTTACATGCTCGACACCTTGTATCAGTGTGTTCTAGGCCTGTTCGTAGTTTAGCTGCTACATAAAAAATATTTCTCCACGTGTAAGCTCATATGCATCTTTCAAGTATATTGCCTC
The DNA here is from genome assembly GCF_050947875.1 of Dermacentor variabilis. Taxonomy (NCBI): domain Eukaryota; kingdom Metazoa; phylum Arthropoda; class Arachnida; order Ixodida; family Ixodidae; genus Dermacentor; species Dermacentor variabilis. The sequence goes on from NC_134572.1 coordinate 137,555,582, forward strand.
GTGTGTCCAAAATAAACCATCCACGCGCTTCCTTCATTATGTCTTCATCTGTTGCTGTGCTAAATTTTTCACATGCAACTGCACAAATTTTCATCTAGTTTTCATATTTCCTCGTTGTTTGGTGGCTTTATTTCTGAACAAATTGTTTTCGTTAAATCCTGTTGCACACAGCAGTACACAGCATTTCTGCCTAGAGTGGGAATTGTTTTTTTTTTTCAGGTTGACATAAATACACCTTGCCTGGGCAATGTAAGGCATGTCCTTGGCTTGTTCTTGTCTGTCTTCCTTGTGTCCGTGGGTTTATTTGCGCTAAGCTACCTCTTCAAATACATAACACGGCCCTGCAATAATGTTTTATATTGCATTCCAGCATCATGCAGAACTGTTTACTTACCAGATTAGAATATGTATAAGTGTTGGAAGTAACAGAACTGGAAGAAGCCAGCAGATGATGAGGCCAAGGAAAGCCTACAGGAACATGTTTTAAGTTTTTTATATGAAGTATAGAAATGATAAATTCTAGGTAAGTTAAAGTGGATTAAAAGATATCCACCTGTGGGTGGGGAACGGCCCCATAACCTTCACATTACGCATGTGATATACTAACCACTGTGGTACTACGGCCGTGTTCGAGCGTCGACAATCTGAGGGGCCGTTGTGGACGGTTGAATGCTGCCTCGGTGGCACAGTGGTTAGTGCACCGCATGCCTAATGCAAAGGCTGTAGGTTCGTTCTCCCCCCATGCCTGGTTGTTTTTTTTACCATTTTCATTTCGCTTTATCATTTCTACATTTAAATAGAAAATTGCAAATAAGTTTCCACGTGCCTTCCCTGGCATCTTCCAGCTGTGATTCAGAAAAATTTTGACCCTCAGTATCCTTTCTTCTCGTTTGGAAGAACAGAAGCTTCATTTTAAAAATAATGAATTCACCTTGTTCAGCATCTCAATGTGGTCTCAAATCTTATAGCATGTGTATTACTAAGTGAAGTTTTTGTTAATATGATATAGCATGGGACCTAATTAGTAGCCTTTGTGTACATATATGACTAGTCTAATAAATAGGAGGATATTAAGAAGCACCTCTAACATGGTCTGAGCATGTGTTTAAAAAAACTAATCTAGCATGATTTCAGGCATAACTGTTGCCCCTGAAAAATATTTGGATCACCTGCATTGGCATTGTTTTTAGAGAGCACCAATACTGATTTGATAGAAAAAGCCTGGTGGAACATGAAGCATCGCTTCTTGCTGAGTCAAGGAAATATCTGCATATCTGAGGTGCATGTGTCATATGCTCGAATGCTGTTTAAAGGCTGCTAATAAGAAAATTACTTCACTTGCCTTCCAGAGATTGCTTCAGTAGTCTATGCTACTCGATCATAAACAATTTACCAGAGTGAACATTCATCACAGTTGGCTTTGCAATGTTTATGCAAAATACCACAATTGCCTACTAGACATGTGACTGCACTAAAACTTGGAATTAATGACCAGTAAGATTTATGGGACTAGCAAAACTTAGTTTATTACTCCAGAACAAAATGCGAGACACTTTGGTTTTTTCTGCCATAGAGTTTCTTACAGTAATTACTAGAGGGAACTCTGGCGCTGCAGTCGTACCACCATGGGAATGATAGGAAGCACATGGATTTGTCTGATATTCGTGCTTGTGAATTCAGACGTTCTTGTGGCTTCGTATATTATACGCTATATAAACCTCATTCTCGTAAATTTCAGCGCAGTCTATACTCTTCGAAGTGCAGAAGACGGCGCCAACACGCACAATTGCTATTAATTGCAACGATTGAGCTTGTCCAGGTAGCCAAATCGAAGGGCGCCAAGCGTCTCAATGCACTGGTATGCCCGTGACAAATTCATCAGGGCGTTGCACTCGCTTGTCGTTACATGCCTCCGTGGCTTAATGGTTTCAATATCAGACTTCTGTTCTAGAGTTCCTGTGTTTGAATCCTGTCGTCGGACGATTTTAATGTTTATTTATTTATTACACAGTATATTGTTGAAAATGACTAGTTTACAAAGTCACAAAGCCGTTTGAAGCCAAACAGACGAAGTTTAGGCAAATCCATGTACTTCCCATAATTTCCATGCTGGTACAGCCGTTCTTGTTTGATCTCCTGTGGACACTAACGTCAGAGTTCCCTCTAGTAATTATTGTATGAAACTCTGATTTCTGCGCCTCGCTCGTGCAGAAGCGGCACCACACCTGCTGCGTAAACATGCACTACCTTTCGGCCAAGTGCAGGGAATGCTGTCAACTCGCCCTGTACAAAGCCTGCACTAAGTAAAACAAATCACAACGTGCAGTTGCAACGTTGAACTGGTGGAATGAGTAGTGAAATGCAGCACCTCCTGAACTAGTTCAGAAAGTGCAGGTTAATCAAGTGAAGATTATATAGTAACAGAAGTTGAGTGATTCTGCATTACATTCACGAAATATACTTCATGATACTTTTCCATTTATTTCCTCAGTTATTAAGAATCCCTTTTGCATTGTTGGACAAAACTACAGAATGCCAACATATTTTCTAGCATTCACGGGTAGCAAACATGTCGAAACTTTTTCCAGTGTCTGGATTGCCGCTTTAGCCGTTAACCCCCAAGTTAATTCCGGAAAAATGTGCCAAATTTTTTACGTACTCAATTTTTCGGCGTCATTCTCATTCTAAAAGTATATTAATTCATTGGTCTCTGGTTAGAAATAACACAAAAAGAGCTGCTCTTGAGGGCAGCTTTCCCTCAATGCCGACTGTAACTCATCTTTGACAGAAGGGCAGCATAACATCGGGCAGAAAGAGTGCAACTCGTCATTGGCGATATTGGTACTACCTCCAGTCACTAGTACAGCTTGAGATCAGTGGTTAAAGGTTCCGACTTTGCTGCTGCCGAATTTTAATTCTGCAGCTGTTACACTTGGATGTAGCATGTGTATGTACGTTTGCATGCATTAAAATGACTTCACGCTAGAGCAAAGCAACTGTAGTGCAGAGAGGCATTAGTCATCTTTATATATTTGCTTTGTAAAGATGCACTAAGTTTATCTTTTGCAGTATAGACTTGGCGCTCATTGGCCAAAGATGCCCTTGTGCTACTAAAACCTATCAATTAATTCGCTTTTTGCAGTAGCAGGTGCTCATTCCTTTTCAGGATCGGTCTGTGAGTTTTAATTTGTTTTTCTTGAACTGTGCAATTCCTACTCACAGGACTGCATGTCATGTGAGGTGTTCCTTTTTCAATCAAGAATGTTGTGTTTGTGAAACTCGATTTCTTGCCTCAAACGAGCTTGTACAAACTGACCAAACCGATAATTCTACCTGCTTATATATTAAATGTGTTGCGGTTATGAACCCTCATAATGAATGACACATAGTATAAAAAATTTTATCTAATAAAACAATTCAATGAAATTTTTCATGTTTTTCGCGTTCGTGTTCACTTCTCTACTCTCGTGTCCTGTCTGCATGCCCCACCTCTCTTTTTTGCATATTAAATATCGTATAAACTTAACCATGCTTTTTTACCACAATGCAGGGGGAAAAGGTTCCGGTAACACCATGCATTCAGTATGGTGGCCCAGACATGTATTCAAGCAACCTCCTTCACGTGGACCAAGAACTACTCTGCAGCGTCTCGCAGACTTCCATGCGAAGCCCTCAACATTCTCGTCTCAGTGGAATGGCTGCTCATCTATCTGCGTGTCCATCACCAAGACGGCCAGTTGTAAAGCTCCTGTACCCGTTTAAGAAAGCTTAATGATTTTTTTATTTAGTTTTCACGGTTGGCCGTAGAATCTTAACATTTTTTGTGTTTCTAACGTTTTTACCTGGCACAAAGTGGTGTAATAACTTTAAACCAGTGTAATGTATTTAAGTGATGCTCACTCTAATGCCTATCTGGTTTTGTTTGTGTTTAAGAAATTTGAATGTCTGATGAGGTAACAGCATTTAAATTTGTTATCGTGGCTCGTTTCAATGAGCTGCTAGGAAATAAGATGCAAAACTTATCACACGCCAGTTGTAGCATTTTTGTTTTCATGACTAAAGTATACACGTTTGAAAAGATGGAAAGTGGGGTCAAAAGCCTCAAGAACATATTCATCCTAGGATTGCCATGTCCTTACAACTCTGCAATGGCTAATGCCTCGTACATCTTGGGAGCACATTGGTCGCAATGCCTACAGGTATACTTGATAAGAAAATAGCTTGCACTCAGATTTGTCATGCAGTTGATGGCTGATAGCTTTTGTTTGTCGTCTTCATGTTACTACTATGTATTCAGTAGTCATGATGTGCTGCGGTTTTTTGCAGTCACCTATATATATATATATATATATATATATGTGTGTGTGTGTGTTCGTCGTTTCAATAAAAATTTAGCTGAGAGTTAGTGCTCATCCTGTCTGCTTCTAGTCTGTGTCCGTGTCACTTCGCGCTACAATCCAAGATCATGTTACTGTACCAACTCGCCCAACTTTTTATCCTTGTGTTAAAGACACACTCAGACTTGTTCTTACTTATGTGACCGGTTATTTTTGTGCTTTATAATAAGATGCAGTGCTTTTCGAATGAAAACATGTGATAGTTCGTAGTGAGGTTATTTAAAAAACTGTCCTGCTTAAAATTTAATTGAACAAGCCTGTGCCATTATTCGGTGCTTATGTCTTTCTATTGGTACGGTTTTACTCATCTTCCTTTTTACTTTTAAAATGTGCAAACATTATGTAACCATTTCTCTTGAATGAAATAAATACTTCTGACATTTCGTCACAAATTTTACAATGATTTTGTTCAATTAGGTAACCTTAGACTAGCTGATTATTATTCTGGTAGCTTAACTTACAATGCCTCTGGAATATTCAATGCAAGCACATGTTGAAAAATAAACGAAGTTATTGGGTATAAGCAGGTCACTGTCAGTAAATGGAGCATACATATATTTCAGGAAATAGTGCTTGCTTATATATTGAACAGCATGCACAGCTACACATGCTGTTTTGTTCGTAAATGCTGAAACATTCGACGTGGAAGCACTTTGTTCTTTGGCTTTCAGTGCTACCTTTAAGTCATATGTGGGAAAGTACTAGTAGAAGCATCCCGTGGAGATAAATGACAACTTTGATGAATAGAGGTATAAAATGTGTGCTTAAAACGGCAAAAAACTGATTGACAGGCAAACATGCCTCTGTAGTACTGCACTTGTTACCGTCGCCAATGCATGCATTGCTTGCGCTCTATTGCATCCAATATGAGCTGCAGCGAGCTGTGGTTTCTTTCCCTCCTGGTCGAGCTGGTGTTGCGAAAATTTTTGACCAAGAAAAGTGGAGGTTTTTTTATTTCTGAAATGCATGTAACTATGCTTTTGGCTGTGTGCTGTTTCCACGGGGTTATAAGTACTGGTGCACCAAGGTGTGGGAGATCCTGTGTTCTTAGTGCAGCGCGCATTGTTATTGCGCTCTGCATCCTGCCGGCATTGTACTGTCACTGCAGAGGAAGATTACGAAAAGCATGGCGTGTGTGCCTTGCTGCAATGGCGAAACCTTAAATTGTTTGCCTGAAAGGGTCGCACGTTATGCTACCACATGACGGACCAGAAGCGCAATATGACGACGCCTCACAGATTCTGGCTCATACTGAACAAGGTAGTACCATAGCTAAGGCTAGGCAGCATTCACAACAGCTAGTCTGCCCATTAACTACATGGCTGTAGTGAACGCTAAAATACTTGCAGGGATAACACCCTTTTGGTAGGGTGTTGTCCATGCTACGCCCATATTGAAAGGGTGGTGTCTGTGTTACACCTCATTTAGAAAGGGTGTTGTTTGTTTTACACCCATAGGCGAGGTGACGTCATATTAACACCCCTTCTTTAGTGGGGTGTTAATTTGCACCCTTTGCTTGGTGTTTATCAATACACCCAAAAAAGGTGTCACCCATGGGACAAGTCATTTACACCCTTAAGGGTGCTAAAATTTTTAGAGAGTACTTACAGTAGGGTTCGCTCTCGAGACACACTACTTATTCACCGGGGCCACCAGGAAAGTAGCAATGGCTAGGGGAAATTAAGCCCCGCCTTTTGTTCCAATAGTTGCTTCAAACTGTAGCTGCATTTGAAATGGTCACGCTCAGATCACGCGTATTTTGATTCTCTACTCACGTCACCACGATTATTTCTGCCGAAGCACTGCAGTTTCCCTGTTATCCTTCTTAGCAGTCGTTAAAATGAATTGGTGATATTCCGGGACCGCAAGAATCAACAGTCAGGTATGAAAACGACGATAGTTCGGAACGCAGATAAAAACAACTATTACCAAAAAGATAATATTAGCTGTCGTCCATGCTTGCACAACATTATGACGTTGCGAACGATTGATCACACCTGTCACCTCGGTTTTATTGCGCAAATTTTTTCTGAAGGTAAATGGTACTTTGTAAACATTCGCAGTCAGAACCCATAATTAATGGATACTGCCGCGTTGCTTCCCTCATGACGGCCGAGGGAGAATGGACGCCACATGAATCCCTCTGGTCCGCCATTATGTCGTCCATTAGGGTACTGACGGTCGTATTTGCAACACGGGCTTCGTGAACGCTTAACAATAGATTGTTCAATGTTTATTTCCTGGCAATTAAGACAAGAAATATGCTACCGCGGTAATGGCCAATTTATATGCCTAGTGCCTAGAGCTAGTGTTTGATTCCAGCTACGTGAGAATGACGTCAGCTAGGAGCGGTAAAATCAATCTTCTGGATCAGTTTAGCAAACTCGTCAGAGGCAATTTCCCAGCATCTCGACAGAATATATCGACAGGTGCTTAAGCGTATTGAAGTTCGTCTCGCAAACGTCTGACGCAAACATGCCCGGAAAACATGACCACGCCCTGAGCGCACAGAATACCGATTCCCTCCCTTTCTTCGACAAGATCGTTACCAGAAATCCACACACACACACACACACACGCGCGCACACACACACACACACACACACACACACACACACACACACACACACACACACACACACACACACACACACACACACACACACACACACACACACCCACATACACACACACACACACAGACACACACACACACACACACACACACACACACACACTCACACACACACACAGCACTCGTCGCAAGCGACAACTTGAGCTTCAGCATTCACTTTCGCTTTTAGTTGCGAGCAGATTTTAGAGCTCCCCGCTCTTCACGTAGCCATGTAATCGAACGTCTTGTTGTTGTTCGTCACGGTGCCTCGTCTCTGCCTGGACTCTCTCCTCTGACCGACTTGGTAATGTTCTAGGCCGCTACTGAAGCTCTACCCCTAGGGACTCAAGTGCCCCTTGGCAACACATGCCATTTGTAATATGTTGGTTGCCCAGTTTTCGGTTGGGCTTCGCAGAAATAGTCCCTTTAACACGACATGTGTCCATAAGTTGTCCAAATGAAACGTCATTTCTGTTAACGTTTTGAAACTACTCTCACTTGAAAACTGCTCTACAACCGGTGTTGTTAGCTGTCGTTAACCAAAACTTTTGGGTTTAATTAATTGTCAGCAAAATTATTGTGCTCGTGGACATTTCACTAATGATTGTACGGAGTGGGTCAAAGTAACGGAAGCAACTTGGTGTCTACGTTGTTGACAGTAAATTTATTGTCTCGAAGAGCCAGGAGCCGGTTATAATGCTGGCTTACTAACTTGCGTTTGCTCGTTTTTACGTGGATATGCAGCTACCGATCCTATTTTCTCGGCAGGACGAGACAGTGAAAGCACACCTGCGCTAGTTGAAATAGAGCCTGAGACGCCCTTATTTATCGTGTAATAATGGTGCCGGCCCACCAAAGAATCCAAACAGAAGACCACGCTTCGTAATATGTGATGTCACACGGACGTACTATTAAATTATGGGGTTTTACGTGCGAAAACCACTTTCTGATTATGAGGCACGCCGTAGTGGAGTACTCAGGAAATTTCGACCACCTGGGGTTCTTTGACGTGCACCTAAATCTAAGCACACGGGTGTTTCGCATTTCGCCCCCATCGAAATGCGGCCGCACTGGCCGGGATTCGATCCCGCGACCTCGTGCTTAGCAGCCCAACACCATAGCCACTGAGCAACCACGGCGGGTACACTGACGTACTGGCGGTGGGGTTATGACTAGATGTAAAGAAAGAAGAAGTAATGTTTCGGCGTTTTTTCCTAGCAATACTTTATTTGCGGCAAATTGAACGAAAACAATTTTGAAAAAACAGCGTACAAGTATAAGCTGATAGAACGTTGGCATATAGTGCCCCCTAGACGCAGTTCCAGTGATTCAGCGCCTGTCATCTTCGCTTTGCCGAGACTGTAATGTCGTAACGGCAATCTGCATATGCCAGTTTTAATGTGATGCCGTGGGCGCTGCGAAGTTTCATCATGTGGTGACGCGTCCATTGCTTGCCTCAGCTGCCTCCGTTGCTTCTGTGTTTGCTATGGAAGTGCATGACGCCCCGTTGGGTCTTAGCAAACCTCTTTTTCGGCGGATAGGGTAAACAGTGACTGGATGGACGACACAATGCTTTGGCCACAGACTCAGAGGACATGTAAGCGCTTTCAGAGCTCATTACGGCTTGTTCAAACGGCGCGAGCAGCGTATATGGTGCTTGTGATAGTAGCGGAACTAGAAAGAGCTGTTCAAACATTCCTGTTCTGAATTGGATCAAGATGCGAACCTTTTGCTCTTCGTCCTTTATTTGCCAATCACTTTGAATCAGCGGCTTGTGATGTTTTTGACTCATTAACTTTCCTCAGTGGAGTGACTATCTCACTGTTTATTTTCTGCCTAATCAGTCGCGGGTGTGCTCAGTGGCGGTAAAATTGTTCTTGTCGTGTTCAAGGCTTGGAAGGTGGACGTTCTGTAATTTGGAATAGCTTATAACAAAGGCGTATTATCGCTAGTTTCTCGCTTACTCTGTGGGCCGTCACAAGATGTTCAGCTAAGAAGGACCACGTGCTGTCGGTGTAGTATGTCACCCATGCTTCAGCGCACTGATTTAACAGTGCGCCCATTTACTTTTGTTCGTGAGTGATAGAATGGGCGTTTGTTTAAGTGTGAGTTGGTGTGGATGTGTGTAGATACAGTGCGAAAAAATTGCTAGGAAGTGGCACTACACCCTTTGTCAGTGTGTAACGAGTACTACTCACTCTTGCCCACGTTTCGAAATTCATGTGGTTGCTCTGGAGGTAACGATACCACGCTAGCGGATGAGTGATTTTTACTATCCTCCAGGAAAGCTGTGAATTGTGAAGGGCAGGCTACACAGGGAGTCCTTGTGCAGCAACGGTCCGTGAGCTTGGCAACACATACTAATTGCATGCCCTAACACGTCAGTCATTATTTTTCACCTTAACACCGAACACTTCTTCCTTATACCATTCCACATTTCGCGCCAGGAATGGAGCACAGTGCATTAGCGATCAGCCAGTTGCATTTCCAAACCTGGTCGCAATGTAACACGGCACAAGCAACAATGGCTTTGTATTCGTTAGTTTTTGCAGAAGGCAACGTGTGCAGAGTGACAGAAGGCGCCACCTCGTTCCTCTAGAGTAATCTACTCCGCCAAAACCGTTTATAAACAAGAACAACCTGATTTGCACTTAACCCGAATCTGAAGTATCTGGCAGACGACAGCTTTCGCGACGCACCGGCACCCTCACACATCGTCTCCGTCTCGGAACTGCTCGCAGAAAGCTCTTTTTATTTAGGCTTAAGCGCATGTCCTCTCCGACATGTTCGTGTGGCCATGACGACGAAAACGTGTACCGCATAATCTTCGAGGGACCGAGGCCCATCACATACATACAGCGCTTCGGAGAACAACTCCATGCACTCGATTCACATAAAATTTTCTGACTTGCCGAAGTGTCAGGCTCAAGGCCAGGCACTGCATCGAAATGCGCTTAAATCACTTCCACGCTTGCTCGAAGACGCTAGCATTTGCGGCGAACGTAGAGTCCACTGCACAATGCGTGTACTCTTGCATCTGAAAATTTCTGTACCTTAGACAATCGCAGATATTACTACGACGAGATCTCTTCGACAGAGTCTTGCACTCTTATTGCTATTCCAAATTCTTCTGCCTTATTTCTGAATCACCTTGTGCATGAATTAACATTATTTATCGTTTTTTTTATTTTACATTATTAGCCAAGTGAAAAGGGGTAGCCGTCGCCAGTAATTGCCCGACAACTACTCTGTTAATCTTTTATATCTCGAAAACAATACTCATAACGACACCGAGACTGACAGCTACGTTTCGCGTCCGCGACTTGATGTACGTTTCGCGCACGTGCCTTGCCTCCCGTGTGTGTTGGTTTTACCTTCAAACCTCCCTTGCCGCGTCGTGTGTTTTACCCGCAGGTCTGCGATGCCCGAGCGTCGCACGGTTCGTTCTCTCTCGCCGCCTACGACGTCAACTACGACCTTGGCAAATCCAATTGTGGCAAGTGGGGCGCCATGGGCCACGGCTCTCGGCTCAAACTCATCGGCAAGCTGAATGCTTTCATGCGTGGCGAGGACGCTGGTGACAACGTCAACTGTAAAAGCGACAGCAATAACTCGCGGTGACCGGAGGCGAACTCAAAGTGTTGGCCACTTTTAGCCAGCTTATGGATTCCCTTACTGCTCGCAGAAGACAGATATACTGCATTTATTATTTCAGAGTGTTCATGTTTTGTCCTAACATGTGCGGGGAACATTCGTATTTATTTACAAATGAGAACGTGCTGTTCATGGAATATCGCCTTTTTTGGCCACTGAGATGGTTGCATTTTATGCGTTTGTGTACGGTGTACAAGCAAGGCAATATTGTGATGCGGCTTGCTCATTACATGGCGGTCAATGGTAAATTATGAGTGCGGGAAAATTTTTGTGCGGGAACTCACAGCGTCAATTGTTCGCCGGTCAAAAGGTCTGAGCATAAGATGGACTTTTGGGCTGCCGTGTTACGCAGCCTATTACTCGGATTTTAATGCTGTACGAGCATTAAGAGACGTGATTTTCTAAACAAAGGCACACAGTGTCCGGAAATTGAAATTTTCACTTCAACGAAAGCCTTGCACATTCATGACGTCTTTTAAAGCCATTACAGACAAGGCAGTGCGAATCCTTAATCGAATCCACTCTATACAATAGAACTTACACGCATTTTTAAGCCTCACCGTCGTAAGCCATGGTGAAGGTTTCAAAGGACATACCTTGTTCGGGCTATTTTTGAAGAAGGCGTATGAAATGTGATCGACCCACTCCTGCCACAGCCCTAACGCGCTGCAGTATGTATAAATAAAAAAAATAGCAATGGCGCATGGTATAGCGGAGGTAAGATACTGAGCACTTTCCTCGTTATTGTGACGTGTATAAAATATGCTGCCGCTTTAAATTGCTGCCCATATAAATCACTATACAATAAGAGCAATTACTATTAAATATTGTTAAGCTGTTGGAATTCAAGAAGAGCAACTTTATTTGTGTCATGTCTTCTTGGAGTTAAATTGTGGCACATATCGAGTCAATGCAATTGGATGTATTACTATCGAGGCTAATTTCTTACATTGCATGGTTAGGTATATGTACTCTCATATTACATCATGATACAAACGCAAAATACAAAGATCATAGGTATTTTTTATGCAGCTACAATATACTAGCTGATTATTTGTATGCAATATAATACTGTATCTTTGTGTGCCTTAAAACACTCCAATATATTTGTTAATTCTTATGATAGCTCTACTCTAGCGGCCGCTGCACCCCTAAAATTCCAAATTGGCTTGTAAATTTCTCAATCCCTGCTAACAAATCTAATTACTTGAGGATATCTATGCAGAATACGCGGTTGTAACGCGTAAGAATCACGTAAAACTTAAGAGCTAACGACACCCACACCATCCACTGTCAACACTTCCCAGCACCAACCTTGACTGTGGTTTTTCTAAAGCTAGTGCATGTCACGGAAGCATTATACCTGCAAGATTCCAGGCCACCCACATCCCCGCGACACCTCCATGGACATTTCCAGGACCACTAGTGAGGCTTCAGATACCCGGAATTATGAAGAAATCTCATGTTTCCTCCACTGGCGTGAAACAGCTCACGCTGTCCCATATATTTACATTATATTGTGGGTCTGTACAAGTATATACCGATGGTTCGGTCACGCCATATGTCACAACGGCCGCATTTGTCATCCCACAACTTGGAATTACTCGACGATTTTGATTAGACCACAAATCGACATCTACGGCGGCGGAATTTGCGGGAATACGGGAGGCTGTCCGTTTTATGAGAACCCAGACACCTCATAAATGGACGATATTGTGCGGTGCCAAATCAGCGCTACAGACGCTCAAATGCTTTTTAAAGAAAGGACCATACTACCTGCTCGTGCTGGAAATCGTCGAACTTCATCACAGTGCCGAGTTAAGTGGCCACGTGATCTCCTTTCAATGGATGCCTAGTCATTGTGGTGTTTTTGGCAATGAACTCGCTGACAGTGAGGCAAGATCGGCCTCCTTTTCCTCTGATGAAGTACGGATTGCCTACTCGCGACCTGACACCAACTGCATGATCAAGGCACTCATGCACGACCTTATAAAAGCTTACAGAGCCCACTATGACAACATTCACAGACGTCTACATATGATTGACCCAGACGGTAAATTCTGTTTGCCCCCGAAGCTTACACGGAGCAAAACATCATTGCTATACAGGATTCGGCTCGGCGTTGCTTTCACCCGTCGCTACGCGCACCTTATCGGCCAATCGAACAGCCCTGATTGTGAACACTGCCAGATGCCCGAAACACTGCAACACGTACTGTGCGACTGCCCAACATATATGCTGGAGCGAAGGACGTTAGAAAGATTCTTAGCGATCGTTGGCAGGCAACCACTGTCGGAGGAAGCTATCCTCGGCCCATGTTCTGACACTGTCTCATGTACATAAGCACTCACCACTTCTCTCATCATCATCATCCATCTCAGTACTGTCACTCCGCTTCCCTCTTTCCCAGGGCAGAGTAGCAGACTAGAGCGCGCTAGCTCAGGTCGACCTTTCTGTCTTTCCTATCAATAAATCCTATATTATTAAGAGCTAACGCGTATAAATCATGCCAGTTCCTCACCGACGGGCTACCATTAGGTTGAGAGAGATCGCGGATGGCTAAGGAAGCTTACTTTATACTCACCCGACGCTTAAACCGCCACCCCACTAATCGGCATCTGCTCAGAGCGCGACAGCTTCGCTCTCCTGCAGTACAATATAGGTTTTATGGGCCAAACTGAAAACCTTACAAGATTTAGCAGTCATATTTTCGCACGCCGGGAACCGGGTACGAAGTCCTTGGATTGTGGGATTGAATTGACGCATTGGCATGTATCGCCAGACTACCTTGGTTATTCGGTTATTTGGATATTTTTCGTAGTTGTTATCCTCATTACTGCAACGTGATCTTAAAATGTATGCCTCTGGTGAAATGCACCCTGACGAAATCGCTTAGTTATCGCATATTGCTTAACAACATGGAATGTGACCACGCAAACAATGCTAAATCCGGGTTTAGAGGTTGTGAAACAGCTTACAGTATAGATGAGATTGACAGCAAGCCGGCTATAGGACAACTAATGAAGAAATCGGGAGGCAACCTTTAGGGTAATTCATAGCTCTGGACACTAACGTTCTAAGCCTGAAAAGGGTATCTAGGCTTATATTAATAAAGTTTTTATGCTTAAGCTGAGCAGATACCAGGATATAGTATGTTGGAAATATTGTTTGCGAACGCTGCAGGCCATTGGCAAAACTCTATCGAAATAAAAAGCTTTTAGAATTGGACGCCTGATTGTGGAACGTGTTTTGTACGAGAGAAATCGCAGAGGACGACTATTCTTCGGTAGCACGTGAGAATTGCACAGGAACTATCGATAATCTTGAAGAAACAATTGTTATAGCTATTCGCACTTGCACTTATTATGACAAGAATTGCCACAGTACATTTTTTTTTGCTATTGTGGCAATAGCCCAGAAGCTGACTGTCAACAAGTCAAAGTAACCATCCCGATGTGAGAGAGGCACGTATTCACCCTCTTCCTAGACCTCGGGCTTTAAAGCTAGTAGGGTAGAAGTAAATAGTGGTCCGAGCATAGATTACCAAAGCCGGCTGGATTCGTATATTGTGTACACTGGCTCTATAGTGGCTTGTACGTTCTCTACAAGGCAGCTAGCTAATCTTGTCGGTCACAGCCGTGTTCCGTGTTACCGTATCCAGAATGTTCCAGATGAAAAATATTGGTGGGAATCGGTTCAGGTTACGCGAATTATTCTGAAATGTCTTTTTAGATCAGATGGCTGCAAACAACATGACGGCGCGCAGGAAAATCGGCGACAGCGGCTATATTGTGCCAGTGGCAAACGAAATAAGGTGCAGTAAAGCACTGCCTTCGTTTTTAGTGCTTGCTCTTGCGCTTCACTTCTTCCCGAACTTCTGTGCGCGTTGAGCACTGGCCAGACCTGCACTCGTGAAATGTGCATAAAGTATTTTTTTTTTTTGCACCGAAGTGTCATTGCTGTTCCATCTCGGATGTTCCTGCACATCGCAAGAACGCATCGGAACACCGTTAATGGTAAGAGCTAAGCATTCCATAGTATATGAGTCCGTATTTCTCGAAGCTGCTTTAACTGTGTCGTACTTACCTATATATACAAGGAGAACGTGGGCAACCACGGGGTGCAGTTTTTGTTTGTCGCGATCATGTGAAGACAACAGATAGAGAAGCCAGTGAGACCACATTCGAAAATGTTTTGTCTTGTTTTTTAAATCATAACTTTGAAATAAGGTACGTGGACACAAAATGGACGAAAGACAACTTGCCTCCGGTGGGAGCCGAGCCGACATCCTCAGCGTAACGCCTCTGATGCTATTATGAATTGAGATACAGCGACGATTTTTGCTACGCCCACATTCTTGGGCATTTATGCGGAAGCAAAATATCTCACACGGGATCGAGTGTTATTCAGCGCCACTCACGGCCATGGCGGCGGATGTGGCGCATGCTTTTGACCGCTGGCGTCACCAAGTACGTGAATGTTGGGTGCACGCCAGCTGGCCAATAAATTATCGGATGCTGTTTGAAACCACCACGCCTTTCGGACTCCAGACCATAGCTGTGCAATTTACGAGAAACATGGTAACCAAGGGGTCAGATTTTTTTGTTTGTTTCTCACAGCCCAATCATAGCAACAGATAATCGCGGCTTTCAAAGACGACAAAGCCAGGTGGACGCGCCGTGAACGCTCCCTCCCCTCCCCCCCCCCCCCTGAACCGGCTTGGTAATGGAGATGAGACAACGTTCTGCATTCTGCAGGCATGAGCGTTGGGCATGCACTCACTTCAAGCACGCCAGCGTTCCTGCTGAGCAGTGGCGCGTGTAAACTGGTCTGTGCGGAACGAGCAGCAGCCGTCAATCTAATGTTATATGACGTTTCGCTGGGTGCTGCCTGACACCAGCCGTGTCCCGTCGGCTTCATCTGGTGCAGCGTGTTACGTCACCAACCAACTATCGGTGCTCCTCTGCGCCAGTGTCGTCAGACGCATTATAGCTGCTACGATGCAGTCCGCTCTGGCCAGCAGCGGATGTCTGCCTGATGGTAAAACCGTGTCACAGCCACGTATTTAGTTAAAACACCGGGGCCGCCGAGTACCTTCTTCGTCAACTTCGTCGCCGCTGGGAGGCGGTTCTCAAAAGTTCGGAGCTGGAAGACCAGATCTGGGCCGCAAGCCGAAGGTGCAGCCCGAGTGCAAGTACTTCGAGCCACCACCCGAGGCGACCACTACTAAAACTGCCGGACCATTCTTTTTAATAAAGTTCATTTTCTTCTCCAACTTTTTCAAAAATCACTGTTAAAAACATCATGAGCCATTCCACTCTGTGAAGGTGGTTGACCAGCGAAGCTGTTAAGCACACGACACGGAGGTGACACACAATTTTGCACAAAGGTACAAACTCGTATATTGTCTTGATGGGCGGTCATCGTCACGAAAGGCGCGCACACTTATTGTCTTGATCGGCGGTCATCATTTACCTCGCAACTGCAATCGCAGTTTTTGATAATGTCAAATCGATGCACGTACGCCGCTGGGTGGTACGTTGGGCCGGATCAATGTGGCATTGCAAGGGATATCTCTGCAACACGGAATGCGTAAACCGCTCCCTTTCGGGTACCGACACATCCGCAGTGAAATCACCGGCAACGACAAGAGGGGTAGTGTCATCGCAGCTAATTCGCGCAAAGTGAGTAGCCATGAACCTTGCGGGACTCTGAGTCATAGCACTTTTTTTTTTACTCGTTCCTTGCTTACGGGCGTATGAGCCATTGCTCACGGCGGTACGAGCAATTGATGATGATTGTATTTGTTGACCGTGAACACAAATGCCTGGAACCCTAGCCATATTGACACGTGTACTTGTATATCTCTGTCGGGAGAGCACGTTTCACCGCCAACAATTGTTATCGCACAGCGCAGGACGCACCTGCATGTATCGAAAGTTTCTCGAAAGTTATCGATGGTTCTATCCTCTGTCTGTTTTTGCAGAACCTTGTGTTATCTGATTTCATCGCGTGACGCGAATGGTGTAGAACTTAGTGGAAGACACGCGGGTCCCACCTATTAGTCTGGAACATTCGACGACTGATGTGTACAATCCGACGCGCTTGACCCGCTGATCAGATTTTCGACGATTCCCAACCATTGTTCGCCGCTGTCGCCCTTCTTTAAGTGTAGCCTGTTTTGTGGGCACAGGTTCGCCCAATAAAAGTTAATTTCGTCTTTCACGGTATTGCAATTTCTTTCTCGCCCGGACCATGCAGACCGGTACGCTCGCATCCGCTCTATCCATGTGAACGGCGTCAACCACGAGGTCAGTGCATACGAAACCGCAGCTGAGCACACGACGAAGGGGGTCATCCGTGGGATCCCACTCACGGAGACTCCCCAGCAGATCCACAACAAAATTGTCACTGCCCGAAACCCGACAGCCTTGGCAGCCAAGCGCATCGCTTCTACTACAACAGTGATAATCGCTTTTGACTGACTGGATGTGCCTTATCAGGTCCGCTACGGTTCCACGTTACTCCCATGTTCGCTATATCGGAAGCAAATTGATATTTGTTACCAGTGTGGCCGCCTCGGACACCGTATGGACGTTTGTCCCTACCCAAATAACAAGATATGCCGGGGCTGCGGTGTCCGCAACCCCCCCGCCGACCATAACTGTAACCCTAAGTGCACGCTCTGTGGTGGTCCCCATCTCACCGCGGACAAAAGCTGTGCCGCTCGATATAAAACCCCGTACGTCATCCGCAAGCGTATCGGAGAACGACGAACAACCAGCCAAGCCACCTATAAACAAGCCGGCCCCTCCACCCTCAGCACCAGAACCAGGCCACGCTCCCGCACACCGTCAAGGGGGAGCCGTTCCCGCTCCAGAACTCCATCTCGATCCAGGCAACAACGCTCAAGATCCCGGTCTGCATCGGCTTCACCCATCACATCTACCAACCACAGCAAGGTGAGCTTCGCAGACGCTCTCATGGGCACCTCGCGAGAGGGTCGTAAGATCGCCAACACACAAGTCACCTACCCTCCTCTTTCACCAGAAAACCCAGAAATAGCTCAGCTTAAGCGCGAGAACGCCATCCTACGCGATCTCCTCACTAAACTCTCGCAGGAGGTTAGAGACCTCAAACAGTCCCAAACACCAGCCCCTACACCTATCGCACAGAACGTCCCTGCCCCTAGTCAGGAGGCCCCCTCGACTCCCGCCCCCAAGAAGAGAGCCCTGCAAGATGGAGCCACGGGCCAGGTCCGCTCTGAAGTCAAAGACATGCTCATCTCACTTCAAACAACTATTAGCACTCTCCAACATGCACTGGACTCCATCCAGCAAGCCTTCGTTGGTATTGTCCAACGCGTGACCAACCTGGAAACTCATATTCTCACGCCTCCTAGCCATGCCGCCCCCATCTGCGACCCTTCCGGGACGCCGATGGCGACATCCACCATCTCCCATCATGGCTCACACTAATCAAGACGCCCTCATTTGGCAGTGGAACTGCCGAGGCTTTCACCATAAACAACCGGTACTCAATCAATACCTACGCCAACATACCCGCCGCCCGGATGCTATCCTACTTCAAGAAACCAACAACGCCCCGACCACGCTCCCCGGTTATCAAACCTTCCATACCACCCACCCTCTTCACAGGGTCTCCACCCTAGTACGGCGTCGTATTCCTGTTATTGAACATGATCTCAATAGTCCTCACATCGAACATCTATTCCTCGAATTAATTCCCAATCGTAAACGGAAAGAATGCATCTTCCTTCTGAACATTTACAATAGCCCCAAGGATAAAGCAAGGTGTCGCTTCCTCACCCTCTTTAAGAAGGCTCTTCACGTAGCTGGAACGCACCCCCTACTCATCGGCGGTGATTTCAACCTCGCCCATACAGGCTGGGGCTACGTTCGCACGGAAGCTGCAGCTCGCAACCTCTGGCAAGATTACCACGACTTAGGCCTTACGCTCATCACGGATCCCTCATTTCCTACACGCCTCGGCACTTCCACTACCCGGGACTCTACCCCCGACCTCACCTTCATCAAACATATCAACGATGCACACTGGGCCAATACCCAGCAAGACCTGGGCAGCGACCATTATATCCTTGCTCTCTCTCTTTACCCCAACTCGCTGCCGCCCCTGCCCCCACTAAAGAATTCACCATTACCGACTGGGACGTTTTTCGAAAAATACGCATAGGTTCTACCTCAGCAGAAGGCATTACCGACATTAACACCTGGATGCAAGCGCTACGCACTGATGTTCAAACGGCCACTCGGGTGGTAACTACAGATGCCTCAGTTGAACGCATGGATAGCCGCCTCGCCCATCTTCTGGGGGCTAAAGCCTCTATCCTAGCTCGATGGAAGGGGCAGCGCCTAAACCGTCGCCTTAGAACTAAGATCTCCAAACTGAACACAGCCATCGCGGAGCATTGTCAAACCCTCAGCCGGCAACAATGGACTGAGCTGTGTAACACGGTGGATGGACAACTTTATCGCCCTTCCTCGTGGAAACTCTTCAAACATCTGCTTGATAATACCACCACCCGCACCACCCAACAGGATCGGCTGCAGAAGCTCCTTTATACGGAGACCCTTAAGCAAGGTCCACAACAGGTGCTTGACTACCTCTGCACCAGATATATCTCCAGGGGACAAGTCAGTCCACACAGCAATTACATTGGTAGCCCCAACCCTACACTAGACGCCGATTTCAGCGTATCTGAAATACATGCCGCTCTACGCAAGCTTAACGGTCGTTCTGCTCCAGGGCCAGACGGGGTCACTAACAAAAGCCTTCGCAATCTCGATGACGAGTCCGTGTCCCATCTGACTGACTACATCAACGATTGCTGGCGCGGTGGTGCCCTTCCAGCCGCCTGGAAGACTGCCAACGTTATCCTAATCCCAAAGCCTGGCAAACCATCTAGCCTCAATAACTTAAGGCCCATCTCCCTCACTTCATGCGTAGGCAAGGTGATGGAACACGCCTTCTTAGCACGCATCAACAGTCACCTCGAGGACAACTCTCTCTATCCCCACACCATCATTGGATTTCGCCCTCACCTTTCTACTCAAGACGCTATGTTGCAGCTCAAGCATCAAGTGCTAAACGATCGTTCCCGTAACATGAAAGCCATCCTCGGACTCGACCTCACTCAAGCCTTTGATAACATTTCCCATGCAGCTATCCTTGACCAGGTCTCCAACCTCCACTTGGGAGAGCGAGCCTACAATTACATCCGTGACTTTCTCTCCAATCGCACGGCTACCCTCTCGGCCGGGGATTTACGATCAGACCAGCTTCCCCTTGGCAGCAAAGGCACCCCGCCAGGTTCAGTTATCTCTCCCATGCTATTTAACTTAGTCATGATTGGCCTTGCCAAGCACCTACAGCAAGTCGACAATATCAACCATACCATCTATGCCGACGACATCACCATCTGGTCGTACCGAGGCAGTGATGGTCAAGTGGAATCAGCCCTCCAAACGGCGATTGACACGGTTGAAGCCTATCTCCAAGGGACCGGACTGCGCTGTTCGCCGGCTAAATCGGAGCTTCTGTTATACAAGCCCGTTCAGCGGGGTCGCCCTCCCAAACACCAATCTGATCACCGACCCTGTGACGCCATCACCCTACGCCTTCAAGATGGCAGTCCTATCCCACACGTCCCTAGTATCCGGGTTCTCGGTCTCACCATCTCTACCAACGGCTCTAACGCCTTGGCTCTCAACAAGATCTGTGCCCAATCGCAAAACACCCTACGACTTCTTAAACGTATATCTAACCGACGAGGAGGACTCAAAGAAGAAAGCCTTCTCCGACTCGTCCAATCCTTTGTCATATGCCACATTACGTACGTTGCTGCGTACCTCAACTGGTACCGGGCTGAGCAAAACAAGCTCGACACCCTCATACGAGGGGTCTACAAGCAAGCACTTGGGCTCCCGCATTGCACCAGCACTGAACTCTTCAACCAACTGGGAGTTTACAACAACCTCTCCGAACTCATTGAAGCCCAACAACGCTCTCAGCTTGAACGGCTCACCCTTACTGAAACGGGGCGCTTTATTCTGTCCACGCTTGGCTTCACCTACCATCAGCAACAGGGCCCCAAACAACCGATCCCGACCGACATCCGTAGCTGGATCTACACAGACCCTATCCCTAGAAATATGCACCCTGAATATAACAGGGCCCGGCGCCAAGCTCGGGCCGGAGCTATCATAAAAGCCCTTGCCCACGTACCTGGCGTCACATTTGTTGATGCAGCCCAATACTCCCATGGCACACGATTTGTGGCCGTCGCCACACGCGATGGAGCCCTACACCACGCCTGCAGCGTCACTACCCCCACTTCCGAGACGGCTGAAGAAGTGGCCATCGCCCTGGCCACTTTGGATCCCACCTGTCACACCATAGTGTGTGACTCTCGCTCAGCCGTTACTAACTTCAGCAAAGGCCGTATTTCTCCCCAAGCTCTTCGCATCCTCTGCCAGGCACCACACTCTAAAGACAGCGTAATCTCCCTAACATGGATCCCGGCCCATGCGGGCCCTGTCCACCCACACCTCCCCAATCTCAACGAGGTCACCCACTCCATTGCGCGAGGTCTAGTCAACCGCGCCGGAGTCACTGGAGATGAGTTGGACACCAGGGACAGTCTGACAACTTATAACGATCTCGTTAAGGCATTTCACCTCAGTCGCCGAATCTTCCCCCCGCCTCACCCAAAGTTCAGCCGGGCGCAGGCTACCACCCTGCGTCTACTACAAACAAACACGTACCCTTCACCCGCCCGCCTCCACCTTATATTTCCGGACGTCTACACTACCCCCAACTGCCGGTGCTGTGGAATTCACCCGGCTACGCTTCCGCATATGCTATGGGAGTGCCCAGCACAGTACACCCAGACTAACACCACGACTCTCTCGTCGAGGTTGCATGAGGCTCTGCGGAGCTCCGCCCTCGACGACCAAACCTGGGCGACCCAGCACGCCCGCGAGGCGGCGGCGAGGCAAGCCCTCGACGTCCCTTCGTGGGAGGCTTAGGCCCGGCCATCATAAAGTGCTGGTTCTACAATAAAAGTTTATTCCTCCTCCTCCTCTCTATGGTATTGCTTCTTTATACGTCACTACCACGTGACAATACACATAATCGCTGTAAAACGGGTAAACCGTCTCGGCCCAAACACGCTAGTGCCACTGCTCACGCGTTTGTCGTCGTCGTCTTCCACAGCTGGCTGTTGCCGCTCACCATTCCAGGGCAGCATTTCACTTTTCTCTCATCGTAATGGCGAGGCCACGTTTACGGGGGTATGAGCCATTGCTTAAGGGGGTATGAGCCATTGTTTGTATTTCGTGACGGACATATATAATAACAGAGGTGATACGTGAATGTGTGTGCGTACCTTTATAGGCACGACGACCACACTTCAGGACAATATATATTTTCGCACCTTTGTTCAGTATTGTGGGTCACCTCTGTGAAGTGCACTAAACAGCTTCGCTGGTCATTCACCATCACAGAGTGGAATGGCTCATCAATTTTCTTATCCTTGAATGCATAAAACGGCGGTTTGTTGCAGAATTGAGCAGAAGATCAGTTAGTTCACGGCGCATATCTCGAAACCGGTGCCGTTTTCAAAATTTGTTCCAAGTGGATATGCCTTTGCAACCTGACCATCTACAGTTGGTAAATGTCAACATGCACTTAGTAAAGCGATGAAGGGGGCTAGTTGGTGAACGTTCACGGTTATATTGCGCTCAGTTTTACAAACACGATATTAAGGAAGGACAGGACGTGGACGGACGTAGCGCATGCACCCTTAGGTAATTAGATAAAAATTCATTGAGTGATATTTGGTGACGTATTAAATAATGCGTAGCACCCGTTTTTCCGGAAGCGACGCCAGTAGACAGGCGTGACGCCGACGCCTTAGCGAGCGCGTCGCTGACCAATCAACGAGTGATCTGGGGGGAGGGGGAGGGGCTGAAGTTGAGGTGAAGAAGAGCAGCCCTAATGGGAGCAATTCTTTAACAGGTCCTGTGCTATCTGTGCTGTCGGCAACGGCGCACGCCACTGCAGCAAGATATAGACAATTTTCTTTGAGCGAAGACAAAAAAGCACTGTCATTAGCAAAATGTACAGATTTCTTGCACCTAAATTAATCTTAGAACCGGAAATGGTGTCCTAACCGGAAATTCGAAGTTTTATTTGCTAGGCTGCGTTGCCGTATTCCAACACTTAATTTTTACTTGCGCAGGTGTGCTCTGGCGGTATCCCCTCTAAGCAACATCTGCAATGAACCGGTATCTATAGATAATTATTTTATTACCCTGTCGGCGATTTTCTGTTCATCGAAAAATATGTCTAGAAATCCGACTTCAAAATTTATGATTGCCTTTAAACAGCACTGCTATTCCCTCCCTTGGAGCAACAGTATTGGGATACAGCCACAGGGACGTTTGCCTAGCCATTTATAAGTTTCTATGCGGCACAAAAAGAATGCCTTGTTAATAGTTCTTAGTTTCCACAACTGATTTACTTGTACTTCCAGTCTAGGAAATTCAAAAAGTAAAAGCACAAACGCACAGTTTAAATCCTTCTAGTATTACTATTCAAAAATTTAGCTTACCCAAGTTTAAGTATATGTTTTTCTTCTTATTATTTTTTTTCTTTTCTCTTTTTTTCTTTCTTCGTTTTTTTTAGTATTCCTATCAACGCAAGGTTTACCATAGTATTGATCACTAGTTTTACTCATGTAGTCACAGTTCATTTTTCATCTTGGATTATATATTTATCTTACTTTTTGTGTTAGTTAATTATTAACTATATTCTTTCATTTATTCAATCATATTACCACCCGATTCGTGGCCTATCCCCCATAGTGGGTTTGTGCCATTGATTGAGGCTTCATCATCATCATCAATGTCACTAGGGAGAGGTAAGTGGGAACAAAGGTGATAGATGAATGTGAACAGGGTTAGAGGGTGGAAGGTGGCGACACATGGCTCGACTCTATGGTATCACGATCACATCACACTGGTCAGCTGCTGCGACCGGCATCACTCGCGCTCTGCCTTTCGCTGCACCAAGATATTCGGCCACCGGAGCCGATACGTAAAAGAACGGTTGCAAGAGACAGCTATTAGACTTATTAAAACGATGGTGGAGCTAACTGATGTGAGCTTTTTATTTAGCCACAACTTACAAGCAAACACGAACAGGACTTACGGATGTATTCTTCTCTTTTTGGAGAACACTGTTCTACAGATACCGCCGCGAAAAATTTTGTTTACCTTGCACTGCAGGAGCTACGCGAGTGGCTTTGGGGTGTTGGAAAGGACTGAAAAATAAAACTGTTTCAAGCAATAAAAGCATAAACAATTTGCAATTGAACAATTTTTTTTATCATATTACTTCCGTGTTCTTGGTCTAATCTCACGTTGACTTTGTGCTATTAGAGAAGGAATCATCATCATCACCATGCCATTGCCAAGCTCGATAATGAGCGTGCATGTGCAAAGAACAACAAGAAGAAGAAGACGAAGAATCTCAGCCCTTGACCTGAATCGCGTTATTACACGTCGTCGCGGCGTCCCTCAGTAACTCTTACCAGTACGGCGTTGAGATGGACTACTACCCCGGCTACTTTGGTGAGCAACATGTGCATGCTTTGCGCAGGTTTTCGCTAATTTTTTTGTACGATGGCTATGTACGAGTGGATGGGGCATTCGGGCGCTCCCGGATGACCACCGATTACGCTGCCCTGAAATATCTGCGTGCCTTTGCCATGAAATCGTGGAATTCTGGCTCCTACGCCGGTTGTAGATTCTACTGCGGTCCTCCCACATGCGAGACAAAAATGGAAAACTTTCTCCCTGTGCGCTTTCGCAAATAATTGGATGTTTCACTTGCTGCGGTGTTGCACTGCTTTTTTTTCGCAGCTGTGTTTTCAGCAGTTGCGAACTTAGTATTGCCGTCACACATATACCGATGGCAGCGGCACCCATTCTCAAATTTACAAGCACCTAGTGAAAGACTGAATCATTCTTGGAGTATACTTTTTCAGCCCGCTTCGGTGAGAACAAAGTCAAACAATCTAGAAAGTATATTCAGAAAACGTTTTCGTGTTTGAACTCGTTACTCTATGAAAACAAAAGGACGGCCACAGTCACGTGTATAACAAATCCGCAATGTTATTCGTTCCTTGTCCATGCCACGTTTGCGACCTTAGAGAGAATCGAGCACCGAAAAATTGCACAAGTGAAGGGACCGATGCTGCATTTGCCGCACCTGCGAAATCACACTGTGAAACACTCTTGAGCCTTAGAGCCATCGCCTACCCAATAATACGTTCGTTCGCTCAATTTATGTTTCCACGGCTAGAAGAAGTGTCAACTCCGGCGCTAAAATCCCTAGCGGCTAAATGAATCTATAGCGCTTGAAATAATACGTGAGGTGTATTTATATTGTGCTCGCGAAGACAGAATTCGCGTGCGTAAAGGTTCCTAGCATGACTGCTATTACTAAGAAAACATTGGGGGTGATGGCGGAGAGAACGTTCGTGGGTCGTATTGTTATTTGTCGCAGCTGCCATGAGATTTCTTACAAGTTTAGAGCTGTGCGGCAAGGTGTTCGTCTAGGCGTTCCCCGCTTCTGCCTTTAGAGCAAGGTAAAAAACTAGGTGGAAGAGAGACTTTTTTCAAGTTGCTCAGTATTGTCACTGCCAATTTGTGGTGAAATGTGTTGGCGAACCACTTCCCGACCGATATCATTGAATACGTGATGTCGGTGTCATGTGGTCTTCACGCTACATGTAAAAAAGTGGGATGGCGGGATAGCAGGATGCAATAACGCGATGATTAGGTATTTTAGCTTCATATTGCAGGTTAAGGGGGAGGAAGGGGCAAATTGTCACGATCGAGTATGACGGGCCCCTTCGGATAAAGCAGATCATTCTAAGAAAAGCAGCTTTCTGTGTCCTGCAAAGAAATTCCGCTGATTATAAGTTGATTTGGTATTGGTGCTTGTGACGGGATAAGCATTCCCGCACTTGTTCCTCGAAATTCTCTAGGTTATGTGTAATCACGCTCTGTTACTTTCCAACGCAACATTTTGACCTATTTTTACATTTGTCAGCATTTCTGTTTTAAATTAAACTTATTTATGTGCGTAGAAGTGTCGGTAAAGATATTACACTCTAGGCAAAGGCACCCCACTGTACAACCGCTATTGGTATAAGCAATTCATCATTTTTTCGTTATCATTGCGAGGAATTGTACCGAGACCTTTCAAGATATTAACGCATAACTACGGAATTTTGGTCTGGGAATCGAGCTAAAGACATTGGCACCATTTCGACGAAAATATTCGGCCTCTCGTAATGGCCCCACCTCGTAAAATTGATAGAAGTGCGGCACTTACACGAGTCTATACGGTTGGAGGCCTATTCACTGATACAATTGGCAGCATTCCCGCCGTGGTTGCTCTGTGGCTATGTTGTTCTGCTGCTGAGCACGACGTCGCGGGATTGAATCCCGGCCACGGCAGCCGCATTTCGATGGGGGTGAAATGCGAAAACACCCGTGGTACTTAGATTTAGGTGCACGTTAAAGAACCCCAGGTGGTCGAAATTTCCGGAGTCCCCCACTACAGCGTGCCTCATAATCAGAAACTGGTTTTGGCACGTAAAACCCCATAATTTAATTTTTAACTGGCAACATCTACGTCGTATGCCGACAGACGTAACCTTTTCCCTCAAATGGGGCGCTATAAGTCATACGTCTTCAGCGGTAGTGTTTTCCAAGCAGGTCCTTGAGAAATGTGAAGGAAGCGGCAAGCACGGTTGGGCTAAGCTGCGCTTTGAATTTGCGCTGTCTTAGGGAATATGTTACTTTGCTTAATCTTATATGCACATATCTTTAGCAACTGAAACCGTATTTTGTAAGAAGTGTTTTCTACTCTGTTTATTTATTGTGATCCACGTGATCGGTGCCTGATCCCGGAGATAGCACGGGCGCAGCTTTGTGCGACCCAGTGACGAAGACACACACACAAAAAATGAAAAAGTAAATAATCCATGCAAAGTACAGTCCCCGCATTTCTCTTTTGAATGTCGTGTATTTAAAGTGGAAATTGAGATAATTTTATATATTGCTAACAACAGTGAATTCAGGAACTAACGTGTTCCTATTGTCTGACAGACCACGGTGACATCTGCTTTTACGTGACGCAATAGTGACATTGTGCATGCCACGTAAATTGGGTGCTTCGACGAAAGAATGCGGGCAAGACAGGGGCGTTAAGCATACACTTTGAGATTTGACGGGCTGACTAGCTGCTCCAGCCCTGCGACATGCCGAAGAATACAGCTTTGTTTCAGGACTTTATCTGAAACGTAATTTAACATGGGGCAGCACGTTGACCCAACGAAGCCGAAACACCATTTCACATAAGTATAAATGAAAACATCTTGTTGACCTTTATTGCCGGCCAAGAGAGTGCATTAGTAAAAAAGAATGTTTGCGCTAAAGACTAATTAGTACTGGATTTAGCAGAACTGAAATCTCGCTCCTGCATACCAGAAACATTACTATGGGCTTGGCGTTGTTTTTCCGCGAGTAAATCAGCATTTTGTATTATAATATACAGCACATAAAAATATATTCGGCGTTTTGTTGGAATGAACTCTCAGCTTTCAAAAAAGATATTTCTTACTGGGATAGTCCTAAGCACCACCAAATTATTTTGATTGAAACTGGTACTGGTGTTGGGCGAAACTATGAGTTACGAAATTTCACTTCATTTCACTTCATTGGTGGTGGTTATCTTTGCTTTCAGGTGACAATGTCGTGGCCACTGCAACGCAGGGAACATATGTTGACCTGCCAAGTGAGCGTTTACTCCTGTGAAATTCTTCGCAGTTTATCCAGTGCTTTCTGTCATTAGGTCGCGAGTTCTTCTCGTGATGTTTTTTTCTTGCTTCTGCACACGCAGCCTGTCTGTACACGTGCTTTGCGTGCATGTTCAGCACTTTAGATGGTCAACCGACGCATGTGCAGCTAAAGACTGCCCCCCCCCCCTTGTTTTAAAGGGAAATAAATGTTTCATACGCACACAGAAACAAAATTATGGACAGAAGATACATAAACAGCGATAAAGTGCCGCAGAAAGGCTGGTGAACGTTTCAGTAGGTCCGCCTATCGAAACATTGGCGAGCCTTTCTGAGGCACACTATCCCTGTTTATGCAACTTTTATTCCACAGTGTGCCTCTCCATCCTAGCGGTCGGCCCCCGTCTTGAGTTACGGACAGAGGCATCCGTCGTTGTGCGGTAACATAGTGTTAAGGCCTCCCCTCCTTCACCCTGTCCAACGCGCACGCACACAGCATAATATTACACATAAACTCGACAACACCCGAGTAGCTCTAAAAGGCACAATATTAAAGGTTAATATAAAGGTTAATATTAAAGGTTAATATTATCAGGGAAAGCTCTAACCTAACGTGGACAAGAAAGCAGCACCGCAATATTTGTTACAATGAATGCAGTGAATATTCCTTAAAACGGTAATAAATAATATGATTGTCATCGCACCACAGAGTGACTATTTAGGTCACTCAACGTACTATGAAACATGCCAACGCAACGCCTCAACGGAATAGCCGCAATTATTTCGTCGACACCATCATGGACGGTGTCCTAACTTTGTATGCGCTGCCGGTTGGTAATTCGAGATTCGGTTATTTCACTTGCTTGCTTCCCGAATATGTTTGATTCACTGAGCTATGCGAAGCTCTGGTGGCATCAGCACCCGCTGCAATGCGCTGAAGTAGATATGCGCTCATTTACGCCAAGTTGCCGTGCTATCAGCGGTAACTCTTTATATGTAATTCTGGCCAAAGCCGGATATATCATTGTTTACGGGAGTCTCGTACACGCTATACCCTATGCAATGAAAAGGTAGGTGTCAAATCAAACTGAGTGAACAAAAAGCAGAGCCGTTGTGGCATGACGCTCTTTGTCCATGTCTTTGTTAGATTGTTTATAATGAAGTTCAAAACATATCAGTATGTTCAATGAGCTACTCAACAGGTGAGTGAAGTCCACCAGTGCAAATGTTCTGTTCACACTTGCCGCTATTCACGCTTCCCGTTCTTTTGCACGCCGTAAAACACCTATCTTAACCGCCTTTGTTCAGTTCAATTCTCCTTTCGATCCGCTAAAGATTGTCACAAGTGGTAACCTAAGTAGTAAACAGCGCGTCATGATTTGCGGAGGAACCGACTATATTTCCTTGCAAGCGGATGTCAAAGTGGCGAGTGCAATTCAAACAGAATTGGTCTTAACTACTCTTCAACAACCAGAGCTACGTGTGAAGCTTCATCTAGAAATGGAATGCTAAGCTGAGCCATAGACAAAGTCCGAATGACTAATGAGAAATTAACGTGGTGTAGGTATTACTCTCAGTTGCTGTATTGAAGCTCAGGCCCAAGAAGCTCTGAGTTTGTGTAACACTGTGGAAACTATACTGTTGGCATCGGTTTCAACGCTCTCGTCAACTGCTTCAACAATGACTTGCTGATTTTGTAAAACGTCACCATTATATACAGTTGACCTTTCCATTACCATAGTGATAAAACTAATTTCTCAGAAAGTTCATTCACCTTCACTATCTGCCCAACAACGATGCGATCTGTGGCTATGACCTTTCACTCTGAAAGGTGCTTTCTGGAGAATTTATTTATTTCCCAACGTGTTCGGTTGGATTGGGGACAACAGTATGCCGGGGTAGAGCTGTGACACATACGACGAATTTTCGACACAGAAGTGCTGGAGTAATGGAAAGTAGCAGTTTATATTTAATAAGTATTATTAGTGTAATAAGCAAATATTAGAAGGATGAGTACACTAAATTGGCGTATAGAATAGACAATTTAAAAAAAAATTCATTCGACTCTCGAAGTCATGGACTTACTCACCTCGGCGGTAGCATTTCTACAGCAAAAAGGCTCATGTAGAAGATGTAAGTGCAAGTTGGTGTCCCAAGGTGAAGAAGATTAGTTCGTAGTCTTCCACATTGACACCACGCATAGCCACTATGTTGTTCGGACGTTAAACATTAACTAACTAACTAACTAACTAACTAACTAACTAACTAACTAACTAACTAACTAACTAACTAACTAACTAACTAACTAACTAACTAACTAACTAACTAACTAACTAACTAACTAACTAACTAACTAACTAAATAGCTAACTAATTAACTAACTAAATGGCTAACTAAATAGCTAAATAAATATATAAATCAAATCGTATTCGAAATTCTTACTTCTCACACCGGTAGCTCATTTGTGCGCGCTAAGGCTTAGCTCTTTATCGCAGCCCGGTGTATAGGCCTCTGCAGTGAAACGGCAGCCCACCCCTCTCAGGGAGGGCGAAAAATATACGACGACTAGAATAGGTAATTCCGATAGGAATTGTACGAATGCTCTAAATGCATGAACGCCGTTGGTGCCGCCGCCGCCTTTGTCCTGCTGTCCTAGGGACGGCGCATGCGCAGCTCGCGCGCGGAGGGTTAGAGGGTCTCCAGAGATGAGGAGGACGTTTGGCTGCAAAAACGAACCCGAGTGAAGTAGATGCGACGTGAACGCTACGCCCAATCACCTCGATGGCGGAGCAAGGAAAGCATTCTGCCTTACGCTGCAGGCGTGAGCGTGGTGCCCACGCAGTCTGTAGGCGCACTAGCATTCCGGCTCGGCTGATGTGTGCCTGACGCAGCGCCCTAGTGTGAGCAGTAGGCGTCAAGCGAACGTTATGTAATATGCCACTGGGCGCTGGCTAATGTCCTTGTTCCTGGCAGTCTCATCTTATGCTCCACCGTGATGCGACGCTGACAGAGCGCTGTTCCTTCTGGCCATCCGGAGCTGCTATGCGTGCTACAAACTACCGCATTTGTGGATACTTTTCTTCAGCAGAATTCTTTGGCTAGGTGCCCGAATCAATCTTCTGCTCAATTCCGTTCATCCTTCCGTTCCTTCCGGTTTCAAGACGCACGGATGTATGGATGGATGCTATCAGTGTCCCCTTTGAAACGGGGTGGTGGGTTGCGCTGCCAACCTCTTCTTCTTATTTTGCCTAATGTCCTGCCTACCACTGTTAAAAAAACGCTGGTCTCCCTACTTTTCTGCCACCAAACCTCCGATCGCTTCTTACTAATATCTATTGCGGACATGTTTACTTTCTCCCGGATATCTCTGAACCCAAAGGCTTCAAAGAGGCCAGAGGAACCTAAACCGACATCTGGGTAAATATCTTCAGATCCTAATAAACACGTGTGCACGTGTGCACAACGTGTTCAAACACGTGGCCACGCTCCGATTGTTCTACAAAAGTGATATTCCCGATACAAATACATACACAACAAAAAAAAAACTAATAGCCAATAGCCTTGCCACTTCCAATTTACTATTTAACGACTAAAATCACCGCCCAAGCACTCCTTGCATATAGAGAACCAGCAAAGCTGAAACTTGCGTCCGCGGTGTTTATCACTGGGTTCATCCCAACTTTTCATTAAACGACGGCTTGGTATGCTGCCGGATCCTCGGTACACAGTTTCTACTTGCGCTCGGCTGCACGACATTGTTCTTGTGCCCAGGCTGCAGCATCGACACGGCGTAGACAAATTCGTTACCGGTTATGCTCTCGGCGTTGCTGATCGATAGCTGCATACTCCTCAGGAGTACGCATGACGCGTGGCCCACCCATTTCAGAGGCCGAGAGTAACTGCTGTGCGCGCGATCGGCTGCGACAGAGAGCAACGACGTCACTACTGGAACAGCCAATCGCGCGCCTCTCTTTTTTCTTTGCGCATGCGCATGGGGTTGCGCCGGAGGAGTTTTCGGCGTACAGGTGACAGACCGGCGGACGGACGAATCGGCTAGCCATATACAGCTATGCTTAATTAAAAGACTTAACGTAAAATAGGGTCGCACGTTTTGAAACACGTTGCGCGAAAACGAAATATTCCCGATGCGCAGACGCATACACCCAAAAAAAGTCTAATAGGTGGTCGATTTGCCTTCTCCAGCCTACCATTCAAAGGCTAAAGAAAGTCGCAGTTTCGCCCGAAAGGCGAAGGATCGATTGCGATAGCAAATTAGTGGACACCTATACGAACTAAGGATAGTAGCTTTATTGGCCATATTAACTTCTAAACATAGGCACACTAACTAAATTACTCAGCATGGTGTCAGGCGCGCACAAGCAAACATGAAGCATCTCACTCGATGACCGCGGAAACTCGCTGCCATAACGCTGGGGTGAGGAAGCGCGACCGCAGCAGCGAGCGAATTTACCAATGTGCTGCGTCTCGCATCAACGTAAACTAAGCGACGCTAACACAGTGCGCGGCGCACTTTGTCCCCGCCGCAGATGACTTTTGGGATACAGCGGCCCGGGCGCGTATTTTCAATTGCTAGAAGGTACAGTGGGGCAAGGTACACTGGGGCAGTGATACCTACTGTACGTACTGTACAGTAGGTACAGTAGGTGCAGTGTATTCATATGAATACAGCAATCAAACCCGGCCTTCAGTCCCCAGCAGCTGCGAAGCGACTGACCACGGCGGCAGTCAGATCTGTGACGCAGCAGAGGGTGCTAAGAATCCCTGGATCCGGACCGGCCGCCATTGGAATCTGAACCTGGCAACGTTTAACGCAAGCAAATTATCTAGTGAGGCGAGTCTAGCAGTGCTATTGGAGGAATTAGAGGGCAGTAAAGGGGATATAATAGGGTTCAGTGAAGTTAGGAGGACAAGAAAAGCTTATACAGTGCTAAAAAGCGGGCACGTCCTGTAGTACCGGGGCTTAGCGGAGAGACGAGAACTAGGAGTCGGATTCCTATTTAATAAGGATATAGCTGGTAACATACAGGAGTTCTATAGCATTAACGAGAGGGTGGCAGGTCTTGTTGTGAAACCTAATAAGAGGTAAAAATTGAAGGTCGTACAGGGTATGCCCCTACATCCATTCATGATGACCAGGAAGTCGAAAGCTTCTATGACGATGTGGAATCGGCGATGCGTAAAGTCAAAACAAAATACACTATACTGATGGGCGACTTCAATGCCAGGGTAGGCAAGAAACAGGCTGGAGGGAAGTCAGTGGGTGAATATGGCATATAGGCTCTAGGAATAGCAGGGGAGACTTATTAGTAGAGTTTGCAGAACAGAATAATATGCGGATAATGAATATCTTCTTCCGCAAGCGGGATAGCCGAAAGTGGGCGTGGAGGAGCCTGAATGGCGACACTAGAAATGAGATCAGCAAGGTGTGCTTAAGGGACCATAGAAGGGTAAGAACTCGAATTAGCCTAGACCTGAGGAAGGAACGGAAGAAACTGGTACATAAGAAGCCGTTCAATGAGTTAGCGCTAAGAGGGAAAATAGAGGAATTTTGGATCAAGCTGCAGATCAGGTATTCGGCTTTAACTCAGAAAGAGGACCTTAGTGGTTGAAGCAATGAACGACAATGTTATGGGCATCATTAAGGATTGTGCAATAGAAGGTGGTAACTCCGTTAGACAGGATACCAGTAAGCTATCGCAGGAGACGAAAGATCTGATAAAGAAACGCCAATATATGAAAGCCTCTAAGCCTACAGCTAGAATAGAACTGGCAGAACTTTCGAAGTTAATCAACAAGCGTAAGACAGCTGACATAAGGAAGTATAATATGGACGGAATTGATCATGCTCTCAGGAGCGGAGGAAGCCTAAAAGCAGTGAAATAGGCAAGAATCAGATGTATGCGTTAAGAGACAAAGCCGGCAATATCATTACTAATATGGCTGAGATAGTTCGAGTGGCTGAAGAGTTCTATAGAGATTAATTCAGTACCAGTGGCACGCTCGACGATAATAGAAAAGAGAATTGTCTGGAATAATTTTAAATCACACAAGTAACACTGGAAGAAGTAAAGAAAGTATTGGGAGCTGTGCAAAGGGCGAAGACAGCTGGGAAGGATCAGGTAACAGCAGATTTGTTGAAGGATGGTGGTCAGATTGTTCTAGAGAAACTGGCCACCCTGTATACGCAATGCCTCCTGATTTCGAGCGTACCGGAATCTTGGAAGAACGCTAACATAATCCTAATCCATAAGAAAGGGGGCACGAAAGACTTGAAAAATTATAGACCGATCAGCTTACTGTCCGTTGTCTACAAAGTATTTACTAAGGTAAACGCAAATAGAATCAGGAACACCTTAGACTTCTGTCAACCAAAGGACCAGGCAGGATTCCGTAAAGGCTACTCAACAATAGACCATTTTGACACTATCAATCAGGTGATAGACAAATGTGCGGAATATAACAACCCTTATATAGAGCTTTCATTGATTACGAGCAAGCGTTTGATTCAGTCGAAACCTCAGCACTCGTGGAGGTATTACGGAATCAGGGTGTAGATGAGCCGTATAAAAATACTGAAAGATATTTATAGCGGCTCCACAGCCACCGTAGTCCTACATAAAGAAAGCAACAAAATCCCAATAAAGAAAGGCGTCAGACAGGGACATACGATCTCTCTAATGCTATTCACACTTAAATACGCTGTGAGTAGCCTTAGAGAGACCGGGTTGTGGCCGCGGAGGCACGCTTCGGCCTCCGCGGCCCCAACCCACGGGCCGCCCGGGTTCCAGCTTTGATGCCGCCGCTTACGTTTGGGTGCACCGAAGATCCTGCGCCGCCTGCTTTAACATAACCTAAGGTTCTCTCCTGAGGCCTCCGTTTGCCGGTTACAAGTGCCCTTCTGGAGCAGTGTTTGTAAAAAATGCAATCTATCGTCACGAACAAAAAGCCCACCCCTCTCTGGAAGGGGGAAAAATATACAACTCATACAACATCGTACAATTCCTACAACATCAGTCAGAACCTTGCCCGTTCAGACACAGCGATCCCCAAATGGGGCGTCCGTGCCCACAGCCTCACCGCGCGGGCAGCCAGCGGCGGAGCGTAACCAAACAGGACCGCACTCCGCAATGCCGGCGTGCCTAGGGGACAAACCCATGCAACACGCGTTAAGAAACCTCCTTCGTTGTGCCCAGGCAGACTCACATATTCAAGGAGCAAAGGCCCCCAGATTTTTGTGTCACAACCTTTACTGACTTACCTGAACACCAAATCTACAGCGGAAATATGTAGAGCGGATAATATGTGATGTAAAATTTAGCATAACTGCCCCCCCCCTACACTTCGTGCCTCTCGACAACGTGTTATGAAAACAATATGACATTGCAGCTCGAGCTTGTCTTGCTAACGGTACATATTTGCCTAGCACTTTTGTTTCATTTTTTACTCTAGCTGAATCAACAAGCGCAGACAATAGACATATTGTATGAAACGCGTCAAGCAGCGCTGTACGAAGTAAATGTACGAGGGTAGCTCAGCATAAATATCGTTGTCGGAAGCTTCATTCTCCGTGTTATAGCGGCACGCCGAACACGATGAGAAAACTTCACTCGATTTAAGCTTTCGATTCCATTAAATAGATGACTATCTATGTTTCTGTTGGTTGTAAACTCTGTGACTGACATCATTAACTCCACCTGACATGCACGAAAATTGTGGGCATGTACTGCTTCATTCACCATTGACAATAAACAATGTAAGCTTACTTCTTTAAAGTGTTTGTTTGCCAGTTGAGGCCTTTCGGTCACCTGGCTGCATAGCAAATATATATGTAGTCATGTTAGAGTACCGTACACACGAATACCGCCCCGACAGCTGGAACAAAACTCCCAAAACCAGCGAGAGAGCTGCGCGGCGATCGAGCCCCGTCAGCCGCTACCGCAGCGGCCATATTGCTCACTAATTAATGATGACATTAATTTTCATTTTGCCAGCGCCACCTCTCGGTCGCATATGTTAGTTGACAATGCTACCACTACTCTTACTTCTTTTGCACTGTAGGAGGCACAGTTTCCGTTCTCTAAGTTTATATAGGTGTCCTGTGCTGTGGCGCTTTGGCGCGTTTCAATGTTCAGCACGTCGTACGTGTTCTCAAATTCAACGCGTTTATATGCAGATAAACTTGAACTCGCTCTGCGAGGTTTGCCATGGTGGCCGAGGGAATTGGCTGTGCGTGTCTTATCGGGCCACAATACAGGAATCTGTAAATGAAGTGTTCTGCACATTGTACACATAATGTGTCGGGATTAAATGCACCGTGATTTAAAGTCATGTAACATTCGGCTGGTCCCTGTCACGCTATGACTCCGTGTGCAATGATGCGGAGCCCACTCATCATCAGACCCAGAGAAAGCATGAGCAAGCGGAACTTGCAGCCTCTCGCCAGAGCAGTCGGAGTCTGTAAGAGGAAACGTGTTTGCATTTCATCGGCTGTAAACAAACAAGGTGCGCAGGCGCGGGAGCATGTCACCGCGGCTGACGCCATGACAAGCATGGAAGCTGCAGGACCCACGTGACCCGAACTCCATCATATCTTGGTCGCGTTTCCTGGTCGAACGTGAGACGCCTGCGAGAGCTCCGAGCTGCAGCACGGTGCTCCAAACGAAGCAGCTGAATGTGTTTAGAACGCTTGATTTTGACCAGTCGAGCGTAATGCACGTTTCCAGAGGGCTCTGGAGTGCTCGAAAACAACCTGCCGAGTTTAAGAACAGAAAGCTTCGCTTACCTGCACATACACTAGGGATGTCTTCTGAAGAATTTTCTTTCCTGACTCTTTTCTTTTACTCCCTCGACTCCTCGCGCTTCGAGATTCGATGGCAGTAATTAATACCGCCTGATTTAAGCACCTCTTTCCATGTTCAGTGGGTGTGATAAATGAAGCTAGTAACCCTTCGAACATAATGGAAATCCTCGGAGGCAAGCGGCCGCGAATTAGGCAGTTACGCTGCGGTCAGCATGCTTTCGTCTTCTCTGTCAGTTATATTTGACTCTGTTCATCAAGAATCCATTATCTACGTCGATGGGACTTATTGCTGGATACAACGCAAATATTTCCTTTCGCATAACATTACGGTGACCGAAGATTTGTTCGCGTCCGTGTCTCATTCTAACTGCAGAGGGGAATACATCGACACGTGTGTCGTTTTCCTGGTGTTGTTTTCATTCAGACACCATACGTGCTTTTCAATAAATTTTATTTCTTGGATGTTCAGAACAGCGATGACGGTCGTGCAACTTGGTTTCTGGCCAGACCGTTGAAGCTTTAGTAATCCGCAATATTTTTGTAATCAATGCGCGAATTTCATTTGTAAACAGGGAAAGGGCTCGAAGGACATAGCCGACGTTGTCACGACAATCACGCCTTCGTCTGAATCTTTGAAGCAGCTGCTGGCGACGTGTCACCATGAACACATGCATGCTCATTGACCATCATGCGTTCCGCGCTTTATGCTGTTCACCTAAGCGAGGTCTTTTAGGCAAAAAGTGATGTTATGTGATATAACGGCGTGTTCTTTTTTTCGTGTCTTTACAGCTGTCGAACAACGTAAGTAGCCGTGTGAACAGTCGTTTTGTGGAAAACGAGTAAAATAACTCCTGATACGTTTGGTTCTGGTGTGCACTGAATGTGCACAGGACATTAGCGTCTTTGCTTTCTCTCTTCCTCCTCTTTCGCAATCTTAAGGCGGATTGCGTACTTCAAAGTCATGCATCATACTCCCATTCGCATTAAACAGGGAAGGCTGGGTTAGCATTCAAACGAGAATTTTTATGGCTAAAGCGAAAATATTAATGAAACGTACTCTTGCTCAGTTAGCATTTTTGCATGGGACTATTGGCGTATTTCTATTGTTTTTACGTAGATAATGAGTCCACAAGATAGAGACTTCTTTAATTGCTGTATTTCCTAAAATAAATGCACGTGGCATAGTATAATGCGGTAATCTCTTCGCATTGTGACTGCAGAACTTTAATGAATGGAATTGCTTACCATGATACCAGCTGCTTTTCATAACCTAATACACCGCACTGCTAAATTCTATGTTCCCTACCCTGTGCCGGCTACGCTTGACCGCCAAAGACGCGTCCTCTTTCAGGCTTTACAGTTCTTTACTATAATGACGGTGGTGATGGAGTTTATTTCAGATGAATGCATGTAACTTTGACAGAGGAAATAAAACGTGCCGTGAAAACTAATCCGAATTTCGTTTTGCAAATTTTAAAGCACGAGCCGTATCGTAGCGCATAGGAGGCGGCTTGGGAAGGAGAGGGTTTATCAGGGGTGATGAACCCAAGACTAGTGTTAAGTTAACCGACCGCAGAACATTTGTTCGCAATTGCGAACGGCGCAGTGTCGACCTGCAGCTCGCGGATAGTCTAATAACCGAGTTTCACTTCAAAC
The DNA here is from genome assembly GCF_050947875.1 of Dermacentor variabilis. Taxonomy (NCBI): domain Eukaryota; kingdom Metazoa; phylum Arthropoda; class Arachnida; order Ixodida; family Ixodidae; genus Dermacentor; species Dermacentor variabilis. The sequence continues at coordinate 137,593,639 of NC_134572.1, forward strand.
TGTCATTCTAAAGGCCATGCTGACGTGAATGGCTGTTTTTCTTAAAACAATATTGGGTTTTACGTGCCAAAACCACTTTCTGATTATGAGGCATGCCGTAGTGGACGAATCCGGAAATTCCGACCACCTGGGTTTCCTTAGCGTGCACCTAAATCTAAGTACACGGGTGTTTTCGCATTTCGCCCCCATCGAAATGCGGCCGCCATGGCCGGGATTCGATCCCGCGACCTCGTGCTCAGCAGCCCACCACATAGCCACTGAGCAACCACCGGGGATATTTTTCTTAGACAAATGCGGTGATAGAGACATTTTTTGTGCCAGCCATCAGTGTACAGCTTTAAGTGACGAAGGCAAAAACAGAGCTAAATTAGATATCAGTGAAGAACCCTTCGCTAGTTTTACCACTTCGACGTTAAGGTAGTTGAGGAAGGCGATAAAATAAGCGATGGGGTGCCAGGTAGGTAAAGAGCGGTGTGAACTTCTCCCGCACGCACTCACGACAAAGTGATCACGCATTCCAATGTGGGCAACCCTGAATCTAGTAAACCCCTAAACTCTAACATCCGGACCTCATACTGCGCTGCCGTAGAGCTGTAACCTTGTGCTGAATTATTCCAAATTGATTCCATCAATGGGCATAAAACTTTATGCTGACGTTGATGGCTTTCATGGAAAAACAATAAAATTGTGAGGTTTTACGTGCCAAAACCAGGATCTGATTATGAGGCCCGCCGTAGTAGGGGACTCCGGTATGACTTGGACGTCCTGGGATATTCTAATGTGCACCTAAACCTAAGTACAGGGGTGTTTCCACATTTCGGCCCCATAGAAATGCGGCCGCCGTGGCCGTAATTTTTCTTGTAAGCGGGCATTTCACGTTTAAACTTCTTTTACAGCGAGAGACAAATACGGTTTTCGGTCTTGAACGATAGCGGTTTTGTTCATGGTTGCTTTCCTAACAAGTACATGGGTTTGAGAGACAGGTGTGTGTTCGCAGTTTTAGGACAACGCACAGTAATTTGTGTTACTGTAAATATAAAACATTGCGAGTTGCAAACTTCACTGTTGTACCAGTTTTCTTAAGAGAACTTTATTGTGATAAAAGGTATTTTTCTTCGTGCGTTTTTCATTTCCCGACGCAGTGACTGCAGATGGTAAGAATCGAATCAAAGTTACTCATCGGTATAAGGCTTTGCAATGTTGCTGTTAGAAAATTTAAAGGCTAACTGCAATTCAGTAGTCGCGTACGAGAAATCTCAACTTCTTCCTACATACATACTGAAGTTGCATGAAATGACACAGTCATGGTGCTAGTGCTTCCACTAGGTGCTATGTTTGTGCCAGCAAAACATATTTTTTAGAAGCACCACGTAAGTATTTTTGTGTATGCGATACCGAGCGTGCCATCCTGCAGGCTAATCCTGAAGCCCCACTCCGAGGCACGAACTTGAATTGCAGAAAGAGCAAAGATTTCGTTGGCACATCCAGCAGTCGCACGCAGTCATACGTGCTTACGACAACATTTTCCCTGATTCGGTAAACACAAATTTGTCTCTGAAAACACTCAGAAAAGAATGTCGAACAAAGGTAGTCCATGCAGCGACTGAGAGAGAGTCTTAAAGAAATGCACACCCTTCATCATACCCTGCTTTATGTACGCTACAGTACCAATTATAACTAGCATTACTGTGAGGGCTAAGACATTAACACAAAGCCTACAGAATCTCTACAACATTCACCGTCATTTTGGTTTTTTAGCATTTGCGTAGATGTCTCCCTGTTGCAAATATTTACCTGACATTTTAACTAACAAACTACTTTGAACTGCCTCAGTTTCCACGCCTTCATACGCCAGGGTCGTAAGTTCACCGTAGTTACAAGCAGAGGAATGGTTTTAATAATTGTGTGCATACGGAATGTCTTGTGTAGCTCACTGGGTGGGGGGTAATAAACTTAAACTACACCTTTAATGTTATTCTGCGCTAGTTTTGTAGAAATAAACGAAGGTTTCCACTTGTACTTTATATTTACCTCTCTGTCGTCTGGAAATGCTGATGAAAACATGCAGTTCAGAAGAGCTTAATCGGGGTTGTTTGGAATATTAGAAGTGAAATAATAAAAACAATATATTGACTGCAGCGCACAAGTGCGTGAGTATTGTTACGACACAAAAGTAATGGGGTTTATTTAGTAGGCTTCTTAGCGAGCCTCAGACGGGTCAAAAGGCCCACCTTTGCTTCCTCCTTTCTTCCGCTCACACTTTCTTCTTCCGCTCATGTAGCTACATTTGCTGTAACACTTCTTCGTGGGGGATCCGTCTTATGGTCGACGCCAGGTGAAATAAAGAGCTCATGTTGATACTGGCCAAATTGGTAACATTGCCAATCGGCCAAAATTGGGTCTCATTCGGCGCATATTCAAGGCTTAAAGCTTGCGGCAGTGCTTCATGACGCCAGACCCTGAAGTGCGACTGGCCTTGCCGATTAGAAAATTGTACACTTGCTCTGGTGTGCCCTTAAACAAATGCCCTGCAATGTCTTTCTCGGACATTCTTGCGTTGGCTTACTTGCAGAATTTCGAGATATCATCAATTTAGGTAGTGCAAGTCTCCCCTGGTAGCTGTGCCAGGGTGTGCTTGCGCGTACCTTTTTTTTTTGCGTACGAATCAGCGAAGCATTCCTATAGCTCATCGACGAAATGCTCCCACGTCGTTAATATTGATTCATGACTTTCAAAGCGCATCAGGGCAGTGTCAGTCAGTGCGAACTCAACGTTGATTAGTTGGCAGTGTCCCAGTCGTTGGACTTGCTCACTCGTTCGTAACGCCTAACCCACTCGTCCACATCTTCATCTGCTTTCCCGGTGAAAAGCAGAGGTTCTCGGTAGTAGTGACGCGTGCCATCAGGCATTGATCCCAGAGCGGCAGGCATCGGACCCTGAGCGTCTCCGTCGTTGGACGTCAGCAGGCGAAGGTGGTAGTCCGGCGAGGCGACGACTGCGGCGAAGAATACGTGTTTCCGGGTCCATCATTACTACAAGTACCCCGCAACCTCCACACAAGCTATTACGACACGAAAGAAACGGGGTTTATTTCTTATGCCTCACACTTGAAGGGCAGACGGGGCAAAGCGTCATTCTACCTCGTTGCCCCCGCTCACACTTTTTCTTCCACTCATGCGACTACATATGCTTTAGTAGTATCCCAAATTACTGCGCGAAATAGTCTCTGTAGACTTGGGCTATATTTACGCTAATTTAGAATTCAGAATAATGTTTAGCATGCCGAGAAAGCAGGCGTGTACACAGCTGGATGTGATAAAGCGCGTGACTAGACACTCACGCCCATTTCAGGACGTGCTTAGTAATTTGCACTACAACCGTTCATCACAGCTGTGTATGCTTTAAAAAGCTTTATGGGAAGTACAGCTAGCCCCAAGTATACGTAACTTGTTTGTACTACTTGTATGTTCCCGGTGGCGAACGCTATTTATAGGAAACAAGCAGAAGCCTTCTTACCGCTACTCTTTCCTAAATTGTGAGATATCAGCGTTCCATTGAGTTGCTACCTGATGATTACTTTTTCATGCATTTGTGACAGCAAACTTGAGCTGCACCGGAATGCAAATCCTTGAAAGCAAGAACCCAATACTTCATCGAGGCACTCTAGCACATTCGAGATCCTTTAGACAGTAGGTCACGTGCATGTCACTACATGTAACCGAAAGCGCACAGGTGTGCCGCTGCAGAATTGCGCCCTTATTAACAAAGAGCTCTTTCGCTAGAATTGTTCGTAAGTACAAAAAATTCAGCCAATCACGATGCTGTACATATTGGCGAAAGTGACTGGCGAGTGGCAAAGAGCACTTACGAACTAGAATATTTGTGAATTTCGTCCCTGTTTTCTTGAACATCACTGTCGCATATGTGCGACAGTTGTTAATGTACATTGAGATAAGCAAAATTTTAATGTACAATGTTATATTTACAGCTGACGACGAGTAAGTTGCTTAACTTTGCCTTCGTAGCTAAACCTACCGCTTTTACTGTTTTCGCGACTCCAGTGTTATTTCGGCATGACACGTGGTAATGCAAAACGGAGCTTTTATTTATTGTTACTTTGTGCAAAAATTCGCAACCTACGAAAAGGTACCTTTAATATCTAAAAGCCTCAGAAATGTTATCAGCTAGCTCTAAAGGGTTGCGGACGAAACTTCAAGCCCGAAGAATGACATTTGCACATTGAAGCATTGCATAACGCTTGCAGTCATAGTGCTTGAAAGCATTACTTTGCTGTTCGCGCCGGCATTTGGTCTCTTCAGGGCGACTGGAAAAGCTTGTATCATTTAGGAGATGGTGATTAGGCTAACATAAGCACGACCTACAATAGCGGACGAACTCAGGCACCGAAAGACATTTTTCAGGTGCAACATGCCTCATTTATTTGACTCGCGATCTAACCTGCCCGTAATTCATCACTAGACCAGAAATTTGATATGGATACGCGCTTCGGGCATGTGATCCGTGACTTATATACCATATGGCAGTGGCAGTCCTCGTAGTTTTGAATTTCAACTGTACACTGGCCCAGAAAACAAAATTGCACAGAAAACAAACAAGCAGAGAAAGCAAAATTAAGACTCCGATATGAAACGTCCACGAATATATTACTCGTAGCAGGTGGAATCGAGAACGGGGTCCTTATAAGAAAGCAGCGACAGCGTTGGGCACCTGTCTTCGTATGCATCTCTTCGCGCTGCAACACAGCATGTTACACTAAAATCTCGCCCACCTGTCCATCTTGCAACAAAAATTGTGAAAAGGGCCGGAGCAGGGAGGAGAAAGCAGTAAAGAACGCGGGGGACTCCGGTGTTTACGGTCTCCGGTCTCTCGAGCTTTCTCTACGGGGTGATCACTTCTAAGCTTTCCGGCATTTTAAAGAATCGCCTGCTGCAGCCAACCTGATTCTAGTCCTCGAGAACTATTCAGAGAGGCGGACATCACTTAGATAACAAATGGATGCATATATTAAACAAATTAACCGAAAAAAAACAGTAAAAGCTTCTTACGGCACGTATTGATATTTACGAATTGTAGGCGGTGAGCTGACAAGGCGTATCCACTTGAATTTTTTGAATAACAACAGTTTCGATATAAGCGCACCGAACTCGGCGTAAAAATGCGCTGTTTCATTTACGTTTTTAACAAAACGGTCTTATATGCATTGAAGTACAAAATTAACTGGAACGTTTCATGTATTTCCGGCACTTTAAATAGGAAAAATCAATAGATCAAGAAGCATGAAAAGACAGGCGGGACGCTAGTGAACGAACGAGACAGCAAGAAAGAGCCCTATGCGCTAGAAAGAGCAGTGCTAAAAGAGGACAGCAGGGCTAGCTTGAAAATCAATATTTTATGTATTTCCAGCGTTTTCAAAACTAGGAAAAATTAAGAGAAGAAGAAAGACGTCAGGACCGTTAGGACGCTGGTGAATGGACGAGTCAGCAAGAAAAGGCCCAGTGTACTGGAAAGAGCGTTACTTAAAGGGGCATGCTGGGCTAGTTTGAATGTATACAAATTCGTGCATTTCCAGCGCTTTCAAAAACTAGAAAAAATGAAGAGAAGAAAGTAGAAAGAACAGGTAGGACGCTGGTGAACGGACGAGACAGCAACAAAGGGCCCAATGTACTCGAAAGAGCAGTGCTTAAAGAAGACAGCTGGGCTAGTTGGAATGTCGACAATTTCATCCATTTCCAGCACTTTAAAAAAATAGAAATAAGTAAGGATAGAAGGAAGACGAGAGCACAGTGGGACCTGTCCTTTCGTTTTCTCTCACTTTCTCCAACTTCTTTAAAGCGCTGTAAACGCATTAAATTGCCGTTCAAACCACCCTAGCTGTCTGCTTTATTTACCTGAACGCGCATGTATTCCGTCTCACACTTTGGTAAATAAGATCTCCAAACTGTTGTCATCCTGGAGATTCATTTCAACTGGATAGGCTTAGCAATATGACAAGTTACAATTCGTAAATTGCACTGTTCCGTAAAGTATAGCTTCGGGAGTTAGTGAGTTTCTATTAACTAGTTGAATATGTGTTTCGGTTTCTTGTGCTAGCAGTGTTCGCCTCTTCGAATAATCCAGCTCAGAGAAAAGAGTTACGCTATCTGCAATAGGCGATTTTTAAAAACGTCCTGGTAACTTAGAAATTATCGTCCCATATAGTCAATACTTTAGTGCGAATCTCATAGACCACTCAAGTGTCTCAGTGTGCAAATTTTCTGGGCAATAAGAGGTGTGCCAGAAGTGCCGGCATACCTAGATAAATGGGAGGAGAGGGAGGCTCTGGCCCCCACCAGAAATGATCGTCCGTTATAATCTGTACTATAGCGCAGGTCTCATAGCCCGCTCAAGTATATCAGGTAACAAACTTTCTGAGCAACAAGAGATGTGTCAGAAGTACCGGTATACCTAGGTTGTTTGTAGAAGAGGGAGGGTCTGGCCCCCACAAGTAATCATCATCCGGTATACTCTGTACTCTAGTGCAGGTCTCATAGCTCACTCAAGTCTACCAGTGAACAACGCTTCTGAGCAACAAGAGGTGTGTCAGAAATACCGGCATGCCTGGGTCAGCGGGAGAAAAGGGAAGCTCTGGCCCTCACCAGAAATGATCTCCCTGTATAGTCTGTACTCTAGTGCAGGTCTCATCCCACTCAAGTACCTCAGTGAACAAACTTTCTGAGCAACAAGAGGTGTGTCAGAAGTACCGGCATGCCTAGGTCGGTGGCAGAAGAGGCAGGCTCTGGACCCTATCAGAAATGATCGTCCGGTATAGTCTATGCTCTAATGCAGGTCTCATAGCCCACTCAAGTGTACCAGAGAACAAACTGTCTGAGCAACAAGAGGTGTGTCAGAAATATCGGCATGCCTAGATCAATGGGAGGAAAGGCAGGCTTGGCCTCCACCAAAAATGATCGCCCCGTATAGTCTGTACTCTAGTGCAGGTCTCATAGCCCACTCAAGTATCTCAATGAGCAAACTTTCTGAGCAACAAGAGGTGTGTCAGAAATACCGGCGCGCCTAGATCGGTGGGCCCCCACCAGAATTGATCTCCCCGTATAGTCATCACTCTAGTGCGGGTCTCATAGCCCACTCAAGTATCTCAGTAAATAAACTTTCTCAGCAACAAAAGGTGGGTCGGAAATACTGGCATATCTAGGTCGGTGGGAGGAGCGGTAGGCTCTGGCCCCCACCAGAAATGATCTCCCCATATAGTCTATAATCTAGTGCAGGTCTCATAGCCCACTCAATTATCTCAGTGAACAAACTTTCTGAGCAACAAAAGGTGTGTCGAAAATATAATACACGTAATATATAAATACACCTATATAAATACACGTAAAAGGAGAATGCGTTTTTCTCGGCAACCACTGCACCAAATTTGACGAGATTTGTAGAATTTAAAAGAAAACTTAGGATCTAGTGACTGTTGGCTTCGGATTTTCTCGTTAGGCTGTCAATTTTTTATTAAAAATTAGCAAATATGAAATATTTTAAGAAAGGGAGACTGTCAGGTTTACAACTCTGTAACTCAGCGATGAAAAACTATATATATATATATATATATATATATATATATATATATATATATATATATATATATATATATATCCGTGTCCCGTGCATTGGGGGCACAATAAAGATCCCCTTGGGGTCAAAATAATTAAATCGTGAATTCGGCAGGTAAAACCTCACATTAGCTTATCTATATGCGTGTGTGTGGGTGTGTATTTTCAAAAACACTGCAATTTATTCAGCGTCTTCGCTGAACAGCAGTACGAAAATTGTTTAGAATGTGGCACCTTCTAATGCTGGTTTCCGACATAACTTCCGCGTAGACAGAGTTCTATACAGTAAAATAACACTGTTGGCTAGCCCATTTGAAGCGATTCTGTGTCGCTTACCTTATCGAATATTGTTGCAAGAAATTGCAGTTCGCGTTTTGTACTGAAACAGCACACCAGATGTTCAACAACGAAGCCTATTGGAACTTGAAGCTCACCGGGTCCATGTTTTGCCCGTGCACTGAAAAGAATGTGCTGTTGTTTGTCAAAGTGATTGCTCACTGAAAAGCATCATTCTAACATTTGCTTCACCATTATAAAATTCCCTGCAGTATCGCGAAGATTCCCTTTGTCCTCGTCGTCCAAATTTGGGGACGAAAGTTTCCCTAATAGGGAAAAATTATCTGCGCGGAACATCACTGCTGCCCGTCAGTCCCGCGTAGTCCCGCGTGGACGCCAGCGCCGCACTTCCCCCTGGCTGTCGTGGTGCGATACCCGGCGGCTATCACTACCTCTCCCTCATAGATGGCGCAACGGTGGCCCAAGAGCTTGCACGAGCTGGTGCTTCCGCACGGGACTTTGTCGATTGCGGATAGCAAATCATAGTTGGCGCTGCGGGAATAGTCGCCGGGGGCACTGATGAGCGTGTCGACAGAAGGGCGTATGCCAGGTACGGGGCCTCGATAGGCGTCAAGTGCACTCCGGCAAACACACGCATTCACTCTACGGCGCACAAAGAAGCGAGCTTGCTGGAGAAGCCATGGCGCTAGTAGGAACTACTCAACACAATCGTTGGAAATGCGGTGATTTCAGTAATTGGCGTATTTGCTAAAATATACGCCGCACTACGCAATTCAACATCTTCGGATATATATATATATATATATATATATATATATATATATATATATATATAGAGAGAGAGAGAGAGAGAGAGAGAGAGAGAATGGGAACTAACGGGCCCCTGACTTTTGTCACAACCAGGTCGCAATCCAATGGAGTCAATGAAAGCACAGGGGAAGTTGCAATGATAAGCTAAAGGGTAATGAAAGTGGACAAACGAAACAACTTGCGCCTGGTGGGAGCGTAGCACACAACTTCCGCTTCACGTGCGCATCGCGGTACCAGTTTTTTGCTACGCAGGTAGCTGTTCTCACGTCAAATTACTCGGGTAGTTAAGAATGAGTACAATGTCTAATTATGTGTGGGTTATCCAGCGCCACTAAGGGCAATAGGGGCGGATCAGGAACATTGTTTTCACCGACGGCGTCACTTAGTACATCAACTTCAAGCGGGCACTTATCGAGGATTATTTTGTTTGGGGGGGGGGGCACCAATCCAAGGTTACTTTTCTATGCAAATGAGGGGGCGGTATCTTTACTAGTACAATTATGAATAATGCCCGCCGTTCGATATAACGATGCGTAAACCCTCAAAAGAGAAATGAAATAAGCTCTGTCTCACAGGTACGCCTGTCAGATACACCTCTCCTTTACTTGACAAACAAGGAACCACGTCAAATGGACTCGGGCATGAAGGAAGCGCAAGAACACTGCCAAGGACAAGTAAAACAAGCGGAAGTGTAAAATAACTGTTTCTATTAGCTTTTTTTAATTAGCTCTCGAAGAATTATAGAGAAATATATTTGCGGAACAATCACACTTCTTTTGAATCCCTCGTTTACTGCTAAACTAGGTTAAGTTATTGTTATTTGGAAAGTTGCGCAAAGATGCGTGGCCGCCAGTCCCATACATTCGCGTAGAGCACAGGACGCCGCGGTTCTAGACGTAATACGCCCACCCCGGAAGGTTAGAAAAAAAACCCACATAAGCACAGCAGAGAAGTAGCTACGTCAGCCAGCTCGGCTGATAACTGTAGAAGCATCATTCAAATCACACGGAATCATTCTCCACTTCCGGCGGCGTTTTATCTACTTCCTTTTTAAATAAAAAGATGTTGGTCCATCAATATTTTCACAAACAACGGTCAAATTTGTGAATTTTCGCTTTTCCTTCCTGTTTGGCTGTTGTCTCGGTCTTCCTTAGTCGATCGCTTCATTTCTCAACTCCTTGCAACTCTTGTTTGCAGTTGGCAATTTTGCACGAAAAGTGCGGTACAGTTGGAGCCAGGGGCATTCATATTGTTGATGGGTTTAACGGTTATTGCAGGGTTTCAAGATGGCGCTCTTTCGCGTGATCTTATTTTCCACCTTATGTAACCCCTTTCACGGGTAAATGGCTCCGAGGACCTGCAACGTCACAGCGAGCCGTCACTCGAGGAAATAATGAAGCGAAAGGAAAGTTAAACTCAATTGGCGTTTTCTCCGGCCACAACTCATTCCTCAAGCATACAAACGAGCTTACTACGAAAGGAATACCCTTTCTTGGTCCCTAGATCACTATAAATAAAGAAGGTTGAACTAACGAAGCAACAACGATGCGCGGGACCGTTGCAATAGATTCTGACAACTGAACGCATCTCGAGTTAATCGCTCAGACATCGTATCGATGAGAAAACTGGCATTCACAGCCCAGGAGATGCTGATAACTACTGCCATACAAAATGAGTGAAAAAGACAGCAAAGTGTTGACCACCGAAAAGCTGTGAAGTCTCAAGATTAATATGGCA